>NW_017534407.1:3826344-4009708 GCF_001853355.1 Bactrocera latifrons
AAAATAAAATATTTGGAATTTTAATTTTTCTTTACTTAATAATTTCCTAAATACACATAATATTTTTTCCTTTAAAATATAAATTTTTTTAATTGATTTCTTTTTTCAAAAGAAAGATTTTTACATTGCGAAAACCGAAGTCCATAGCATGATTATTTCTTTTTATAGACTTCAGTTTACTACAGTTGCGATTAAGGTCGGGTTGTCATGCTTATTGAATTTCTTTTTAGAAATTAATTTAAAAGTAAAAAACCAGTTTCAGAAATCTGTGCAACGCAGAAAACTAATATTACCAATGGGTAAACTGATAATAACGTTGCCACCTGATTGAAGTTATAAAATATTATGGATTCCTTAAACACAAATTTTTTTTCTTTTATTCTTTTGTTTTTATTATATTTGAATTTTTAACATTAAAAAAACTCACCAAATAAGTTTTTTTCCAAAGCATGCATTTAATTCCTACTGGGTTGCCACACACGTGATTTTCAATTGCTCTCCTACATAAAATTGTTCATATATATTACTATACATATATGTATGTATAAGTATGTGAGGGACATGCAACTATGCACCTAATTTAGTATATATATATCTCATTGAAATAATGATGCATGTGGCATGCAACATCCGCGCATAATAATATTTTGCATTCCAACATTTAATAAAAATGCAAAGGAAATACTGGCTCATACATGTCGGTATCTAAGTGATATTGAAAACAATGAAATTGAAGAAGATAACCATGAGATACTTGAAAGCAGCTAATTAAATTTCCACTCTTAATTGGTTTTCTTCTTATTGTTGGGTTAGGTTTTAGATTTTCCAAAAAAATTTTTTTTTCCAACGACCTTCTTTTACACATAATTAAATAACTTGGAGCACTTTGTACTTGCTTATTACAAGTAATTGGCTAATGCATATGTATGTATCATAACTGCATGTACCATATATAGTAAGTATGGTTGTGTGTGTTATGTGTGTACATACATATGTACATAAACAAAGGCCGTGCTAATTATGTATGCTGCATTACTTTTCATGACAATGTAGATGCCTAATCATGTGTGTAAAAGCAATTTTGTAATTTTTTCACTAAACTAAAATAACACTACCTTATGTGTACACAACAACAACGCGAAAAGCCACGAAAAATGCAAACGGTGTTTCGCCTATTAATTACCTGCATGCGAGTTATTTACAACTTTGCATTGCATTTTAAATGAATTAAGTGAAACAAATCTAAACAATGCAATTTGGCTCCAAAATCAAAAAACCTCACAAATTTTTCTGCTCTTTTGTACGCTGGCATTTTTACAAGCGCTCGCTTACGTCCATTGTTACGCGAAGATCGCACACGCACATATACATACATACACATATGTTATGCTTACAGATTCAGTAAGTGATACCTTAGTGGAGTCCGTCGTTTATGCAAATTTGAAACTTGCGGCAATTTACGGCGATTCACCGCTATGCGGCAGACCAGTGGCAACAAGCAGCTCCAAGAGAGCACCGTTACAACGCATTGCTTGACTTGCAAGCCGCTTACACATCTGCCTATTTAATATTATTGCATATAACATTTCATATACATAGATGTTTGAGCCCTTAACATCGTTTATTATAACACTGCTTTAACTGTATGGTACAGTACGGAGTAGAAAAAATGCATTATTGACTTTATTACAGTTCCCCATATTAATTAGATTTAAAATATCGCCTTCATCTAAATTCAGAAACATCGAGAATTGACCAGATGTTCGAAATATCAGCGCCCAATGAAAGAACTATCACGAAACATTAACGCTTTTCCCGTATCCTAGAACTGATTGAGCAATGTCCTAGCAATAAATAATTTTTGAAAATATTTTGATGTTGTTGATGTAACGCTTATCGATTCCCGTTAGGGTTGAAAGGTTCAGATAACTTTTAATCGAGGTCATCCTATGCTAGGCCTAGGTATCGTGCTGTTTCAATGGGGGTTGGACCATAGGGAAAGGGTTCTCATGCGGGACTCAATCACTGAACAAAACTGAACATATATGTTATATGGTGGGGTCGATTTTGAATAAGTAGCAGTTTAACCTGCTAAAGTATCCAAAACGAAGCTGCGCAAGTGTCACTCTCGACTCCGCGGGGCAACTCGAGCTCGCCGTCTGCAATGGGCAGTGGTTAGACTCCAAGTACGTGCATGTCTGAAGTTAGTTGCGTCCGAAGTCTTGTCGTTGTGTTGTCTTATGTCGTCGACGTAGTTAAGGAAGGATCGTTTAATGTTGCTAGAAAGCGGTGCCGCTCCAAGCAGATGATTTCTACGAAAACACCTCAGCATACATAAACATAAGAGCGCAGGGTGGTTTTTGGTTAAGGCCATGATCAGTCTGGCCGTTTATGACGCTAAGGGCTGTGATGGTGATGTGCACTTTTTGATAGCCAAGTTGATAGTTTACTAGACTCAGGGAGAGTATTTTATGATTACCTCTGGTAGAGTGACCTTTAACCGAATGTAATAACTCAATTTTACCACGATATCTGATTCCAAAGCTGGCATACAATGGTTACAATGGTTACAGCAGATCACAAGCAGTACAGACCTGGATTCCATCATATTTATGTCTGAATAAAAGACAAACTTTTCTATAGTAGTGATGATCTCGTCCACCGCCTAATTTACGAGTGCGTTACTGCCATAGAATATTTTCTGTGAACTTTTAGAGCTCATTCCAAACTATTGAGAATTACTTTTAACATCCTCTAAAAAAAACTTACAGTAGGTTTAGGTATATTATATACGTAACCTTTGTCATTTTATGAAGGTCATTGCAGCATGTTGAATCACTGCTATTTTTCTACTCATCGCCGCACAAATTTACCATGATGATAGCAATGAGTAACATACATAATGTTGGCACACAACATAGGGTTAATAGAAAACAGTCTATTGCAGAAAAACTGAAATACGATATTCCCTCACATGGTTGGTGTTAGCTGAAGCCATCATCCGTTCCAGACAACATAAAATGATTAATACGACCAGACAACGCATAACTCATAACCTGAAATACGTATGTTGTAAGATTTCAAAGCATTGCAAAGTGGGACCAAATTGAAAAAAAAAAGCAATAAGCATTAGTATTTATTATAATCTAGCTAATCCAGCAACAGTGCTGAAAGAGCTTCTTTAAGACAAACTTTTAATTTGCAATAACTTTCCGAATTGCATACATAATTTGAGGCGCATATTTAATATTTATTTATAGAAATATACACATAGTTTTCTGCAGTACGATATTGTCAAAGGGTGATTAAAGGCAGCAAACTTACAGAAAATAATATGTATGTGACAGAGCTCTGATAAACTGAAACACTTAAGAGACAAGATGAATCTTCCAACAGCACGATATGTTCGTAACCATAAATAACTATGATTTATAAATGGCCACACCACAACAACATTTCCTTCAGGTATGAATGTATAACAACAGCAGCTGAGGTCTTAATGAAGTTTAGATCGTTGCATCACATCTGCTTTAATTTCTTATACTGTTGGCTTTAAGCGTAATAATCCCTTTGCGCTGTTGAAATAAAGATAGGTCTTTATCTATACCGCACCTAAAGAGTGATACATTTCGAGGTTTTTTCGAGGTCCATGTGTAAAGAAAAATCAGAGAAACTTCTCATTTAATGGGGATATATATTATCGTTCGAAAAAATATTTATTTTTTGAAGATTACTTTGTTTAAATGTTGGCCGCGGCTACTTCTCAGAAGGTCCATCCGATAAATCCAATTTTCGATGACTTGTTCGAGAGTTTCGTAAATGCTTCAAGGCCGGAAGCAAAAGTCTCTAGATTTTACATATCCCCACAGAAGGATAGTGTCATGTGTAGAAGTTCACGCAAGTGAGGAAAGTTCTCTAATCGCCATTCACTTGGGAGTGGCCAGAAACGATTCTTTTACATATGACTCAAGCAGCTCACGACTTTCGGTCCTTGACCAAGCATCCTCTGGGTTGCCTAAGAACATCCGTTTGAAGGCGAGCTAAAGTGAGAAGGCGAAACATTCGCTGCATAGGGTTGTGCGCTGGGTTTGGGACCCGACTCGTAAAAAAACCAACCCAATGAAAGCGCAACAGGAAAAAGTATAATGATATGATATCGCACGATCTTGGTGGCCAATCGACTGGTCCAAATCGTGAATTATATATTCAGCGAAGTGTTCTCGCAACTAATCCCTTGATTGTGCTGGAAGTGGTGAACTTTCATTGAAACCAAATGTCGCCGAGATCATGGGCTTCAATTTCCCATCAACCACATTAAACCGTTTATTTTTCTGAATGAAATAACAGTTGAATTGAATATTTTCATTTTACTCTTCATGCCAAATGTGGCAATTTTGCTTGTTTACATACCCATTGATGCATAAACGGACCCTATCGCTCGAAAACGTCGGATCTTGGCATCGGGAAGGTCAAGCAGCTTCAGTTTCTACACAAGCTGCATTTGGTACGCTTTCAATTTAAGATCTCGAAGTAAAATGCGCCAAGTCGACCTAGTGCGAGTTGCTGCGAACGGCGCCGAATCGACTCTCCACGTTCTGCGCGTACACTCTCAGCTACGGCTGATATATTTTTTTCATTGTGAATGCTGTGTCTCAAGATGAGTGATGGAGTGGCGAATAGAACACTCAGTAGACCGACTATATTGAACATAAGTTGAGCGAAGCGCGCGAAACACATTTCAGAACGTGAATTTTCGTAATAGAGTTGAACGATTTGTAAACGTTGTTCAGGCGTAAGACTTGCCATGATGAAATGCCAAACAATGCTGATCAAAAATAACATGACAGCTTGACGCGACTCATGCGCAATCTGTCAAAAAAGGAATATTGAAGGCTACTTAGATTACATGTAATCACTAGAAGTGACGAGATTTTGAGTACTAAATTTACCACAATGCATAAGTATTAGTATTACCGAGAACATTTCTCAACTAGGTTTGACGACTTTTATTATCTCATTCTTAATTTATTCGAATATCTATTTTCACTAAGTCAAATTTTATGCGATATAATCCAATCGTGGTGACTTTCTCAACTCGTTTGATCGACATTTGTTAACAATTTTCTCACTAGCTACTTAGGGCTGAAAACGTATTGCTATAAAATAGGAATTTCAATTGTTTCCTTCATGGAAAATATGATATACTGATATCGCTCGCCTATAGGTTAAAAAACGTTAGATTCTTCAGAAAAAACTTTTTTTGTTCCGAGAACGAAACATCTAAAATAATTTTAGATTCTTTATAAAATTTGTATCGTACGTTGTAGACATCTGAAAAGAACTCAGTCTCAGTCTCAGCAATTCCTTCATATTTGCTTGTGGTAGGAGAATGTCGCTGATTCGATCGCATGTCAGCTAGCAAGGTACTGCATAGAGCTATCGCATACTCGATATGTCTGAAACGTTCTTTTGTTATATTTAGAGTGTGGGATGTCTCGATCCACTTGACTGTAAATTAAAATTATATATGGTGGATCTTCTATGTATTTATACAAAATTTTTCATACTGAATGCTTTGGGAGGTTAAATCTCTACATATCCCAATCTGGTCCAGGCATACTAAAAATATAATGTGCATGCAATGGATCCTAATCGTCACATATTGCCGCCTGTCTCAACTGCTCTGAAATATGCTAACCTAAATCTGTCTAAATATACATTAGGCCATGTGCATATTCGAAGCAAACAATCAACATTAACCAAAGAGATGATGCTGTAGTAAAATACACACTTCAACATATACCTACAATATTCAAATACATATATATCATAATAAAACAAAGAATAATTATAAAAAAGTACATGCATTAAAGACACTCAGCTAGAGCGGAGCTCACACAAAACCAGAAAATTTGTTATGCTTTTGTTGTATTTAATTCAACACATTTGACAAACAATTGTTGCAATAAAATAATGCAACATTTGCAACAACAACATATCAACAGCATTGCATTAAGATATCACCTATTGTCTTCGAGGAGACGCTGGATCCAAGCAAAGCCATTGCTTGCTTTTATACATATCTTTCAGCGGATTGTTGCAGCGTGTGGCTCGTTTAGCAGCGCGCAAAACAATGGCCTTTTTTGCTGATATCAACACGCCCAGCGTGGCAAAGTGCAACATGGCTTATGCTGACTTTCAAATTCATACATGAATATATACATGTATATGTATGTATTGTTAGGCATAAGAGGTGTTTAACGCATCCGTCCGGTATGCTGCCACTCTGTAATGCACTTGTGCACTGAAATCTGTCGATTTGGCCTAGCACGTTATGCTTGTGTACATATATCTGTATATAGTCAAGAAATGTGGCACCTTCGAGGTGTATTTTGCACTCGCGTTCTCGCCTAGCAATTACACATAAGAAGCTCCCTCCGCTCTTGAGAGAGATAGCTGCAATAGTAACGGTATATATTACATATAGTATGTACAGATATATATTTATAAAATAAACATTAACTTCAGCCGTACAACAGGTAAAATACCCTTTACATGTGCATTTCTTGCAGTTTGAAAGGGTATAAAAATATCTAAATGTTGATTTTGTTCGGTCAGTTTGTATGGCAGCTATATGCTGTGGTTGTCCGTTCTGAACAATTTGTTCGCAGAATATAGCGTGGGCTTGGAAAACAATTTGTGTTAAATTTCGTAAAGATATCTCATTAAACTATAGAGCTCATCATATAAGAACTTGATTTTCATCACTCACTTTATATGACAGCTATATCTTATACTTTGCTGATATAAGAGATACCAACATATGAGCAGCTTCTTCGGAAAATTAGAACGTGTGCCAAATTTAAGATCTATATCTCAAAAACTGCGCTGTTCTGGGTATAAAAATACTTACCAAAGATGTCCATAGACTAGAGAAAGTTACTAGAAAGAAGTTCCAAGCAAAACAATGCAGTCAAGAACAAATTATTCCCCTCAGCCATACACGTATGTACATAGGAACATATATACATTGCACATAAACATATAGACATACATATGTAACTTGGTGTACTATATATATGGTATAACATCTAAGCAATTGGATAGTTTGCAAGATATGCAGTTCACCGAAGACAAAAGACAATTGAAATACCTTTGATGTAATTGAAAACTTAAAGCTGCAATTTCGCTCTGCATACCATTTATATTGCCTCAAACAAAAACAATTTCGAAAGTGCATGCTGCCTTAGGAAGATTTTGTATGAAAACAAGCATTTAATTCGGCTCGAGAACCGCAATCAACAACTGTAAATCAGTTACATTGTTGTAAAAATACAAAGTATGTTTATCCCAGTGGATAACTTTGCATAAAACAGCATATAAGTTTCAATTCTCTATTGGCGATACAAAGAGAGATGGAATGCCATTGTTGTAAAGTATAACAGTAACAATATCTGCATAATTCCACTCCCATTTATGTGGCACGTCTGCATGTTATTCCAAAAATGGAAGGCCCTACAAATTTTAAGACGCTTTCAAACAACTAACTATATAATATTATGTGAAAAGCTCTTGCAAGGGGAAAGCCATTTCTTGCATGAAATGTTGGAATAGATATTGCCTAGGTTCACACACAGCGAAACAATTACGACCCTCATTTACTACCAAGAAAACCTTGTGGTGAATCTAAAAATGTATAAGGATCTCCACTTCAGCTTGTCAATAAGCGACTTCTTCTTAGAATTTGATAGTTAAGAATTAATAAATTAATTTCGCGGTTCTCTACCTTTTTAAAGAAAAAACAAAAAACAGACTTTGGGATTCATTTTTTGAAGATTATCTCCTTCAAATGTTGATCGCGGCTACCACTCGAATGATTCATCATGAACTTTAGTCTTTACATGTCCTCATAGCAAAAAATTCTAACGGTGTGATATCACACGATCATGGTAATCATTCGACCCGCACAAAACGTGAAATTATCTGCTCACCGAACTGTTGTCTCAATATCCAGCGATTGTTGCGATGTGTGGGAACTGGCGCCGTCTTGTTGAAACCAAATGTCGCCGTGATCATGAGTTTCATCTCAGCCATCAAATAGATGGCTATCATGGGGCTATAACATTCGCCGTTCTCACCGGCATCACTTTGGAAGAAATATGGACTGATGATTCCACCGGCGCACAAATAACACCAAACCCTTCATTTTTCTGGATGAAATGGCAGCTCCTGAATCTCTTCAACTCGCAACTCCCTTTGTCGCAAATGCAGAAATTCTACTTTTTTGCATTCCCATTAAGACAGAAACAGCCCTTATCGCTCAACAAAAATTTGACTCGAAAACATAAGATTTTCTTGGAACTTCTAATCGGTTCTAATCTATCGCTTTCTTCCATATAAAGATAATTACTTAGCAATAAAGAACTAAGTTACTAAGATACCCAAAATGTTCAGATCCATTTAATGAAGGAACTAATCAAAGAATCTTACAAAATAGTATTTATAACGAAACAAACAATGGACAGCTGAGTTCGAATTCTCTCGAATTTTCATAATATACATGCGTGTCTAAAATTGACCCGACCCGGTCCATTTAAATTGCGTGCAAGTTGAATCAATAAAGAATATTTGCTTAGATTGTTCGTTTGATCTCCATAGAAGTTATTTTGTGTGGGTTTGGCAGGTCTTTACTTATGAAGTTAATTTGGTAATTTTTATATATTGAATCAAAAGACTAATGGCGCGATCACAAATAAAATATTTTATGTTAGAAAATAGCAAACAGCCGCAGGGAGCCTATCTGGCGAATGCGATGGCTGTGCGATGTTTCTCGTTTAAGTCAATTATCTGTCACAATCATTTTAAAATGTGACGGCGCTCAAAGACCCAGAAGGACGCATCGGAGACCCTATAAAGTATATATATGTATAAGTGATCAGTATGTTGAGCTGAGTCGATTTATCCATGTCCGTCTGTCTGCCTGTCCGTTTGTATATATACAAACTGGTCCCTCAGTTTATAAGACATCGTTTTGAAATTTTGCAAACGTCATTTTCTCTTCAAGAAGCTGCTCATTTGTCGGAACAGCCGATATCGGACCACTATAACATATAGCTGCCATACAAACTAAACGGTCGAAATCAAGTTCTTGTATGGAAAACATTCACATTTAGCAAGATATATTCACGAAATTTGGTATAGATTATTTTCTAAGGCAGCAATGTAATCTCCGAATAAGTTTTGCAGATCGGATTACTATAGCACATAGCTTTCATACGAACTGAACACATAGTTACTAAAAGAAATGCGAAACGATTTTTTTACGTATGGCGCAAGCAGCTCACGACTTCCAATCTTGAACGTCTAGGTAGCCAAAAAGTATCCGTTTGAAAGCGAGCTAATGTGAGAAGGCGAAGGAGGGTTGTGCGCTAGCAAAAATTAAAAGGTGACTGTTATCTCCAACAAGAGTAGACTTACCAGTTATAAAGGCTTTTCTCCACTTTGCCTGCATAATGCGAGGTTCTGTGATATCTGTGATGCCTTGTAACCAAGGCTGATATTTACCGAGTTTGGTTCTAACCCAGCTCTAACGGTTATTCATACTATAGCTGTGGATGCTCACTGACATCGCGAACTGAATTTACGTGGTTCGTGAATAATTTGCTGTGAATAATCCTATATCTATCTCGATTATTTAGTGGTGTAACAAACAAAAAAATAATGCCATGTGATTCCAGTTATTATAATTGTACTAGTAAGAAAATTGTTCAGTATGCTAAGTGTTTTATGCTTCTTCTTATGACCTCAAATGAAAAACTAGAAAAATTCTGAAACATGTATATGGTTCAATTCTCACACCGTTATATGATATTATATGGCCCTAATATACATCATACATATCACACATTATGAAATTTTTCCTCAGTAGCACATAATGAATGGTGAGAAAACAGAAAACCATGTAAGCAGACCTACTTTATATGAAACTAATTAACTTCCGGAATGCTCAGTCTAACACTAACGACTTGTTAGAGATTCGGAAAGCCAAATTACACTCAATGATGTAAATAAATAGCCGTCTTTAGAACAGTCTGAACTGTTTTCAGCATAAAGATATGTCTACATTAGTGCTTATATAAATATATATAGCTAATTCAACATATTCGCCAGTATTTATGCGTATTCCCATTCCGTAACCATGAACTTTGTGCGCTAAATATGCGTAAAAATTCTCCACACATGCTGATCTTATATAATTTTTCACTCATTAGCACAACAACAACAGTTCAACGAACTAAACACCGCAGCGCACCGGCATAATTAAAGAAAATTTGCAATTTACAAAAATACTTACATATGTGGGTACATTTACATAACAGCTTGTACATACAAACATGCATAGCGTAGTATAGGTACTCTCATAGAGATATGTATCCCCCTTATCCCGTGCACCGAATTAAAGTGCTCCGACAAATAGCAATGCCAGAAACCGTAATAATTTTACCACGTTAAGCAAATGAAATTGCGACATGCGTGTCAAAAAAATAAGAAAAAGAAGCATAAAAAAGCGAAGAACATGTGGTGAATGCCAAGAAAATGTTGTGAACACATACCGACATAGTCGCACGAAGCGCTGTGTTCTTCACACGCCGCACCAACTTATTATTCCAGATGCGCAGCCATAGAACTACGCAACGGCTATGAGAGTTCAGTAACAGTAGCGGGACAGTGCCACCAACTGTGACTCCGTTGTTGGCATTAGCGCCGCCGATAATGTTGCTGTTACCATTTAGCAGTTGACTGCCAAGCTTCGAATTCCAAGACCCTTTCAGTGCATCGGTTAGCAAACGCAGAGTAGGAAAGTGAGGTTAGAACAAGTAAGGAAGGGCTAAGTTCGGGTGTCACCGAACATTTTATACTCTCGCATGATAAAGTGATAATCGAGATTTCAGGCATGGTTGTGAACTGATTTCACCCACATTTGGTACATGTCATCAGGGTGTTAAGAAAATATTATATACCGAATTTCATTGAAATCGGTTGAGTACTTCCTGAGATATGGTTTTTGGTCCATAAGTGGGCGACGCCACGCCCATTTTCAATTTCCAGAAAATTTAGTGTTTCTGACATTTTTTGTCAGTCGGTTAGCGCACTTTTAGTGATTTTCAACATAACCTTTGTATGGGAGGTGGGCGTGGTTATTATCCGATTTCTTCCATTTTTGAACTGTATATGGACTGTCTCTTATACACATCTAGATGTGTATAAGAGACAGGTATATGGAAATGCCTAAAAGAAACGACTCTATATAGTTTGGTTGACATAGCTATAGTAGTTTTCGAGATCTGTACAAAAAAGTTAGTAGGGGGCGGGGCCACGCCCACTTTTACAAAAAAAATACGTCCAAATATGCCCCTCCCTAGTGCGATCGTTTGAGCCAAATTTCAATATCTTTATTTACCGCTTAGTTATGACATTTTATAGGTTTTCGGTTTCCGCCATTTTGTGGGCGTGGCAGTGGGCCGATTTTGCCCATCTTCGAATTTAACCTTCTTATGGAGCCAAGAAATACGTGTACCAAGTTTCATCATGATTTCTCAATTTTTACTCAAGTTACAGCTTGCACGGACAGACGGACAGACGGACGSACAGACATCCGGATTTCAACTCTACTTGTCACCCTGATCACTTTTAGTTTTGGGACTTACAAACAACCGTTATGTGAACAAAACTATAATACTCTCTTTAGCAACTTTGCTGCGAGAGTATAAAAAGAAGATTGACAGCAAGTTCGAGGCAATTAGACTGTTTGTTATTGACTGTATAACCAATATTTTTGAACTGAAATCTGATAGGATTTCTATCCGAAACTATGAAGTATGTATTCACTAAATGAAACAGAATTATCTATTGGGAAAATATATATAATATCCATAGGACCACTGGACAAAGTATTACTTCATGGAAGAAAATAAAACATTTAAGTCATGTTATCATCTATATCATGTATCAGTCTGTAGGTCTACAGTCCTTTGCACTAAGTTTGCCAACGTTGCTGCCACATTGCGATGCTTTTGTTTCTCTCCTCTCTTTGCGGTAGACGTCTCTGATAAGCCATACTTACTAATCCTCAGTTTCGGAAAGCACTTATCACGCGTATTGCAGAAAGCCTATGTACTGCGTTAATTGTTCTAGCGTATTTTTTATTTTATTTTTTTTTTTTTGTTAAATATATTTTTGTTCTAGCATATGATAGTAAAAAGTATAAATTTCGATTTGCAGTTTTTTCACATTAGGCGGCCATCTTTGCGTGACAGACTCAGAGCAACTTCATAAACTTCTGATCTCCCCTATGCTCTATGCACCTCTTACTTATTTCTTCTTTTTTATATTGTTTAACCTCCAATTGCAGCTTAAAGCTTTCAACATACTATGCAAAAGCTTTGTCAAAACTCACTGATCCCTAAACTTTTCAGAATTTTGGAAAGCTTTTCGGCTATTACTGTATTGACTATCACAAATGAACATTTTAAACGCTTTCAAAAGCTCAAGAAGCCATACCGCAGCGCTTTTTTGGTGCAGCGTTGCAGAAATCCATATTTTTAATCAATCCTTTTCAAGTGAAAAGTAGAGTATCTGTCTTTTTTATGAATTTTTTTGAAAACTGTAATGGTATTTTTTGTAACCAAATCTTCTTAAAAGCAGACTAAACTCCCATAACTTTATCTTTCTACTCATAACTGTTCTTAGAAATTTTGAAAATAATAGACTATCAAAAATTAAATGATATAAGGCTTCAAAACAAAAGCTCAATAAAAAAAAGTTTTAGAGCTTTAGAGCTTTTTTGTTACATCCCTTTAGATTTCCAAAGTTTGTGCAATCGCCGTCTAAAATAAAAAAATGAAAGCTTTCAAAACTTGTGGCGTAGTTTTGCAACTGAAACCTCATAACGGTAAATCCTTTGACATTCTCCTTTCGGACTTAGAAAAGCTTTAAGAGTTTTAATTTATTAGAAAAATCAAATGATATTATTTTGGAAACTTTTGGTACGTCATTTGGAAGCATTCGAAAACACATCGAGAAATGCTATTTGAGCTTTTTTGGCAGTGTTCAAAAAATTTCAAAATATGGTGTTTAATGAACGACCGACGCGTCAATTAAACTTTTTTGGTATCATTTTCATCTTTTCTGGATAATGAAAGACTATATTTGTCCTCATTTCCCTATAAGAAATAATACATTTTTAATTTGGTTTTCTAATTTAAAATTCCACATAATCGGTCATATTATTATTACTTCGTTTTGCGAGCTTTGGAAGCTTTCCAAAACACATCGACGAATAGAGCTCTAAATTTAATAATAATAATTGATATATAAGGTATTTAATTAACGGTCGACGCGTCAAACAAATTGTTTTCGCACCATTTTTCATCGTCGCTAGACATCGAAAGAGTAAAGTAGATATTTGTCTTCATTTTCTCATAAGAAATAGCACATTCTGCATCCCGCTTCTTAATTTAAAATTTAATATAATCATTAATTAATGTATTTTATGTTAACTTTCTTACTCTTAAAAGATATTAAGACATTTTTCATAAATTGAAAATATTTTCATAATTTTTAGTAACACTACACAATAACAAAGCAAAATTAATTGAACTAATCCACTTCGAATTTTGACCTCAATTTCATGACAACAGCTAGACATTAGTTACAAAACGCGCTTTCGGGATTAAGCTTGTAATTTTTTACAATAGGAACTTGAAGTATTGTAGTATGTCTAGAAATATAGTATTTATTTGTATGTGTGTGTAAGTATATGGCGTTTATGTGCTTACATACTTACTCAAGCCTAATTTTCGATTTTTTTTTTTTCAACTGTGATTTCTCCATTAATTTTCATTATATTTCGTGTTAGCGCCACAGCACATAGCTTTGTACTAATTCCATGTAACGAATGTTACGGTATTAACACTAAACCCAAAACGTGTCGGTCCTATACTTTCATATGTCATGTACTAAGGTTACACGTTTAAATTGTTCATTAGTTGGCGCTTTAATGAGCTTTAGAACTCATGAAATTTCCATGAATATCAGATATGTCATTACACTTCCAGCTTAGGTGCCCAAACTCTTGTTAGAAACTCTTCGAAAATAATTTCAAGACTCAACCGATCAGCTGTTAACATCGAAACACCGTTGACCCCAATTGCGACGTCAAGCTTTGATGTTATTTTCATGAAATATGGCAATTTTTGATGTGCATCAGCAATTTAATTAATACCTTCTTTGTTCTCGTCTTTTTGTCTTTTTTATTCTTATTTCTTTAACTTCTAAAACATTTACCACAACTTTGTTGCATTCACCACGTACTCACCGCAATTTAGCTTTCAATGCAGGCACTCCAGTGCCACATCAAGCTGAGAGCACGCGCTCTCAATTCCCTCATTCCACTAACGGTAAATGCACCAATTTAAATGAAATCTATTAATTTTTATGATCCAGCGATTTATGCGTCAGTGAAGCGATCAATCGATCGATCTTTCCAAGCGTCAAACGTCAGACGTCAAACGTCAGACGTCAAACGCTGCAGTTCAACGATCGTTTTAGCCGAGTATGGCACGTTCGCCACACTTGTTGAGCAACTTCTTAGTGAATGTCCAACGGACGGCAATTTGCTTCGCTTTCAATGAACTTGTGTCCAAAAAAACGCACAGCCGAAAAACAACAACAAATCAAAAGGCTTCATACATTTTTACAGGTAATCGCAACGAAATTAAGTCCAAACGTTTGTCGGCCAAACAGAATAGCCAATCATTTATGATGGCACGTAGAACCAGCCAACCAGCCAACCAACCAACCAGCCGAGTAAGCAGCAAGCGAGGTAAGAATCGATCAATCGATCGCTTTTTGTGCGCTCGACTGGCAGCAGAAGCCACCACAGAGTATCGCCGGTGTGGAGACGGCGATTCATAGAATGTTATTAACTTGTTTAAAATGCGCGCAGCAAAATTGCCGGTCATCAGAGTCCACTGCAATTTGTTACGACAGCTTGGCGCTTGTTGTTGTTATTGCTTTTTTATAGCCGTTTATTGGTTGTTTATTGTGGTTGCTGTTGTTGTTGCTATTGGCGACAGGAACTTCACTAAAACAACGGTGCATCCGTTTACAAGTTTTTATGTTGCCAGCGACTCGTGGCCAAATGCGTGGGTACAATTGCAGTGTGTGCATGCATATGTATGTTCGTGCACTTCCGCTAAAAACAAGCATGTACATATATACCATATTTAATAAATGTGTTTTTTCACACACCTTTATGGTCTTTTAGTTGAGGTATTAAATAAAAAATACATAGGTTCCAATATATATACATATATAATGTGACTATATACATACATATGTATAAATATGTGTGTAATATATACCTTTATGAAACATAGGTAACATCGGCCAGTTTCATATTTGCATGTAATTTTTTGAGATGTTATATAATTATTTTTTACAAGCCATATTCTGCTTTAAGCATAACTCAAAAGCAAAGCTTCAATCCTACTAAAACTGACTAGGTTTCCACATACACTAGAGGATATTAATTTTAGGGATACTAAAAAGAGAAAAATCGTTTATGCGGGAAGTCTTCGTCTAAAAATTGTGAACAACTTTGCCTAAGAGACTATGGGTCTAAAACCGGATTCGATCGAGCGATTTTTAAGACAAAGTTTTTTAGGGAATTTAAAGTTTGTTTGTCAGTTTTTGAGATATCCGAATGAAATTTAATACGTAGATCGGACAACTATTAGGCCATTGACTCCTATTGCCAATTCACGAGTTCGAGTTATGGAGGACTTCGTATTATAAAAATTACAGGTATGGAAGTTCAACTGTATTGTATATAAATCATCAGCTTGACGAGCTGGGTCGATTTATCGATATCAGTCTGTCTGTTCATACGTCCATCTCTCTATATATGTATACGTGAACTAGTGTCTCAGTTTTTGAGATATCGATCTGAAACTTTGCTCACCTCCTTTCCTCCCCAAGAAGCTGCTTATTTGTTGAAAGGGGAATTTTTTTTTTACCTCACGTATTTTTCGAATCGAAAACTTTGTTTTTCTGTAGGTTGGTAGTACTGCTAGTGACATCTACGCTAAATTTCACGTCAAAATATGAATTAGTAGTTGAAATACGCGTCTTGTTGTGAGAGTCTAAAAGTGAATTCTTCGCCTTTTACTATATCTGAATTTATTGAACAAACAAGTGCGTTAATGTACCATCTCATACTGCATTGGGTATTCGTGATCATTTCGCCACATTTTCAACTAATATCGTGCCGCAACCACCGCATTCGCCTAATTGACCTTCGTGTAACTTCTGGCTATTCAGCAAATTCACAGGACCACTTCTAAAACACCGTTTTGACTCAATTGTTGATATAAAAGCTGAATCGGAGGACGCTCTGATGGCCATCACGACGGAGGAATTTTCCAAGTTCTATAATGACTAAAAATTCGTTGGCGTGAGTGTATTTTCCGAGCTGGGTTGATCACCTTAAAGGAGATGAAATGGACCAAACTCACCTTTTAATTTGATCACAGTAGTATATTTTTCGGAGACTGTCATGATATTTGTGAGGCTATCAATAAGCTTACAAAGGTAATAGCATTATAAGATGATGTTCTACTTTATTTTAAAGTTCATTTTGATCCGTCAATAAGAAGTACTAAATTGAGATTAGAGATTTCTGTAATGAGTACGCAACTTCTGAGTGAGAGCCGAGGCATATGTAATCGGAGGATTCAGTTGAATTTATATGCGAGGGATAGAGACTAGTAAAATTGTATCCCGTTACATAATTTGGAGTACATTTCACCGGAAAATGCATTGGTTCCTGTTGTCATTAAACGGTAAGACTAGAGCTGAGTTCGCTAGCTGTGCGCTCAAAGCTAGTCAAGGAGTGTATATGGCTACTAAAAACAGCATCAAGCTACTTCATCACTACACTCGTTTGGGTGCCTGGTCAAAGCGGAATCGATTGATGGCGCTGCAAAGCCGATGAGGTAGCCAGAGATAGCAAATTTGACTCGCACTAGCACTAGACCAATGCACACAAGCGCTTAGCAGGCGCTGTGATCCCTTAGCCCAGAGTAGAACGCAGGTGATCACTGAACTACTTGCCCTTAGCAAAGTACATCTTGCGCAATCGTACTACTTCTTACTAGAAACTGTGCAATCGGCATTCATGCGGTAGGGCTAAAAATCTTGTCGAACGCTAGTTGTCAGGATTGTGTGCAGGAGGATGAGGTGCAAACATCCAGATACTTTCTCTTCCATTGTCCAGCCTTAGCAAGACTGAGGTTGAAACAGCTCGGTAGTCTTACCTTCAGCGAACCAGAAAACATAGGCAAAACTGACATTAGGCGTCTCAACAAATTTGTGGTAGGCTCAAAACGCTTTGTAGAATTGCAAGGGTCTTATGATCTATTAGAAAGCAGTTTTAGTTATCACAACATACCGACGCCCGTTAAATTCCTCCTAACATAATTGAACCTGACTTCATTAACGAAATGAAACGAAATTTGACAGTTGGTTTCATTTATGACGTTATGGGCTCTATTATCTATCATTCTTAAACTATACAATGGAACAAACCATTTCTTTGGACTGAATGGAAGCAAAAATATTAAAATATGTTTTCCATTTAAGTCACACAAAATGTTTACTTTCACCAGGGTAAATAATTTTTGAAAAAAATTTTTGAAAACAAAAAATTTAAAGTAGGATGCAATTCTTAGCAGAAGGTGAAATCTAAGGTAAAATAATTAATGGGAGATCTGAGGTCGAAAAAAGTAAGCGGATAGGGGTGGTTGAATTTTTAAGGGTTAAGAATGGTTTAGCCCGTTTCCGAACAAAACTACAAGTCCAATAGAAAGCAGTTATTTGGCAATGTTGTAGATAATAAAATGATATTTTACATATAGATTTGTTTCACAAAATCTCAAAAATATCAGTTGGGCCTCAAGAAAGCAGCCCAAAAACCTTGAGAAATTTTCTAATGTATCAAACCACTAAAATAACAACTGTTATCAAAACTATATATACCAATAAATATATTTTTATTATATATAAGTCTTTCCTTTCATTGCTGATTACCAATGTGTCTTGTATGTTGTCATTGTATTGTTTTCACTATTGTTGCGACAGCATCACAAGCTGTCGCAACAGATGTATATATATTTGAGGTTATATGTAATGTATTTTTAAATACATACATATAGTATAAGCATAATAAACATACTATATATATGTCGGTATGCATGTACTTCCCTTTTTATGTTGCCCATACCGGTAAACGCCAGCGGCCATTGCCCACACCATTGAGCAATGCTCATTGTCTGCGGAAGGTGCAGCGAGCAATTTTATCGTTGCTCCTTTGCTCGCATCACACCCAACGAAGGTCAAATTCGACAATTGTCGATAATTCACAACGCCCAGCCCCTGTTGCAGTCATGTTGCAAGTGCCAAACCAGCGAGGCAACGAGGAAGATCAACTCGTTTTTAATGGCCTCTCAATACATCACAGCTTGTACTAAATGCTTTCAGTGTACGTGTATGTATGTGCATATTTATTGTTTTTGCGTTCATGCTGTGTTGCTGTTTTAATGCAGCAACAACATTATTACAACTGTAACATGCTGTGTAATCTCGGCTTATGCTTTTGTATATTTGTGTTATTGATTTCTTGCTTCATTGCGGGTATTGTTTTTGTGTGTATTTTCCGTCCGTATGTTGGTCAAGTTTAATGGCAGCGCATCAAAAATTGATTTGTACAAGACGTTACAAATGGATCAACATTTTTCGAAGCGAAAAATTCCTGCAATTCACTGCGGCACAAATGTGTGAAGGTCTCCGCGGAAAAAAAATGTTTAGTTTTTACATTTTAATTGACAGTGTCTTAAATTCATTTTAAGTTTTAATTGCGAAACTTTCATATAGTATGAAGTGTAATAGTGCCAATTAAGCACCGCTTTTAAAATATTAGGGGAAAGACGTTAGGTTAGGATCCCAAGGACTCCAAAATCTTTTCCTCTTTGACCCTAAAGTTGAAAAAAATTTCGAGGTTTTTCTCGAAGAAAAGAAAATAATTAGGAAAGTCAAAATAATTAATACCAGTCAAGTTTTCTTCCGAACGGGACCTTCAGACTACATCTGAAAGCTTTGCGAAAACTTTTGCTGAGCTTATATAGAAATGGGATGATATCCATGTTTACTCGTCTTGTTTAAGAGTATTGACATAAAAAAATTCATGAAAGCTTCTCCTGGATGAGACCTTTAGATTTTTATTTAGTAGTGTTGCCATGAAAAAATGCATAAAATCTTCGCAAAAGCTTTTATTGATCTACTGTTCAGAGTTTCTTCCTTCATCTGGGTGTGACCTTCATACTTAATAATAAAAAAAGGTTTTTACATTTAGAAAATCATACAAATAATTTAATGCTAGTCAAGTTTACATCAGAAATAATCAAACTGCAATATTATGTACCAAAGAAATCTTTCTCGTCTTTTTTCCGAATGTGATCAACAGACTATACCCGAGGGCTCCGCAAAAGCTCTGAGCTAGTAAGTATATAAATATAATGAAATTAATTTTTCCTGGACGTGTTAGAGTGTATTGCCATGAAAAATACATAAAATCTTCTCAAAAGCTTTTACTGATCTTATGTTGAGAGTTCAAGCTTTTTAAGCTCGTGTTTTCTCTTAGCATGCCTTCACGTCCATCTTTTTAATGTGACCTTCAGAGTAAATCGTAAAGCTTCACAAAATCTCTTAATAATGTACAAGCGCTCAAGTATTTTCTCCTAGCAGGTCTATGTAATATTGCCAATCGCCAAACTACACCGACGCCCCGCTCCCTCTTTTTACAAGAATATAAAAAAATCAAAAACGTTTTTGTGAGGACTAATCTGTAGTTACAGGTCTTTAACCCGTATAAATAATATAACTGCGATTGCCCTTCAATAGAAGGTTCAGGTCCAATTGATTTTTTGGAACGTTTCCTGCAGTTTTTTATGATTCTTTCACTATATTTCTAGTCGCTAAGGTAAAATCGACACACACCACCTCTTCATCATTTTAAAGCTGACTTTGACGGTATGAAAAGGACCTGCCTTTATGCGCGATATCTGCATTTGGCATCACCTGCTGTGTAAACTGACGTCGAGCAATACCAAACACACCGTCAGGATCGGGAAGAAATTCTCTGAGCCCTTCGATACCAAAATAGGTATCGCAGAGGTAAGTAGAGAAGGTAACTTCTTCTACAAGAGTTGACAACTTCTGGCGTACGCCGAAGACATCGATATCATTGACCATAATAACCGCGCCGTTAGTTCTGCTTTCTTCAGCAAAGAAGCGTAGCAAATCGCAACTTGGCTACCACATCACTGTTGCCAGTTATAACTTCGAAGTCGTAGATAATTTCGTCTACCTTGGAATCAGGTTGGTGTTAAAACCACAACGTCAGCCCCGAAATCCAAGCAGAATAACTCTTGCTAAAAGGGTGCTACTTCGAACTGAGCAGGCAGTCGAGAAATAAAGTCCCTCTTGACGAACAAAGACAAAATTCTACAAGTCCCTCATTATCTCTGTCTTGCTTTATTGTGCAGAGGCATGAACTATAGCAATGTTACGAGTTTTCGAGACAAAGGTTATGCGGAGGATTTATGGTGCTTTACGCATTGGCAACGGCGAATACCGCAGTCGGTGGAACGATGAGCCGTATGACATTCACGACGACTTTAACATATGGATATAGTTCAGCAAATTATGAGACGCCGGCTGGGTCATGCCGTCCGAATGAAAGAGAACACTGTAACTTTGAAGCTTTTGATTGACTGCCCGCCAGTACAAGCAGAGGAAAACCTCCACTCCGTTAGAAAGGTTAGGTGGAAAAGGACCTGTCTTCATTTGGAGTCTGCAATTGGCACCAAATAGTGAAAGGAAAGAACGACGGGCGCGCTGTTATAAACTCGGCCATAACTGCGTAAGCTCTGCCAATAAAAATGAAGAAGAAGATAAAATTTTGTGTTAGTAATTTTCGTATTTCGAAGTAAAGAAAACAAAATATCGCATAATTTGATGGTTCAAGCTTCATACTCGCGTAGCACTGCTCAAAACGCCCCGAAGCACTTTGCGAAGTGCACGAGAAAGACTTTGAAATATCGACCGAACAATAAATCAAATTCGATCGGTATTTCAAAGTATTTGTGATACCCTTCGAGAAGTGGTTCATGGTATTTTGATAACTTAAATATTACTAAGTGAATAATGAAAATATATTCTACACTTACAGTGAGCCACTGAAACAAAATTTCGAAATTTTCGTTGTTTTCTCGAACTAAGCCCTAAAGGCACTCTAATGAACTTTTCTATTTCAATTTTTGATTTTTTTTTTTTAATGCTCCAAGCAACGGCTCTTAAATCCAAAAAAAAAACATGTAAATGTGTTATGTAAATAAAAAAGCTAATATAGGAAAGTATGTGTACCTTATATAAATATGTATAACACATACATATGTATGTAGAGTAGGCGCAATGTGCGTGATTGGCAGCACTTAACGTGGCCCTCGCCAACGATGATTGCACCTTCGGGCGAAAATTCGAATAAGTTAACAATAAATACGGTTTTAGACGTAAACTGTCTAATGGCATAAATAAATCAGCTGATCGGTGAAGTAAAAAATTGGGTCGCCGCTTGAGGAGTGGCTATTTTCAAAGTGCGTTTTTACAAAGATATTTATCTAATTAAATTGAAATTTTATACGCACTTGATAATGAGGTTATATAGATAGCGAGATAGCGAGCGTGTTAATAATTCTAATGTTACAGCAACAACAAATATGACAAATGAATTATTTAAATTTGAAATGTAATGGACATGAACAAGCCATACAATTAATTTACACGCCACAAATAAATAAAACACATATACATATATTCATATACATATTTACTCATGATTATAAATACATATATAGGTATGTGATTGGTACATATATATATTTATCTTGTCGTCCAGAAACATTTGTCGCACGCACGCTCCCATTGGTGCGACAAATACATGCAAACAATTCGATGGCACCATTAATAAATGTAATTTATACACCATATAAGCATAATGCATATAAACACAAAAATACATATCTACATACACACACATATACATATAACCGCCTTTTGCTGTGTGGGCTGTCAGCGCTGTGTTTTTCAATTCGATACTCAATAAATACGCTAGAAATGCCACAACTATAATTTTCCAATAAATAGTTTTACACATAAAATCGATAGTAAAATAAATGCATACAACTGTTGAATACTTACGGCATTTATTGTGTGCAGCTACGCATGCAGAAAATGCCGTTTCCGTTAGAGCGCTCGTACATGCCTGCGTCCATGTTGCGGTTGTTAGATGCCAATCAACATTTTATTGATATTATCGGCTTTTATTACACTTGTGACACCTCGGCGGAGCTCGTCTCAAAACCAGTAGCTCGGTTCACAGACCCTGCCCACTCATAAATCTTCGTCGAATCGTATGAGCGTGTGGTAATCGCATTTTCAGCGCTCTGTAGCTTTTGGTTGGCATTTTTTATGCATGGTGGCTGCAACATGAAATCGCTAAATGGTTTGTTTTGACCGCACTTGTTACAAATATTTCATGAAAATTAAAAAAATGGCTTGTTTTTTGGTTTCGGCTTTTTTTTCGTACATTCCGATGATTGTTGACTTATTTGCATGTCAAACTCGTAAACCCTTGTCTCATCGGCAATTATAATGCTCTCAATGAAAATGGGATCGGATCGGTTTTTGTTTTTTTTTTTACATAATTCCGCGTTATCGGGAGGAGTCGAACAAATCATTCAAAATCATTCGGGCTCCGGCTTCTTTTTGTTACGATGTAAGCATATTCTCTTTGTATTCTCAATCCAAATCTTCCATTATCTTTGAAACTGATCAGCATTATGACAGCTTGACAAATTGCCTAGTTATATATGTATGTCGGTTACATCTAGTCTCTCGCTACTTTAAAAGTGGCCGAAACCGGACTACGACTTTTTAATGAACAAGCCATAAATTTATTTACACAGCAAGTATTACATTTTAAGCCTCCAACTACGAACTTGTTTAGGTGCGGGGTAATGTGTCAATGTGTTTTTACGTGAATACCTGAATACCTGTCTATGAAGACTAAACTCCACGGTGCTTTCTATTGCTAGAAGCACATAGATCAATACAATGCGTTGATCAGCGCCCCAAAGCATAAATGCATTTTGCACTTAATTTTTGGTACCAATTGGTTCGGGAGGATAGGGACACCCTAGTCACCTTGGTCGGGTTCGAGGCCCATCTAAAACCTCTGCCGTACTTTGGGTCCTTTTTCGTCAAATTTTCCATTGAAAAACTATCACCGATAGTAGCTATAAAAGAGTACATGCTCAGAATCTTCACAGTACTCTGAGCATGTCGGACAATGCAGACTAATGTCTTGCTGGGATCTGTACAGTTAGTTTCTAAAGCCGCCATGTTCTCTTAGTATTTGGGTTAGTTGGAAATCCAGGTTCCCAAGTTGTCTGTCTATCGATCACGAATGGATGTCCGGTAACAGTCTGTCCACCGCACTTTGGCCGAGGTTTGCTCTCGCTACTGTCACGTTGTTAAGGTTTTGACTCTCTCTCTTCCCTATTAGCTCTTATAGACAGCTCTGATAACTTGTATACCCACTCGTATACATCACCTCGGCTATCAATGGGCATCACACTGGATTTTACTTCAGCACCATCGCTTGATATTGTTCGGAAAGCACTAATAACTCTAAGTGCCGACAGCCTGTGCAGTGGATTTAATATGTAGCGCCATCTAGGTGTCAGGCCGGAGACTTTTCATTTGGTACTTATTTAATCTTGACAAATTTATTAGTTGTTGTAAAAGTAATTGTTTCATTTTTTGTTGCCATGAAACATTTATCAGTCGCGTTCTGCGTTGGTGTGTCAAGTCCCAAATGGACAGGTTGCGAGCTGTGGCTTTTTGCAACGCATACATACATACATATATAGTATAATTGCTACCTACTACATCAGTATATAGACCTAAGTAGTGAGCATTTATGCTCCACAAAGTCATACATATGAGTGTGTATGTATGTGTATATGTAAATATGTTGTGCATATTTAAAATCCATGCGCTGCGAAGTGGAACCGATGATATCCGCCAGTTACGCGACACTTCATCCCATTGCATACGAAAATTAATTCGTTCGCGCACATGCCTGGGCGCCGCGTCGTTCACTACATATGTACACAAGAATATACATACATACGTATATATTCTGATATATATATTTTTTAGTATATTTGTAGTTGTACTTAAGTTTTTTTTAATATATATTTTTGTGTATTGACTTGTTCGCCTTCACTGTCACTGCACTCGCATACACACACATACGCTCATTTTTGGTTACAATTAACATTTTCAATTTTATTTAATTTTTTATAGTTTGTATTGTTTTTTTTTCAAGCTTTTCCTTTTCATGTTTTACATGACATCAGTGTTTAAATTTTTTGCTTTTGTGTGTTGTTGTGTTTAAAAATAGTGCAAATACTGGAAAAAAACAGTGACAATTTCATTAAAAACAATTGCTTGCTACATGATGACGAAATATTACAACAACAACAGCGTTTATTTGTAACTTTGTGCCCATTTCTAGACAGCTCTAGCCAACTTTGCAGATTTTTTTTACTCAGCAAATAACTAAATTTATGCCAAATATGGCAACCACTCGTGTCTGTTGCGCCGAGTTTATGTCAATTTCTCAATAATTAGCCAGTCAAGTTGAGCAGCGCTTGCAAAAATGTTGCTAAACGATGTCGTCTTCCACCAATCTTGTTGCTGCCTCTTCATTTTTGTATGCTTCTTCTTTTTTTGCGCTGTGTAATCTTCCTCCCCTACTTCTGCAACTCCGCACTGTCGTTTAAAGCCAACAATAATATTGTCAGTCACTTCGTCCGTCAGTTAGTAGGTAATTTGTAGACTTTTCCTTTTATAGCTTTTGCTAACTGACAGACTAACTGACTGGCTCGCTGACCTTCATTTTCCCCCATTTCAATTTGTTCAGCTTTTTAGCTACGCGCTTTTTTTCCATACTAAACGTTTTTCCATTATTCGACAGTTAGCAAATAAAAAAAAAACTATTACAAAAACAAAAATTATAAAAAATATACAAAAAAGCAAACTAAAAATGTGGCAACATGTAATTTTGCTAAAGCATAGAAAAATGGACGTTTTCAGCTGCTTACGTAATGCATGAGGAAAAATATTATATGCAGGTAAGCAAACTGCCAATAAAACACACATTTTTTTGTCAATTTGCAGTTTTGCCGCTGACCTCCGACTCCAAAAGTGGGCATTACCTGCCATAAATATTTATTTTATTTTTATGTTGCAAATTGCACGCATGCGTAAAGCCTCTACGTTGAGTTAAGCGCCCCTTATGCTGTTGCTGCAGCCATTTTGTAGTGGCAAATTTGTTGTAAACTTTTACATATGCTTATACATTCAAGTATTTATTGTTTTTGTTGCCTTTTCCATTGACAATGACCGACAAATGCACCTAATGAGCGATGGTCTGAAAGCAGCTTGAAGTGCTTTATGGCGAGTGACGTAATAACTCGTTACACATTTATCGCTATTATGGCGCAGATCTTGACCGTTTGCTCAAAATGATTTATTTCACTTATTTGGCAAGCTAGGCTTGAACTTAAATTTGGCAATACTTCATTGAATACAAATATTTTAGTCTTGTAGTGAAGGGAAGTGAGCAGAGTGGGGTAAAAATTATGAAACACTGGTCTAAGTAGTCTTCAACCCAGCACAAAGAGTCGTTGTGAATAGCATACAAAGCTCTTTCATACTAATACTGAGCTCCCGCGAGCGGAGTGAAAATCTCAGTCTAAAAGAATGATGAACAAAGATTCCCTCCAACAGCAGTGCGTTAATAGCACCCATGACCTCGCTTATTGAGCTTTTATGAAAAGTCAATTCGTATTCAGCTTCATTATAACTTTCAGCAACACTTAGCAGAATCAGTGGAAACCATAAAATCGTTGAGTTTGCAAAGAAGCGTATTTTCGTCACAATATCATCAGACTTGCAATCAGTCGAAACTCTGTAGACCTCTTGCGTTCTAACTTTGGACGGCTGGGCTTCGCTTGACATCAGTGCGGGCTGCTCAACATCCAGCACAAAAGCGGTTGCAAATAAAACTTAAACTTGGAAAATGTTAAATGTTATATAATACTCTACGCAAATACAAAAGATTCCCGACAATGTCTTCCAAAATTGCAAAATTGCCCTAGGTAAAAAGCCATACCAAATTTAGTGAAGAAATCTGATCAAATGAAAAAGCTTTCCATATAAGCATTTGATTCCGATCCATCAGTTTGCATGGCAGCTATATGTTATAGTGGTCCGATATCAGAGAAAAGAAAATACATAGAAGCTTCAAATTTAATAGGAAATGTTTATTATAATTCGAAAGAACATTCTTTGTTATTTAGCGTTTGAAGTCCAACTCTGTCAAATATTGGCTGCGGCTATGTCTCGGATGGTCCATCCATTGAGTCCAAATTTCTATAGCTCATTCGAGCATTTCGACTGATAACTGCCGAAAGACTCGCGCGATATTTTGTTCCAAGACCTAAATCGAAGCGGGTAACTTTACCTTTACTTTTAACACCATTTAATGATATTTAAAGAAAACTCGAGCTATAACTAACTTAAATGGACTTTTAATTTCAATACACTTGTTTTTGTATCAGAAAATATATAATCATTTCACTTATATATTATTAATATACAATAGATACCCTTTCATTAAACATTGAGCTTACGAATGCAAGCGAATGTTAAATATAAGTGCCTCCGACGTATAATTAGTTAAATTCATTTAAGTGGCAAGGCTGTCAACGCTATGCTCCAGTAATTCTGTTAGTCGAATTGGAGTAAAGAGGTAAAATTTGAAATTGTATAAAACAGTCTGAAAAGCAACAGATAAAATTTACCAACTAAAGTTAGTAAACAAAAGCCACTAAAGAGCCAACTGCGGAAAAGCAGCGGCTATAAATCTACAAATACTTACATACGTACACACTCGAGCATACAACACATGTGCAGCCAAACAAAAGTGCATACAAATACAAACATACATACATATGTAGACATGTATGAAAATATATGTGAGAATAGAATACAATAGACGCGTGAGCCCTATAGGAAATGCTAACGGCTGAATGCGTTCGAATGAAAAAGAGAGTAAATGTGTAGTAGATGGAGTTTATTTATGTTATATACACCTTTAGGCTGTAGGAAGTAATGTACATTTCACATAAGTGCTTCGAACCAAACTTTCCAATCTTAAAATTTCTATACGCAACAAATTAAAATTATTTCTAATTATGGTTTAGCGAAAAAATTTTTAATTTTCAAAATTTCTTAATTTTCTAAAGGGATATATAGATTTCTTCGGGTAAAAACAGCGTTTTTTCAACAATTTTTTTCTTATATAAAAATTAAATTTTTTATTAGAAAAATACGTTTTAGTTAAAACATTAACTTAGAACTTGTACGAAGGAAAACAACTGAAAATTGGATTTTAGACATAAATATTTACAAAAAACTAAAATTTCGCGACATTTTTTTTTCAAATAATTGTAATAAAAAAAATTCTTCATCCATCCTTCATCCTTAAGACTTGTATCTCAAAGACCTGTGTAAAATTTCTTGAAGGTCGGTTGAGTAGTTCTCGAGAAATCTTGCCAACCGACTTAAAAAACACAGTTTCGATAAAAACGCTTTAAAGATGGCGCACTTCGCCTAAACAGCCTCGGATAAGAGACCCTCCTTTTGAACGATGAACTGTACGCGATATACGACGAATCTTTCATAGGCAGCTTTTGTTACGTGGCGGGTCTCAAACCCAGCGCACAACTCTATGTTTTCTTCTTTAGCTCGCCTTCAAATGGATATTTTGCGGCTACCGATAGGATACTTGGTATAAGTCGTAAGCTTCTTAAACCACATGTAAAATAATCGTTTCTGGCCACTCCCAAGTGAATGGCGCTCAGAGAATTTCCCTCACTTGCGTGAACTTCTACACATCGCTCCATACTCCAGACAAAATACCATAGTAAATTTCTCTTTTCGTCAAGGGACGCCAACGGGACATGAGGCTAGGTACTTATCGGACCACAGTTCTCGTTGACTAGAACCTTTAACAGCATAAACTTTAACTTAATGTCGAGAAATAAGCTTTTAGAACCTAGAGCCGGTAATTGTACCAAATACGGTTAAGGAAACTTAAATTTTTTGCTTTCCATCCAATCAAAGTAGACCAAATGCCTTCAGCTTAAGTTTCCCTTTAATATAGATTCAAAAATGTTTATTGGCCCAAACATTTTCTTAATCATTTAAATATTCCCTACAGAGTACGCATTATCAAACACACCATAGCATGTGTAGCGTTTGTCCCTGGTTCCCATGGTTGCGCCAACAACAGTTTGAATGCATCTCGCTATTACCATAGTTTCCAAGTGTGTTTGGCATGAATGAGTTAACGCTCACTTGACGCCCCTCAGCGCTATTCCACCTGTGGGTTATCACCAGCACAAAACACTGCCACAATACGCCCGGTGATGGTCGGTGGTAGTGGTGTTTGTGTGGGTACACCACAGTTACTCTTTACAATGCCTGTTGATCATCATTGCTCGGCGCGCTGTGACTGGTTAATTATTTCCATTCCCTCATTCCCTCATTCCCTAGACAAGTTTGAAATGTGTGTTGTTGCAATCAACAAGGAAGCAACAGGTACTCGCCTAAATACCGATAAAAGTACAAAGAAGAATTGTTGGTGACTCAAGAGGGCCGTTCGGCCTAACCGTCTCTTGTCTGGCTCCAGGTTTTGTAAGCTCTACGGCGCTTTTTCACCAATGTTGTCAGTCTTGCTTAAGTTGATGTTGCTGCCAGCTAACCCTGCTGTGTTTACAGCTCATCCGCTTGCACCATTTGTTGGTGTGACGTTGATGAGTAGGCAGTTGTACTCTTGTTGTTGTTTGTTGGTAGTTGTTGTTATTGCATTACATGGTTAATGAAGATGTGATACAAAAAAAAGTTGTGGCTAATGATGTAGAAGTAAAGTGTCTTTAACATGGTCGTAGGTCTTTCTCTACAGGAAGCCAACAGTAATCAATGTGAATGAGCGCATTCAGGAAATAGTGTGTCTAACAAGTGAGTTGATGTGAGCAGTGCTTATCAAGCTAGACCTAAATACGTAATAGCTTTACTACAATCTCTGAATATATGAGAAGCTGAAGAGGTTATGTAACTTTTTCGGGTTGTAATCAATATGTACTAATTATAGTATTTTGACCAAAAGGAAACTTATGATGGTCAAGATCTCTCTCTGTTAAGTATCTCTAGCTGGAAATATTTTTCGCAAAGAATCAATTATGCCTTATTGAGACCTTGGTTTGAAAAACTGAGATTGGAATAAATTTTCGGAATATGAAAACAGTGCCGTTACTTGCCTCTGGAAAGAGTTAAATATATGCGTGTTTTATAACTGTAACTATTGTATATTGAAATGTACATCTATCCATAATGGACGCTTAAATCTCTCCTAGTTTCTTAGTCGTTTCTTTTAGTTTCTTTTTCAATGAAAAAAAATACAGAAACTGCAAATTTAACGGAGAATGTTTATTTTCATTCGGAAGAACATTCTTTGGCATTTATTAATAAAAACTATTTTTTTCAAATATTGGCGGCTACGTCTCCGATGGTCCATTCATTAAGTCCACTTTTCGGTGATTCGTAGGAGCATTTCGGCCCACAAACCACAGCTCTTGATTCTCTTCAGGTTGCTGTCATCCCAAATTATTCAGTTGTTACACAGGCTGTATTTTCTACGCTTCCAATTTAAGATCGTCAGTCCAAGTAGCTGTAAATGGCGCAGAATCTCTCCACGGTTTTCGTTGAATGATTTCCAAACGTTGATCAAACGTAAGTTTTTCACCAGTTATACGGACTTTACAACTGCATTCTCCGAAAATTTAAAAAAATATTTACTTCGCTCAATACTACCAAGACTGGTAGCTTTAAGAAGAGATGAAGAGAGATTAATATCATCATGAGATAATCAGTTTTGTGCTGAAGTTCTACTCCTAATTGAGGAATATGACTTCTTGTTCCTCGACAAATGAAAGGTACTAATAGATATGATGTTAGCTGATGATTTTTTTTTTTTGTTTATGAAAGGTTTTTAAAATGCCATATTCGGAGTTTAAAATTGTTTTAAAGAAACTTCGGAGAGTAGTTGCTGAAGTGTGCCGTAGAAATATATATAAATCTTTTTTTACTTATTTTCTGAAGTGTGCTTTACACGGCCTTAATGATTCAATGATGATGCCGTTAGCCTAAAACAGCCTAATGCGCTAATTGGCGTCAAATAAGCTGGCGCTTTCTTCCAGTTCCGCAAAAATTACATACCATGCAAAATCAAAAATTTACGTAAATAAATTTCAGTCAAGAGTTCGCCTAATTAAGTGGTGACATTTGTTTAAACATTTTAATTAAATAAACAGTTTCTTTTTAAACTAAACTTTAAACTTTTCTCCGACTTTCCCACACATTTCTCAGCATTGATAATGCAAAAATTTGTAACCTCCTACCAGGTACTTTGAAAAAAAGAAGAAGAAAAAAGCCATCAGATCATTTGTTTTTCCAGTGTGTGCTCATTAAACGCAAACTGATGACAAGCAAAGAAATGTCACTAAAAACCATAAACAACATAAGTTGCCTGTCATCAACACTGTCAACCGTAATCATAATCGCAACACTTAACAACGGCAGCAACATTACTTTCAAATGACTAAAGTTACAACAATAAAAACATTGAATTGTTATAAAGACTTTCCGTCATAAACCACAAGACTCTTTTGTATAAACTGGCATACTTACATGAAATATTAAAAAAAAAAATTATAAATAAAAATATGAAAAGAAACAAAATCCATTCAAAGAAAGTATGAAATTGTAAATCATAAATTAAAGTCAACTGTAAGTATTAAAAAAATTTTAAAGTTTTGACATTTTTCGTTTGTTTAACTATTCGGGCACACCCCAACATTTTTTCAACCGTCTGTGTATATATATAGAAATGGGAAAATATGTAGATGTATATAACCGAATTAGTCTCTCAGTTTTTTCTCTTCAATAAGCAATAAGCCGAAGAGTCGATTTCGGCCCACTATAGCACACAGCTACCGTACAAACTGTACGATCATAAAATCAAGCCCATGTTTAAGATTTTTTTTTATCTAACAAGATATCTTCTCGAAACTGTACCAGTACCAACAGTATATAACCGAAAACTGCTACAATATATCTCAAAAGTTCCAAAATAAGTTTGAAACTGTCGAAAACTTCTCCTAGAGTATACACTAAGCTAAAATCCACGCTGAGTTCTAGATTTTATCTAATGTTGCTACAAAAACCTCACTTATCTTTAATCATTTAATTAAATATAAATTTACTGCCGTCCCATCTCTTAAAGATCTCGATTAAATTGTGTTTATAAGAAATTTAGCTCCATATTATTAAGTTTTATTATTTGAACACCTTTTTTTCTTTTAATGACAGACAAATCGAAATTTTACTTTACTATAGTACCGATTTTTAATAAAAAATAAACATCTTTTATTACCGATTTTCGGTAATATTTGAACATTTTTTGTTTATTTCTTTTTTTTTTTTAATCATAGACATTTCAAGTTGGTTTGGGGCCAATTTCGGTAAAAAATTAATATGCGTTATAACCGATTTTTGGCAATATGTGATTTATTTTATTTCTTTTACTGATAGACAAATAGAAATATCAGTTTATTATATTACCGATTTTTAGTAAAAAATTAACATTTTTTCTTACCAATTTTTGGTAATATTACTAATTTATTTTTTTTTTATCCTAGACAAATCGAAATTTCGATTCAATTTAGTACCGATTTTAGATAATATTAAAAATTTTTTTTCATCATTGACCGATTTTCGGTTCAAATCTTTTTTTTTATCGATTTTCGGTAATATTTTAACACTTATAGTACATCTTTTATTACCGCTTTTCGACTTTATTTGAACATTTTTAATTTATATATTTTACTCATATACCGATCACTTTTAATCCTTATTTCATATTCACTATAAATATTCGAAGTACTTTCTGTAGGGCAAGATAGTAGCATTTACTTTGTTGCATACTCTCCTCTCCTTTTCCTACGCTCTACTATCTTACTAAAGTAACCTATAATGAAATTGACCCTAACTAGCTTTCTTCATCATATTTTTAGAACCGCAAATGGTCCTATATAGAGTAGATACAAGTATAACATAAACAAGTTTTAGCTTAGTTTTTAAATATCAGTAGCACTTATTTAGAACACACAGAGCTATTTAATACTTTGATTGCAAAAGAACTAGTTTGAAATAGAAATAGACGGCAGAATTAAGTTTTTGTGAGTTCTTTTTACAGAGACCTTCGAAATTTTATGCTTTAGATTCGCACTCACTATTTTATATAGCACATAATGTGCATACTATATGTGTATAATTGTAGATCTTATTCCTATATGGTTTCTTAATGCGAGACTAAACTAGAAGTGTCAATAAAATATTAGAAAAGTTGTGTGCTTAAAGTTTTTAGGTTTTACAAGCAAACAGCTTTTGTAATGTGCTTTTTATGTGCACCTACTTCAAATGTTTTATTAACCCGAATTGTCAAATGAAAGTAGATTCTAAAGTAACTACAATTTGAATGAAACCACGGATACTAAAAGTTTAACCAATGCAATAAAATACAAAAATTAGTGTAATATCACTTTCAGAAAGTAAATATTAGTAATATACTGTGTTACTAAGTATACTACTATAATTAACGTGAACGAACGTTGTTGATTTAGAAATATTCCTTTGTATCACACACTTACAGCTAATGGATGAATTTAAAGTACAATACCTAAGCTTTAAGCTCTACATATTTTCCCATTTCTATGAAAAAAACTTTTGAAAGGTAAACCCTAGACGGTCTATCAGACTACAAATTGAAAAAATCCAAGTAAGCAAGATTCGAAATGAAAGTGATTAGAGTAAGCCCGTAGCAAAAATGGATACAAAATTGATCTGCCAACGAATATATTATATATATATTTATATCATCATCTGAAATGCAAAATAACTTATCATCAAAAAATTCGAAATTGAGTGTCTTATTGATTCACTACTTCAAATTGCATACATAATATTACATATGTTCAACATTTTCAGGCTCTGCGGTCAGATATAAAACAGTTTCAACCAATATTAGAATTTAGAATCGAAGCACTTTTGTCACTCCGAATCCGCATCAGTGATCTCTTATTTTACCTTTTTATACGGGCATAAAAGAAAGTAGTACGGTCCCAAGTCCAAAAAGACAGACAACTGTTTGCTTGGAAGTGCTTCGTGCGCGAACAATTTTTGTTGGAATCGGCTAACCTGCTAATCTCATTTTTGGGGCTTATATTCGCTGCCAAAGATATGTCTCGAAAAGCCACTGTAGTATTTTTTTACATTTCTTTCGACCCATCGACTCGAGCTATTTTTGAGCGATTGACGAATTATGTGGGATCCAACGTGAACAAATTTTTTACACTTAAATATTTATGCAATATTGATGGTGTACTAATCTCAGTAATGTCTATAGTTGTCTCAGTCTCACGATAGGTCACAAGACGATTTTACAATATCAGTTTGCGTACAGCATCAATAGTTTCCGGAACAACAACTGACAACCTAAACGAAATTCGTCTTGGATAGATCTAAGACCTCGATTGAATTCGCCATACCTTCAATAAGCATTGCTCCTTGATGGAGCTCGCATGTCATAATGTTCTGAATACAAATAATATAAAAAATATCAAATTTTACCAAGACTCCTTTTTTCTGTAATGAACTTTTTTCTCAATGCCCACTTAGCAGCTATCTGTCAGTTAAGTTCTGGTCAATTTAACCAAGACTCCTTCTTTCCGTAAAGAACCTTTTTTTAACCAGATCCAAATGGCTGCTAAACAGACATTGAGAAAATACAAGTACGGTTAACGTATTTTAGACACTAAGTATTCAAAACCATATATCCACATTTCAGTTGAGACATAACCGGACTTAAACCTTTATGCTTTACAGCAACACAATTCTTTCATAGCTTTGTGTTTAGAAAAATACACAAAACTAAATATATTTATTTACTTAAATTAATTTGTCTTATTCTACTTGTAATTCATTTTCTTATAACTAAAGCACAAGACATTCGCCACTGAGAGCGATCCAACATCCCTTCACACAGGCACCCAGTCGTGCAGTGATTCCACATATTCGTAGCTAGCTGGCTTCAATTCTTTCTTCACAATATGATGGTGTCTTTTGTCGTGTTTCTTAGAAAACGCTCCGAGCAGCTCGGGATCAATATCCAGCCAAGGATCTGGCAAAACATACGCTTGCATGGACGCTACCAAATGCGCCAATGTTGCCAGAAAAATTAAGAGCACAAATTTTACCGTCATTTCGGCGAATTTAATCTGCAGTCCTGTGGATTGTACGAAGCATTTAAAAAAATTTCAAATGTGTTATAATTTATATGAAAATTGATTTACCGAACGAACTTTATTAAAAACTCTTTCCAAATATTTGCACCCGACAAATGTTTATATGTTTATAGTTCGAAATGTTTATTTGTAGGTCTGTTTTTAAAAATCGATTACTTCGTTTTCTAATATGATGCGCACAAGGTTCACTTAAATCGGTCCATTCACGTTAGTACTAATAGAAGCTTTCCACTTGTTTCATGAATGAAGGTAGCAAGTGAAATATTTTTGTTATGGTTTCCAAAAACTCAGACAAAAAATTTTATTTTTCATTTAGCGTCTATACCTTTTTATATATTTATGTATGTGCATATTTTTATTTTAGATATTTACTTAACACAACTGCTAGGAAATTTCGTTACAATTTCTGAAGCTGTCCCAGTTGGAAATTGTTCAAGATCTTTTCCACTGATATTGAACATATATATTTTAACAAACATTTTTCGAAAATTCCAGGGAAACAACTTTTAACTGTCGGAGCTTCACATAGATATTAAACTGTGGTTTTGAATAACCCTTCCTATTCTAGTCTGGAAAGTACTGAGAAAAACTAAGACTAGACAGCGCATACCTTTCACTTTTGGATATTGTCTATTTTCGGACCTATTTCTGACACAAATGACAGTTTTATCAGGTATTAATTGCTTACAATCGAAAGTAAAATTTATAAGAGATTAAGGTCCGTTTTCTCAATGTCTGGACGGCTGTAAAGTGGAAAAATTATCGGAACACTAAAAAAGTTGTTATACTTACTATGAACATAATATTTATAGTAAATATTAATTTATGTAATGGAAACACCAGCGTCAAAATTGTTTACTCAAGTGTTTCCTCATACGAGTACAATGTCAATATTCTAAATGTCACGAACATTCGAATTTGAAGCACTTTTAGGTTAAAACCTTCGTTATTACCGTGTTTTCATATATTTACTTTAAAAACAGCTGTATAAGTATAAGCCTATTTTTGCTACTAAAGTAAACATTGTTAGGCTATGCTTTTTGAAAGTCAAGGTTTTAAAACATTTTTTGGAATTCGATGAAAAGTAAAGGGCTAGAATAGGTAGGTAGAGTGGGTTACTGACTACGCGCATAAACCTTTAGGAGGCCCATTGTGAAACCAAGGGAACTAAAATATGCTCACTTCATTGTGTCTTCTCTGAAACACCCTGTGCTTCTGATGAATTTCAACGGAACAAAAATTTTTATTTGTATTATCTACGATATGTCCTCAAGAAGCCCTTGGCCAACAGTTGACATTTTTTTCCTATACAAATTCGCTTGGCAAATGTTCTAGTCTTTTCTTCTTTTATCGCCTGATAGCTTCTACAATAATCATTGTATGATGTACCTAATCTCCCAATTAGACAATGTTCTGTAAGCACTCCTTCTAAAGTTCTAATGTCATTCCTTTTGAATTTAAATAGTCGAATTTTCCATGTATGCCATATTTGCCTGCTTGTTAAGCAAGTTAGGGATTGACTTCACCGATACTCAGCTATATTTATAACATGTTCATCAAGTAGTCGTATAGTATAAGCTCCTTCTTTTCCGGGTGGTGCGCGCTCTGTTCGTTTGTTCCATAGTTGCTAGGCAGATCGCTATGTTCTGGAACCCATTACAGGTCTGTTGAAAAGACAACACCTTCCATTCGACTATCTAGTTTGGACCCATCCGTATAGATACTTATACTTATCCACCTCACTTCTTTTCCACTCTTCTCTGAAAGTGAAGACAAAATTTGGCACATTTGAGTTTGATTTTAATATGGTCTATGAAAGAAACAGAATCTCAGACAAAAATTGTAAGACGGTTTTAATATTTGTATATATGAACTATCTCCCAAGTTGATGAGTCAACTTAAGATTATCATCTTTGAGCATACCGACAACATTTTCATTATTTAAAGAGCAAATTTCATTAATGTCACTGTCTTAACTGTTTTCGTAGTAGCACTAAGCCAAAATCTCTTTCGTGTTTTCTAGCTATTTTTAATGAACACCTCTATTGAAGAACTTTAAGAAAGGATTGAATATCTCCAGAATAGCACTGGCTGATTCACATACAATTTTTGCTTCGGATATTTTATTTGACAGATTTATTTGTAATTTCAATATATCTTTTTATGAGTTCGCAAAAGCAAAGCAATGCGAAGAAAAATGTTGGACTACAACCATCTTTATTAGAAAGCAACACGGAAAGCAAAAATATATGTCAGAATAAACCACAATCAAGCAAAGCGAAAAGAGCTGCATGTGAATCGGTCCTAACAATGTCAACACCTCACCTTCGAGATAATCATTGAACAATGCCGAAACAACCAGTATCAAATCTGCTTGCGAAGAGTACCGAAGTACTGCGATTGCATATTTTTATATAAACTAAAACAATAACTTATGCATGAACTTAGTTACAAACAATATTGTCCAGAGTAAGGCTATCTTTTAAGTTGCCGGACCTCTGCAGTATATTTCAAGCTGAGGTCTTTGATATTGCGAAAGCCGCGGAGCTGGCAGGGTCAGCATCTACGTAGACAGCCAAACAGCAATCAAGGTAGTAACCTCCTATCGCATAGCGGCAATAAGTGGGCAGCAGTGGAAAGTGCTGCCAGAAGTATGCAACTTAGCTTCTACTGGATGTCACAGGTTTTAAGGGCAGGCATCGAGGGCAATGAAATAGAAGACGAAATTGCCAAGACTGATATACGGCTAACATCTGAAAACGTGAAAACAAACATTGTCTAAACGATGATCACGACAGAATCATGGCAGAGAAAATCAAAACTCTGGTTGCAAAACTGCAAAAGTCATATGGCAAACGGTCGAACGGAAGTACATAAAATTTCAATTGGCACTCAATAGGAGAAACTGTAGGAACATGATGGGAATACAAGTACTAACTGGTCACTGTCTGGTGGCGACATACGCCCACATGATGAGCCTGATAGATCGAGAAGACTGCAGGAAATTTCTAGAGCAAAGCACAAGGGAAACAATGGAGCATCTCCTGTGCACTTTTCCCTTGGCAAGACAACGTTGTAAGCATCTGCGGTACTCACGGTATAATACGCTGGAGGAGGTATCGATAGTAAAACCGTTGAGTCTGTTAAAACTCGCGTCAAGCGTAGGCATCCTAAAGGATGATTACTCCTTATAGATCTAGCAACTGAACTGCATTTGATATCGCAAAGGACCAAACTAGTCTATGCGTGGCTTATTAGCCTAACAGATTAATCTAACCTAACCTAACCTAATTAGCAGCAAACGAGTTCGTTAAGCATTTTTGGGGTTCAATTCGCAATCAAACTCGTTCTGTATAATTTTTGAAGAAAAGTTATTCACTGCTTTTTAATTTGAAATCAATGCAAATGCTTTTAAGCTCATATATGTATAACAAATTATTAATTAATTGTGACCCAGAAAGCAGTCATACCGAGTTGATATGGTATATTGTTCTCTTCATTGCAGATTTGCTTTAAAAAAAAATTACGCATCATCATTAATTAATTATATATGATTATAAATAATGCGTATGTGTGTATGTATGTTGATAAATATGCGGCTTAATATCACAAAAAAAAAATAGCTCAATGGTTCCATTCTTTCATACAAAACAAATTTTTGCTCAATTGTGCGACTTCCACAAAAAACTATATTTATGAATCTTTATGCAAGTCAACATTTGTTGCTGACATACACACACACAGCATGTCTGTCAGTTCGATTGTCTGAATTTTCTGTTGATGATGCGAAAGCAATTGGATCGCTTACTGCCGGGTTGTTACCGGCAATTGCGGCAGTAAATAGTCGACAGCAACACTAACAGCAGCAACAACAACGACAACAAAATTGTTGGTCATAATTTGTGCCAGAGCAATTTTTTCCAGCCGCAACCATTTTAAATTGTTAACAATGCAGAAATTTTGTTATGAGCGCAAGCAACATTTTCATTGTTTGGCGCAAGCATTTTTTATTTTTTTCCCCCATTTTTGATCTGGTGTGCCAAATAAGTGCAACAAATAAGCGTATAACAATGACAATTGATGACACATCACTCTGGGGAGAGAGGACGCGGAACAAACAGTGCGTGCAAATAAAATTTGCAATAGCATTTATTTTAAGTGGCTCACGTAATGCCTTCGGAAGAGGATTCAGTGTGATTTTTGAGTAAGCCGTGAGCTCTGAATTTCATAGATAGTTTTGGTAGCTGGGTGCTTTTTGGAATAAAAAAGCTGGAAATTTTATTTTTGCCGTTTTCGACAGATGTTCTCAAGCAAATGTCTCAATACGGCCAAATAAAACTCCTTATTTACCGCCTGTCCTTCGGGAGCAAATTCACGATGCATCAAACCACAAATATCGAAAAACAACAATGAGCAACACTTTGATTTTTGAGTGGTTTTGGCGTTGTTTTTTCGTTTCATCACCTCAGTTTTTTCCCTCCATTCCGATGATTATTGACTTGTTTGCATGTAATCATTGCATTGTGTAAGTAATCTTTAAAAAAAAAATTCAGCTTTATAGCGGCGAGTCGATTAAGAATGCGTTTCATACGTAAAATATCCACCAAAATCAATTCAACGAGGGAGATGTCGAACTCTCCTGCCATCTCTTTAAAACTTGACTGACGATTTTCAAGCACCACATCTTTCACTTCTTTAATATTTTCATCAGTTGAAGAGGTCGAAGCTCGTCCAAAACGAGATACGACAGAGCGTTTCGATATCCGAGCGCTATTTGTGTAATTTAAAGTAACTAAAAATATTCATTTCGGTTATAAAATGGAATTAAATCCCGAATATTTTCTCGCCATTATTTTTCACAAATTTCGACATGGATTAACTCAGCAATAGTGCATCGCTGAACATAATTAAATTCTTGACAGTGAGGATCCATCAGGTACCAAAGCTTATAGATGGTCTGGTGGAGGTCGTAGATCACTCCAAGACGAATGTAGTGAAGGTCGTACAAAATCATTATTGATGCTGTTCGCAAACTTTTATTGTAAGATATCATGAAATTGAGACAACTATAGGCCCATATTTAATATTGCATGAGTATTTGGTGATAGAAATTTTCTTCGCATTTGATCCCACACAATTTGTCGACGGCTTAAAAAAAGTCTTGTGACGATTAGTCGAAAGAAATTTAAAAAATACGATAACTGTGCTTTAAAACACGTTTAAGACAACGTGACAGGTGTTGAATCATTTACAACATAATGGGTGTTTCAAAAATAGCCGAATCCAGTAAAAATTGTTAGCACAAGAAGCAGATGGTTGACTGGACATGGCGCAATCATACTACTGGAACAACGCAGAACAGCAAATATGTACTAAGTGTCACATTGAGCATTGAGAAACCCAACCGCCAAATACAGATCACTCTTCCTTATTTGCGAGCTCTGACTAAGTGACTGAAACAGCTGCAATTTTGAGCACTCAAAACATCGATTTGATCAGAATACACAGAAGCTACAAAATTGTATGTAAAAAATAAAGTAAAATGTCAACCTTTTTTGACACCTAAAAAGGCAGTTGATGCGTTCAGAACGATGCTTTGGATATTCTTCAAATTAGAGTGGCAAAAGTGCTTCGACAATGTGTTCAAACCAATAACAATAAAGTCCTGGAACAGGAAACACCAGCACACCTAAWAMTGGATTGCTCAGCAATCTGTGGAAAAAGGCTTAAGGCCCTGGATTCTGCTTACATCAGCAGGGATCACATCACCTCACTAGCGCCTACTCCTAGAATTATTCAGGCTGCTGGGGCTCTGGGAGGTCATGTGATATAGGAGAGGGCACAATAGACCTTAGATCGCGGTGCATTATTTCAACTAATATTCTATTCTATTCTATTCTAACCTCGTGAGAGCGCAGATATGTCCACTGATTTTAAAAGTACGAAAACATTGTATTATTATGGATACATGATTCTATTCAAACAGAATCGTGCAGTGAAGCCAAGGAGCTATTGAATACTGTATGGTAATCTCTCGCCTCCCATGAGGACCGTCAAAAATCTGTTTAATGAGAACGTGGTCGCAGATTATTTTTTGATGCCCGAGGCTCTATGAAAACGGCTATTAACGACGATAAGCTGTTAAAAGTCCATGATCACGCATTGGCAGACAATTTATTGAAGATTTACGAGATAACATCTCAAAAGACCTCGTGAATCATATACCGTAGACAAATATTTGGAAAAAGCACGCTCTCGGCGCAATGGGTACAAACGATTTTGATTTACGAAACCATCAACACCTCTTCCACCACGCCTAGACTCACTCCTCTGCCTACGCCATAGCCAAATTAGTCGAATTAGTATGTGAACTACCCTCCAATCCATCGTATACTCATACTATGCGACCTCTCTCAACTAAAACGATCAAACTCGGGACAGCAATTTGAGTCGGAGGAAATTTTAAGGTTATCAGCGCCCCGAAGTCCTACTTTGCAGACCTTGTGGACATTTAACACAAACAAAAGTTTTAATTTTATGAATATTCTCAAACAGAAACCATATTCCAAGCATCTAGAATGCTTTCATTACAAATTTGCCTAAAATTAGTTTGCGGTTGCCAACTAAACGCAATTTTTTCAACTTTTTGCAAAAGAAAGCTTAATAAACGGCTAAGTGAAAGTAAATATGGAACTAATAGCTTTTAAAAAATTCGCACTAATTTGCACAACTGCAACTGTTATATTTTTACAGTAAAATTATAACACATTCTCTTTATTGTCAGGCCACATTTAGCTACAAAGTCAGTCAAAAATTAATCAAGCAATTATTAACTTTCAAAAACTATCAAACTAAGGGTATTATTGTATGACAGCTATGCGGAAATTAAAATAAAATATTTTTGAATATAAGAGTATGAGTGCATATGCAGTTAATTTTGGCACTTAAATATGACCGTTCCCTAAGCCGGTTTCACACTTGTTAACAAGATTGACTGGTGTGTGTGTGTGTGTGTTGGTGGTTTTATTTGATAATTCAAACAACATAATTCAGGCGCGTACTTGCATTTATTAACTCAATTATGTGTATGTATATATATATATATATATGTATGTGTGTACCAAGGCAGGCATTTCTTGTACAATAACTTTAATTTAACATTCCAACTGTAGCATAACATAATTAATGCTGGACACCACAATACGCTCGGTTTAAAAGCCAAAAAATGACACAAGAAAAACAAAAACAACAATAAAAAATTACTTCAGCTGCACTGAAGCTTGAATACCCTACACAAAAGCTAAATATTCCGTTTAGGAAATTGAGTTCGATCGTTCAATTTGTATGGCAGCTATAAGCTATAGTGGTCCGATTTTAAATTTTTCTTCAGTAAACATACCGTTATGTTAGATAATAACCCATGTTAAATTTCGTGATGATATATTTTCAAATAAAAAAGTTTTCTATACAAGCACTTGTTGCCGCTCGCTCGGTTTGTATGGCAGCTATAGGCTGTCGTAGTCCGATCCGAGCAATTTCGACGGTTCCGACAAACGAGCAGTTTTTTGAGGAGAAAAGGATGCATGCGAAGTTTCAGATCGATATCTCACAAACTGAGAGACTTGTTCGCGTTAGATGATCAAGGCTAACCCATGCCGTCGTGCCGATCAATTATATATATGGCTTATAGGATCTGTACTGCTGGGTGCCACAAACTTAATATACCCTGTTTAGGGTATAAAAAAAAACATTTTCATTAAAAGTTAAACCACTTTTATATCGGCTACACGTGAGCTTAACTACCCAAATTTAAATGTGTGTACATATATAATATATATATATATGTATATGTGAATATTTTTGTGTGCTTTGGCATTAGCGAACGAGTTTTCTGCATTCAAGTGGCACAACATATTGCCACGACGCTTTTAATTTGTAGAGGAAGTGTGTCGGAAATGCTTAAAAAAACTTGTTGTTGTCACACACATATAAATATATATACACTTACTTGGCAGCGCAGAAAAACCTACGCAAGCGCACATTTATTTGCATGCCACATTGCACAATGTTTACTAAAAAATAACAAAAAACATTTATTTTATCTTATTTCGTTTTCCTTTTTGCTTTTGCAGGATGGCAATCTCATGTTCGCTGTTGAGGATGAAGATGACATTAAGAATGTCAACGATGGTGGTAATGCCGCCGTCACAACGAAACCACCTGTGGCTGCCACACGTTCAACGCTAGCGGCTCATTATGCAGCGGGCACAAAGCCGCCAGTTGCCGCGCGCACCACAGCCGCCGCCTGCATCGAACAGCGCCTGCCCGCCTTTAAGGCACACAACGACAACGCAGCCAACGTGCAGGTGGTGTTGTTGCAAAATCAAGTGGACACACTGCAGTGGCAATTGAAGCAGGTAAGCTTGTTTACATAAAATAGTTGTAACTCAATTGAATTCGGAAATTTGGTTGCAATGACGACTTGCTGCCTCTTGATGCCTCACAGTGATAATTGTGTACTGTTTTCTACTAAAAACAAGGAAGAGTGGTTTGAAATAAAAAAAAAAATGGGCGCAGCTTCTCCCTCTAAGAGGTTTAGACCCCAGCTATCGAAAACGTGCACCCAAGTGCCATTGGCTGATTTTTCTCCGAATGCATCAGCCAATCTGTGGGACATATTACAGAAATTCATAGAAAGTATTTTTCGGATAATAAGGTACCCTTCTGCCAAAAATGAATATGATCGGTTTAATATTTACCTTCTTCTTCTTCTTTACTGGCGTAGGCATCGCCGAATCAACAACAGCGCGCCAGTCGTTTCCTCTTTTCGCACTTTGGCTTCAATTCGTGATTCCAAGTGCAGCGGCTCGGAGAGATTCTTCCCGATCCTGACGAAACTTTTGGTATTATTGCTCCACGTCAGTTTACATAACCGTATTAGTTTTTCAGCATATAGGCAGCTCCTTTTCATGCTGTCAAAATCAGCTTTAAAATTGACGAAAAGGTCGTGTTCAACGATCCTTTTTTCACGGTCTTTTCCAAGATTTAGTGAATATCTGGCCAGTTGTTTATTTTCCAGGCCTGAAATCCCACTGTGCATTTGCGTGATATATTGAAGAAATTTGCTTTGACTTGGATTCATACCTACATATACCCAGCACACAATAATGTGGAGGGAATGCTTCGCTTTCTTACTTTAGCTCGCCTTAAAACGGATGTTCTTTGACTGCCCAGAGTATACTTGGTCTAAGATGGGGCTGCTTCAGCCATACATTAAGGAATCGTTTCTTGTGTGAACTTCTACACATGATTCCATCCTCCTGGACAGAATATAGGTCCACGAATTACCCCGTCCCCATTCTTTATGCCCAATATATGGGTCACTGTGTATGTTATCTTCATAAAATTCCATTTAAACGTGTTCCCCATTATAACTGAGTAATGTCAAACGTTAATGCAATTAGTCAAGACCCAAATAAACCAGATATAAGGATTTTTCACTTGACTTTGAACCTTTTGTATTGATCAAAATGTGTATTATATATATACTTATAAAAAAGACCTTGCAAAATCCTAATAGCATCATATAAATTTCTAGTTTCAATTGCAATTTTTTATTCTGATAGTATACTGTACTCAGTAGCTACCTACATATATACATATAGATTATCATACGTAAAAGTACTTGTTACATACCACTTTACAAATTTTTAGACAACTGTGTTTTTCAAAATGTATCAATAAGCACTCAATTTTTAAATATTCTTTCTTGACACTCAATATTTTTCATAGTAAAGTCTTAATGTTTTCATCGTAAAGTGCTTAAATCGCTCAACAATCAAAAGACTTAAGCGAGCAACCCGATCATTCGCTTTCTGTAAGCACGCATTCCAACAGATTACATTAATTGATTGATTTCACACAAGCCCCAGGTGTAATTTGCGCAATTATAATAACTTCCCAGATATCGCTTTTAAGTACACACAGCAAAGTGAGTATCTCCAATACCAATATATTGTATAATTGAAACCGCCGCAGTGCTGCGCGTGCAACTCAATTCTTATTAGTTATATAAGACAACCGATAGCCGCGTGTAAAAAGTTCTGTTCAATTTATTATTTCCGTTCTCATGCCTTTTAATGATAGTTGCGACGTTCACACATAAATACACTGATATAAGTCGATATGTAGTTGAGTACAAAACGCCGCGCCGTGGTAAATCTGTAAATGCGTTTGAATAACATCAATCAACCGCTTGGACAAAAGGTTCACCACACAGCAGCCCAAAGCGGTGGCAATCATTTGTTCTATGAAAGTAAATAACAATGAAATGCGTATACGAAGTTATGTATGTATGTAATATGCCGCGCTTCCTATGAAAGAAAGGAAATGACGCCTTCTAATTATTTGTTGCGTTGCTTCGCTGGGCATTAGAAGGCACTTGAGCAACACAACTCACTTAGAGGATGCTTTGTTTGAACCTTTCCTTGAATTTGAAGTTTGGAATTTGCTTTTGTTTTCCACTAGCATCAGAAGAAGAGACGCACTGCCTAAACAACTTTGAAATTGATTTTAAACGATTTTTTGAAGAAAATGTTAGTACTACACTATGATCTCATTTATGCTTAAGGCATTGTGTCGTCTTTTTAAAATAAGTGAGATGTTGATTTTAGGAAATAAGTGTCCGGTAATACTATACTCAACAGCAGCTGCAAGGAAGGTAGGAGGTAGCGGAGCCTTTGATATTATTGTCACCTGTCAATGTAAAAGTTAAGTTAGCTTATTTTACTCATTAAAAAGGATCTATATTGTATTAGTTAATCTCAAACTTAAGGTTTTCAAGACGATCTTGACCCACAAATCTGATTAGTCTGTTTATGAGTTTACTTTCCCTCTAGACGGGAATGGAAATGGGGCATAATAGTGGAGGAAGATAACATCTCTGTCTACAGCGACGGTTCCAAAATGGACTGCGGAGTAGGCACATGAGTATATTCTACATCTGGACACGTCTCACTCCGAGGCAGAATTCATATCAAGCCCACTAGGGTCGATCACAAGAGAGCTCAATATACAAGTTCAACAATTAGCAAATAACAGATGGAATGGCACAGCTGTTGTCAATTGAACCAATTATGGTACTGAAATTAGCATCTGATCAAATTTGACCCGGATTAAGAAAAAACATTTTAACGTAATTTTAGATAAATCTTTATTATCATCTTCAAAAACTCCTTTTGAGTCAATTATGGTACTGAAATTAGCATCTGATCAATAAAAGCATACCAGCGATTTATCATAACTTTCTTAGACTTGTTTTAAGCTTTAGAATGTTCTTCAGAGAATTTTGGCTTTTTCGGTTTCGGCCATCCGCTATATTGTTGGACAGTTGGATGTCGTATTCACAAGCCCATTGTATTTGATGAATGTCAACAACGTTGTTAACGCTCTTTTAATACCTTGATTAAGACCTTTTCAAATTATTCATAATCAGATCCCTTAACGTAAGTCGAGTATTGTCATGCATCTTACCGAAAACATTAACTAAAACGTATTGAATCGTTCCATAGGAGCTCTTGATATCCTCTACTGTCTCTGTGATGCCAACCCGACGGCTTTCCAGCACTGTTTCCTTAACTTTTTCGATGATATCGTCATTAACAGAAGTGGATAGACGCCTCGCATGAATCAAAGTTTCGATAACTTCACAACCCTCACTGAATGCTTTTACATGAGTTAGTGATAAAGTACACTGTTCAGATATGAAGAAATTGACGTACAATAAATTCCAAATATCTTGTAACCGAAGATGTTTGTCATTAACAACTGATGCGCTAACGTGACGTCAGCAACCGAACGAACATTATAAGCTAAATATGACCGCAATCTCATCACAAACCATTTATGTTAGTTAAATCATTACTGCCAGCACGTGCTTAGCGTTTTAATCCTTCAATTTACTGCCTTTTCAATGAAAGTTTATAAAAAATGTAATGGGTTAAAAATAGCTCTACATACGCACACGTATGTATATACATATATGCCTATTCCTCGGCATTCTAGATTTCTCTCTTATCTTCAATCACAGTTATTTCTTCTCGTTTGCCACACACATGCGCACGCAATTGAAAATTGTGCTCAAAAATCACTTTCTGTCATATTTTCCACACACACGCGGCAGACTTTAATGACCGCGGATCATAAAATGCTAATGAAAATCGACGAACACAAGTGTTTGGTCGACTAATAGCGCCATCAGTCAGCCAGTCAGTCGGTCAAGCGGTCGCTTGTAGGCTGTGCCATTAATTCATTTTATCTGTCATCTACTTTTGCTCACTTTTATCAGCGAACGTGATGCTTTGGTTCCATGTTACACTTTTTCTTTTGATAGCCATTTGGTTTCATTTTGCCTCTTTTTCAATTTCATACTTTTTAATAGTGCAGCAAGCGTTCGAAAATATATGGTTATACATATATACCTGTATATACACACTCGCATGTATATTAATCAAACTATTATGTTCCACATTCACTCGTTCGTCGCTCTTCGCTTTCGTCTGCCACATTTACGTTTTACAACTCGCTTTTTGTTCGCCTCTAAAATATTATGGGTACAAGCACCTGTCTGGCAACTAAAAACACAGATTTCAAGATTTCCATTGAACTTTTTGTGGTCGAGTTTGTTAGGCGTCTTTGTACTGATTCAGAAATGAAGAAATGAAATCAAAACACCACAAATCATTTTAATGACGTTTATTGTTTGGATTACTTATGTGGTGGCGATCAAAATGCTTCCTATTGCTTACATAAGCTACAAATATTATATATATTTGTATGGTGTTCTTATTACATACTATATATATTAATAATAATAGCGCCAAACAAATAAAGGTTGAATTGGTCGGTCTTTGAATTACCCTACTTAGGGATCTTTAAACGAGGGCAAGACGAAATTTCTAAAGTCATCAATGGCAAAATAATTTCTCGAAATTCAACACAGAATAACTCTTGCCAATAAGTGGGACTTCGGACTGAGTAGCAATTGAAAAGTAAAGTCCTCTCTCGACGAACAAAAACCAAACTCCACAAATCGCTCATCATCCTCGTTCTGTTATATACATAGTGTAGAGGCATGGACGATGAGAACATCTGATGAGTCGACGTTACGAGTTTACGAGAGACAAGTTCTGCGAAAGATTTGTGATCAAACTATTTCAAAGCGATTACATTCGCTGGAAATGATTCAGAAACAAGAAACTTCGGTTCCTTAAGGCTACAATGCCAAGAGAAGCACGAAACGTGATTCTGCTGAATGACAAAGCCCCGCTCGGCTCAGCGAAACCCCTTAAAACCTACCTGGAAGCGCTTAAACGGAAAGTCATACACCCCGCTGTATTCCCCAGACGTCGCATGGTCCGATTATTATTTGTTCCGTTCGAAGGCATATGGACTGGCCCAAAAACATTCCCCTTCACATGAAGTTTTCGAAAAATAGCGTGATACTTGAATGGCATCATAAAATGAACAGTTATACTGGCATCGTATTCGAACTATTTCTAAAATGATGGGAAAAAGTTGTGACTAGCGATAGACACTACTTCAGTAATTCCTTTGTAACCAAGGATAGACAATATTTCGAATAATTCATTTGAAAACACACATTCCGCTTAATTTACAGGTACCCACAAGTAACTTGCACTTCAAACAAGCAAAAAATAGCTGATTTCACTTCAAAATATTTGCCAACCAACAAGCAGGTGCCAATGAGTCAGCCAATTTAATGTCGTAGCCAAACACCTAATCACACTCTCTTGTAAAACGTACCGTCTAACCTCTCCCACAGCCATTATGTGTAAATTGCTACAGTAAGCCAAATTGCAAGCCAACGAAATTAACCCAAATATCTTACTTGCACAAAAAGTGAAAATTTAAAAGTAACTCTGAAGTGTGGGTGTTCATGTACATACATATGTATGTACTATAGCTACTTAGGTAAAGCGAATTGCTCACTCACACACCATCTCTGTGAAGCACTAGGACTTTACAAAGTTCCAAACAAGCTGGTGCAGTTTCATTATTTTAACATACAACGCAAGAAAAGGCATTACCTGCTGGAAATCCCAAATTAAACTCAATATTATCAACTAATGAATACCAAAAGCTTCGTCAGTCGTTCGATACCAAACGAGGTTTCAGACAAGCCGACTACACATCGTGCGATTTCTTCAATCTATGCCTGGAAAAAATAAGTCGAGCTGCAGAACTAAATAGAGAAGCTACCATCTTCTGATGATATTGATATAGTTGGCCTCAATAACCACGCCGTTAGTTCTGCTTTTTCCATAATGGGTAAGGAAGTGAAGCAAGTAAGTCGAAGGCAAGACGAAATATCTCCTGTCATCAAACAAACAGTCGTCGCACTACCGAATTGGCTCCCACGTCACTGTTGACAGTCCTAACTTCGTTGTCGTATATAATTTTGGCTCTCTTGAAACCAGCGTTAACACCAACAGTAATGTCAACCTGGACATAGCTCTTTCTATTTTTTATTAGAATTAACTTCTGATAGTAATATGAGTTACGACCGAATCCACAGGCACCGCGTACCTCTGACCACTGAGCCTCCATTTCTGAAGGAATTATACAATCAAAACAATAATAAAAAAGGTAAATAGTTTGATCGTGCAGATACTTTGGAATATTCAAGTTAAAATCTAGCTGAACTGCCAGACAATTTAAAATCTGAAAAATCAAACGCTAGTAAGTACAACGGCCTTCACGGCAGACATAGCAGAAGCTGATGTTAGCCGACTCAACAAATTTGTGCGCTCAAAGCGCTTTGCCGATCTATAAGGGTCTTATATTCCAAATAAAATCCCTGATCTCTTAACCTAACCCAGAAAAAATAATATTTTTAATAAAAACCTCAGCTTTTCCATCTTCGTACAATTCTTCACTTCCCACTTGGACTATATTATTAGCGCAGCTCACTATATCCCAACCTTCTTATAAGCTGGAAAAGGAACTGTTCTCAAAACATGTTTACAATCTTGTCTTAGTTTTGTGGCAGCAAACATATTGTTGCTTGATTATTCCAAATTTGCCCCTCTTGGAGATTTTCGTTTTTATGTTATCGTCTACTTGCACTTTTCCAGCAATTTCGCAAATATTTATTTCCTTGTTTAAATTATCTAACATTTCTTTCGCTTAAGGTTCTCTTGGCCGAAAACAGTCGCCAAATTCCGGCTGCTGCAATGGTTGAACCACACCTCATACGCAGTGCAACCGAACTTTTATACTTGTATATATTTTTGAATATACCGACATACATATAATATATATATACAGAGACTAGTAAATGCAATTATTCCGAAAATTGCGTTATCGTTTTGCCAAGCAGCAAGCAACCAATAACAGCAACAATAATGTTTAGTCTAACTGCCAACAGCTGGCAGCCAATATCTGACACCCAGCAACCCACAAAGTGCATAACCACCGACTCATTGAGTCAACGGGTGGTCACCAAGTGTTTCCTCCTCAACCTCTGCAATTTGTTTAATTTTTGTGTTTTTTATTGTTGCTGTTTTTTTTCTGTTGTGCCTTATATTGACTAGCAGTTCATTAGTTTAGTTATTTTGGCAAGTATTCACGCTAATATTCGTACGAGTTTGGTAATCAGCATTAGGGTTCCTTAAAAGTATCCGAAAGAGCTTGTTGCTTGTGTTTTAATAGTCTTTATATAGCAATATAAAATCAGCTCATAGTTCAATTATATAGTTCTAGAAGCTCTGCTCTTAAGCAGCACTTTCCTTATGAGTTTAAATATAATTTTCAAAAACCTCAAGACAGTTTTGATGAACTAAACATTCTATCCAAACAAGTTGAAACGTCGAGTATTTATTGTATTAATCATCTATTCGTTGCTTTGAGTAAAAAAGCTTGCGCTTCCCTGGTCATAGAGAGATAGTGAAGAAATTGAGGCTTTGCACTGCGACCTATGGTATATTTTGCCCTCTTCTATATCACATATAGTCCTGCGTTCCGAACAATTCCAGGAGACTGCTGGGCTCAACTGAGGTGATGCCTGTTCACGTAGATGGAACTTAGGGCCTTGAGTCTACTTCTACAAATTGCTGGCCAATCCAAAATCAGGTGTTCTGGAGTTTCCTGTTCCATGTCGCATAAGCGGCAGTTTGCAGTTACTCATTTGTTCCATTATAAAAAAAAAACATCGGACTAGGTATTCACTGTAAAACGTTCTCTCTAAATTGAAACTAGATATCTTCAAAACTCTTCCTTTGAGAGTGGAAACCGTTTCGAAAAACACCAATCTGAGAAAAACGCGTTTAAAGATTGGAGTCGCTTTGTTCCCCACTATGTTCCCTTTCTACAACAAACGCTGTAGTGACCGTAATAATTTCAATTTCGACTACAAAATTTGAAAGAATGTTTATTATAGTATATACTTTCCGATAACGCAACAAAAAAAAATCGATTTTTCAAAATTTGCACACTGAGACGAACCTTAATCCGTGGAAAATATAATAAAAATGAATTTGACTTCATGAAATTTATTGATATTAGTTAAATTAACCGTCTGACATTCTTTTCTATTTGGCTCTCAAATAATACTCGTATTAGTCACTCTCTTTCGCATTTTTAATATTTTTTTTTTTTTTTGCCCTCAAATACTCGCTCGCGCTCGCAGTACTTCAAATCATCAAACTTTACCAGGACAATATCTATATAGAACTATTCATATGGATATTGAATCCGATTTGCTAGAAAAAGTTAATTTCCAGCCAAAATATATTAATTCTCTTGAATTTTTGATAACAAGAAGAAGGGGAACTCTAGGTACTACTTTCTGGTACTCTTTAGTTGTTATGCTTAGGAATATTGCAAGCTTTCCGTTGAGCGTCTTTAAAAATGTGACAATTTTTGTACTCACCGAAGGATAAGAGAGGAATCCCTAGTGTCACTTTGGTTTAAACTGCAACTACCAAAGAGCAAAGCTTCCAAACCTTTTTTCAAAATTAAGCAGCATAGCCATGCAACATGGCTAGGAATTTTTATCACTGCACATTATTGTTGTTGTTTTGTTCACGTATCACTTTTGGCAAATAAACAAATCTTTGGAACGTTATGTAAGCAATATTCGTAATTAATGGACATTTTCGCCAGTAAATTAAGTCATTTTCACAAACAGCTGCAGCTGCTGCCTGAAAAGATAGGAGAATAATATTAGAAGCTAATAACTTTTTTCGATAGAATTGGAAATTTATAGCTTGCTTAAATCAATAGGTCATGCGAAGATTTATATAGGTGGATACATTTGTTTCCATAGTGTTGTTTGTGGTAAAATGAAGTAAGGTTAGGCTGGGAAAGACGTTCGTCATTTTCCGAACTATTGCAAGAATTATTTCTGCAGATAATTAAGTACAATGAAAAAATTAATCTAGTTCCTGAGTTCCAAAGATGTCAGGAGATATACAAGTAGTTCTGATTCAGTAAAGTATCCAACAAAAGCAAAATGGATTTTTAATAATCATTTCTAATTTCAAGCTTGGAGGATAAACAAGAGATTCTCGAAATATCTGCAATGAGCTATCAATTTAGCAAAAAATTGGTCCCACTTAGTAAATAAGTTTGTTACGATCCTTTTGTTTTGCATCGGCAGTTTTGAATTATGAAACGTCCTTGAAAACTTCTTCGTACGACTATTGACGGCAGGAGAATTAGGGCATATCTCGGTGCAAAAGGGGGTTGGGCAAACACTCACTGCATGACCCAACTTTTCAACTTGGAAACAAGGTTCAAAGTAAACACTGAAAAAATGGCTGGCGTAAAGGTATGTTAGCTACGCGCAATACTCTAAACATCTGTACTAATGGCTCGAAAATGTACGTTGGAGTTAGTGCGTTTAAGTTGCCGGATCACGGCAGTATATTTCAAGCTGAGGTCTTTGCTACTGCGAGGGCCTCTAATGAACCTGCAGGCAATTCCTGAGTCAATATTTACGTAGACAGCCAAGCAACAATCAAGGCAGTAAATTCGTATCGCATATCGGTCAGAAATGTCTTAAGAATCAGGGCAGCAATGAAAAGAGTTTCCACAAGTAAAAAACTTCACTTATACTGGTTGCCAGGCCACAAAGAGATCGAGGGCAATGTAACAGTGGACGAGATTGCCGAGAATGGTGTACCGCTAGCAACTGAACTCCATCTGGTATCGCAAACGACCAAAATTGGTCTGTGAGCGGCTTATTGGCCTACCAGATTAATCTAGCATAACCTGACCTAGCATTAATAGTCATTATTGAAAGAAAAGAGCATCCGTCGTAAACTTACAGCTCTGCTTACAGCTTTGTGAGTTTAACATTCTAAACTGATTAGAAATAGTCAAGGCCGGCCCTTCCGCAAAGGCAAGTTGCCGAATTGCATAGTTCGCAAGAATGTAAGCGCGACAATTTTACTAGTTTTCTTTACACAATTATACCCTGAACAGTTTGAAAGGAAAAAATATGGTAAGCTTAGAAGGGTTTTAAAATTTGTCATTTTGCCATGGCAGTAAATTGTCTCGGAGCGGTCTTGGTAATAGTAGCAATCGTTCAAACTTCTAATTTTGTATAGATCGGACAATATAATCTGTAGCTTGAAGTGAGAAATCTTTGTCGGGGACCAAATCAAACTCCACCACTTCCACCACATTTATTACTATTTATATAAGCTTCACAAGCTATTTAAATATTGCACAGTGACTATAATTACAACAAATACCACATAAGTTTATATACAGTTTTGTCTTTTTACTAACGAACATTTTACATTTCCTCTGTGTCTCTTCCGCAGGTGGAAACAAGTAATGAGATGTATCGTGCTGTCATCGAAGAGATCGCACGTTTCCTTGATCGTTATCAAACACAAAAACAACAACAACGCCAATTACAACAACAGCAACAGATATCCCGTTCCAAGAGTCTCTACCAAGTCTACGATGGCAACAGCGCTGGCGAAGGTCATGAACAAAGCGCCAGCGGTGTTGCTGTCTTTGGAGATAAATCAATAAGCACATCTTCTGCATGTTTGCGCACGCGCAGCACTAGCAACCTGATCGTAGATTTCAAGCAATCGGCCATACACAATGGCAACGCCGCAAAATCAGGTGGCGCCAACATGAAGCATAGCAGTCTGGCCACAGCAGCAGCAGATAAGCGGAGTTATGATGCCATTAACACAACCAACAACAATGCATACACAACATTTAAGGACTTTACCTGGTATGCAAACACTTAAGATATTTTATAAACGAGTAATTATTATTAATTATTGCATTTATTTCCCCCTCCCGCCCGCAAACACAGGCGCCGTTCACCCAAAAAGTATGCCGAGTTCAAAGCTCAGGCCGCCGCTGATGATCTTGAGGAAAAACTCAACCAGGAAGCTTTTCGCCTGTCGCGCACCATACACAATCTACTCAACACATCTACACGTCAACCGGATTTAACGCAGCACCGTAACGCCGCGTCGACGTGCAACAATGCACTGCATACGAAAGTGGCGAAACCCACAACAATACCGACCAACATACCGACAACACACATTACACCTGCTCAAAACAATGCGAGCAACAAGAAAATGAATGCCACAGCCGCTACGGACAAGCATAACAGTCGCAACGTCCCAGCCGCCGCCACCAACTCGCTTGCCAACGCCACTGCGGATATGCTCTTCCTGCGCGCCAACAATATACGCGACTCGCGCCTGTCGTTGCGTAGTTCCACTGATAGCTCTGTACATTCCACCACCTCCAATTCGTCTGCGGTGTCCACTTCCTCCTCTTCGGCAGCTTCGACTTCATCGGGCAAGGTGGAAACGGACGAAGATGTCACGCTACATCATCCCTTCCATCCGATTGCGCTGTCATCATTCAAACAGCACCAACATCCGCTCAGCTCAGCCACCGAAGACGAAAGTGGTTTCAGTTCGATTAGCTCATTTCAGGATATCGGTTTACCGCTGTGCTCCACAATGATTTCGAACGGCACATCCACACCGAATCGCTTATCGTTGGCCAGCGTCAAATTGGACTCAACCAGTTTGGGCAATGGCAACGGTGCGACCGTTGCTGGGCTGTGTGATGTCGAGCCGCGCGAATTAGCTTGTGATAGCCGTAATTCGACCTTGAAAGCCAATCATCCCGGCAATGTGCTGGGCGTACCACTGCAGGCTACACACGACATGCAACACCGTTGGGATACAACATCGAAAACTAGTTATCGCAACGCCAACAAATATCAGCGTTTCTCCACGCTCTCCAATGAGGAGGCGTCCGCTGTACTTTGGGTGTAGGAATACGCAAATCGGCCTCAATTCTACTTAGTGCATTTAATTTATTAAATGTTTCTTTTAGTAAAGAAATCGAAAGAATCACATACATACAAACATATACAGTAAATATTTATAAGTATATTTAACTTGGTTTCATTTCGGCGAATTCTAAAGGAAATTTTAATCAGAAATTTAGATATTTAGTATATTTAGTACTGTTATAAGATGGTACGATTCCGTGCCTTTTAATATGTTAAATGTTATTTTTAGAGAAGTATAAATTTTATGATATTCATTTTTAAATTCTTCCAGTTTCTGTCGCACGAATTCGCAGTTGCATTTATTTCGCTATACATACATACATAAACATATATATACGATACATAGTTTTAAAAACGTTTACTAAACGCTAAGATATTATTGAAAATTAAATAAAACGCCAATTGGTCTAATTAGATTACACTGAAAAAAAAACTATCTTTCTTATGAAATACCTTTGGGATCCTTGTGAGGGTTAGTAACATATTTCCTAAAGAGTTCATACCATCATGAAACATTACATAAATACTTGTAGTGTTGAGAAATCCCGGTGAAGTAATAGTTTTTTTAGGGTTTTAAACAGGTTGCCGTTAGGTGCACTATATTTAGCTAATGCGTAATTTAGTGAACGTAGGATCGACACACATCACCTCTTCGTCGATATCAAAGATGCTTTTCACGGCACGAAAAGGAGCTGTCTATATGGCACTGTGTCTGAACTTGGTATTTCCGCAAACTGACGGTAGGCACTACCAAAAGCTCCGTCAGGGTCGGGAAGGACCTCTTCGAGCCGTTCGATAACATACGAGATTTCAAGCAAGGCGACTCCCTACTAGGGCAAGACGAAATACCTCCTGTCATCATACAAACAGTCGTCGCACTCACGACTTGGCTTCCACGCCACTGTTGTAAATCATAACTTCGAAGTCGTAGATTATTTCATCTGTCCTTGAACCAGCATTAGACAAATGAGAAGTACGAGTATAGTTCTCTCTCGACAAACAAAGACGAAATTCCATAAGTCAATCATTATTCGGTCACTCTATATGGTACAGAGGTATGGACAATGACAACTTCTGATGAGTCGACGTTAAGAGTTTTCAGATACGTTTTGCGGAAGATTTATGGTCCTTTGCTCATTGGCAAACGCGAATATCGCATTCGATGGAACAAGGTGTACGAAAAAACTCCACTTCGTTGGAAAGATCGGGTGGAGAAAGACCTGGATATACATGGAACCTCCAATTGCCCTATACAGCAAAAAGGAAGAACGACTAGTAGGCTATTGTAAACTCGGCTATAACCACGGGAGCGGTATCTACGCAATAAAGAGGAAGGAGAAGTACTTTAGTGATTGCGGTATTTTGGATGCGGGGAATTGCAGAAAAAACGCTCCATTTGACAAAGAAAAAAGTATTGTTCCTTCAAGGCAACATGGCGGCTACATATTCTCAGGTAGTCACAGTCAAATTGCTCTAATTATGCTACAAACCCATCCATTATGTTCTCCAGATTAGACCTTGTTGAACACGTTTGTATTTCCAAATTTAAAAAATATCATTTGGCGAACAAATTTTTTAATTGAATGAGATTGTTATCACCTAATTTGAACGGTGATTCGGTTTGTATAAAGCCGCGTTGAGGAATCGCTATGAAACTTTCACCAAAAATCTAAAAGAATACTGTAAATATATAGTACTAAAAATTGGGCACAACGGGCCACTGCATCCTATAGCTCACAGTAATTGTACTTGGGTGTAAATCGTATATATTCGTGGTATACCATAAGGCCAAAGAAGTAATGATGTTCGAAAATTGTATATTAAGTATATGGGGCCGAAGGGAAGTGTCGAGACAGGTGTAAAAAAAATGGAGCATCCTGCTGACATTGATCCTGACCCTCTTGGTGGTCTGCAAAAAAAAATCAAAAGAAATTCTCAATCAGTAAGGATGCTGTTATAGCCCCTATTTCAGGGAACACGAAAAAAATTTTTTTTGAAAAATGGCGACTGCCTGAAAATAAAAATCATTTTTTACGTTTTTTTTTTTTTTGAAATTCTTGAGTTTTTTAAAATATTAAAAACAAAGGATTCAAGATTATATAAAGATATAAAGATACAGGATAAAATACTATATAAAGAAGGTTCACACAAAATTTCAAGTAAATCGGTTGTATAGAACTTGAGATAATTTCGGTACCGTGTGAAAAAAAGTAGTTTCGAAAAAAACGCGTTTAAAAAAGTGAGTCTACCTACCTACCGGGCTAGGTACTGCGTCACTAAAGTAACTGTAGCTCTTAAAATAATTTTAATTTTCTTTGGAGGATATGTTCTTAAGGGTCTAAACTTTAAATATATGAAAAAAGATCGAATTTTTCAAAATTCTAGAGTAGAATACCCCCTTAAAAAGCACCCTTAGATTTTCAACGAAAACCGGTTTAGAAATACGAATATTGGACAATTTAAAGGCAATTTGAATACATTTTGACAAAAAATTGTGGAAGTATTTTTTTTTTTTAGATATTTGGCTTATGGGCAGAACAAATATGTAAAGGTAGAATCCTCGAATTGTTTGGATCGGATTGCTATAGCAGTCATATAAACTGACCGTTCAAAGTTCTTCGAAGTTGTAGCTTCGGTGCAATGTTGCCTCTCGTATTAGCTCGCTAAAAATATATTATTCGAATGCAAAAACATCTTCATGAAATGAAAAATATTTCATTAAAAATGCAACTTTCTTATACAAACCCACAAATTTATACTAGAACAAATATTTGAACGCCTTTTCACTTAACTACAATAGATAGTTGTATTTTATTGTAAAATATTTTATGTTTTCAAGATATTTGTGTTTTTGTAAATAATGTAGGCTTATACAAATATTATCATACTCGTTAAGCGAATCAATCATTCATACCAAATATGCGCATATTACAGCATAGACACTATAATTAAATACATTAATTATATAGATTATTGTTTATGTTTTATTATTAGAAAATCTCTTTGACAGTTACATTATGCATTATTTCCTTTCGTTTGTTTCAAATAAAACATTTACGCACATACATAGTAAAACAGAAAGCGACGAGAAAGTAAACAATATTAAAAAAATAAATTTAAATAAAAAAAATTAAAAAATCGAATAAGTTATTAATGTGTAGAAAATATTATGGTAGATATATATTTCGTAATCATATCAATTAAATTATGTAATATGTATTATTGTTAAAATTAAGATTAAAATAAGATGATGGAGGGTTTTGCGCAATTCTTAAAACGAGATTATAACCGAACACGATATTCGTTGACGTATATACATATACATATATATTTACAATGTCAAACACGACAAATACATACATACATATGCTAATTAAAAAAAAAGCTACAGACAATTTCATGTGAAAATCTTATATTTATGTGCCGATGCGAGACATTCTTGTGTAATTTGGCAACACACGCTTGCAATATATATATATACATTTTTAAATTCCATTATATTTCAGTTGAAAATCGTACAGGATCACGACGTACCGAAATGAGCAGATTAAACAGATTATTGTTGCTTTTGATTCTTTGTTTCATAAAAAACACATACGAAAGGGCTTAGTCCACCCATTATAAACATCACACATCACATGACAAGCAGTGCTAACGCTTCGTATAAACTGATAATGGTGAAACGTTACACAGCTGCAGTTGAAATCATTGTAAAATGTTCCAAAAGTTTGAGTTTGCTTAGAATGCAGCGCCTATAATCGAACACCGACAGCCAACTACAGGTTATATTTACCAACGCGAGTATAAATTTTGTGCGATGTAGCGCTGAATACACGATAATGCTTAGCAATTAACCGAGTAGCGAACAACTGCCGCTATTCAACAACATTCCTCAAACGCTGCTGCAGCTTTGTAAACAAATTCGAAACAGTTTATTTATGCATTTCACCGGCTCAACAGCTGCAACGCTTAAAGACGGCCCACAACACCCAGCGTCGAGGACTTATTTTTGCGCATCGGTTGTACGGAGAGTGGTGGCAGCAATATTTCCGATTGAACTGATGGTGAACTGCTGCGGTTACCCTCCTCATCGACCGCCTCCTGTGATGAAAAATAAAAAATAAGTATTATATTGTAAAATATTAATCAGCTGATTATGCGCGCGCTACTCACGTGTATATTTGCACAACTGGCCAAACGCATTTGCGCCAGTTGCGAGGCGGGCGTTAGTGAGTTTGTGCTGCCAAAAGGTGGTGTCATCATCGTGGAGACGGCTCGCTTCAGTTTCGAGGGAGTTTTGTTAAATGAAAATGCACGGCCCACCTGAGCAAAGTAAATATTTTCTTCATTATAAGCAGGCAAAGGAGGCGGAAGGGAAAGAGAGTCAAACATTAAAGCAAACTACTTACATACGAATAATAACAACAACATATATTTATTATATACTTATATTACATACATATATGTAGGTCTTGCAAATAATGCTCAATTCATTTAAGAATTTATATGCTTCTAGAATATAACCTCAAAAATGGCAACGTTATTTAATTTGTGAACTAGTTAAACAAAGGAGGTGGTTATTACGCGGTACCATGCTTATTTTTTTAAATATACCCCTTCTTTTTTTTGACACCCTGAGCTAAATTTAAGGGATATATCATAATAATTTACATGTGATTTTCAAAACATCGATTTTTTCAAATATCGAATTTATATATATTTGAGCATATTCTTTGAAAATGTGTAGTTGATCCGGCAAACAATTTCGGAGATATGAGCACATTTATAAGAATTTGTTTAACTTAGTGTAATTGGCTCACAAAACTTTAAACGCGTATAAAATATCCGATCAACATTGTAACAAAAAAGAACCCGAAAATTGTAAATAAACGCGAAATATTGATCAATATTTATTTTGTCGCCTTCATGTAATCTCCACCACATGCAATATCTTATGTCAACTATTTTTCCAGTTCTCGAAACACTTTTCATAAGCACTTTGCACTTTCGGCTGGCCTTCAGATCCTTCTGCGAATTTGATTTTATCTCCTTGATAGACAAAAACCATAACCCGAAACGGCAATTTCAGTTTGGGTGACAAGAAAAAATCACACGAACCCAAAACTGGTGAATACGGTGGTTGATCGATGGTATTCATTGTATTTTTGGCTTTAAATTCGGTCACAATTGTTTCTCGATGCAATGGTACAATATCATTGTGTAAAATCTATGAATTGTTCTAATTCCGCCCGTTTTCGACGGATGTTTATATAGTTTGTCCCTACCGAATAAATTCATGATGCACCAAACCACGAATATCAAACAAAAAAACAATAAGAATCACTTTGATTTTTGAGCGGCTTTGGTTTGTTTTTGGTTTCGGCTCGTTTTATCCCTTCATTCCAATGATTGTTGACTTATTTGCATGTCAAAGTAATAACATAATTGTGGAATAGGAATTCGCACGAAACCTGTTTTGGTACTGTTTTGGAAAAAATTCAGCTTTATTGGGACGAGTCGAGCAAGCACGCGTTTCATACCCATAACATCCAACAACATCATTCGAACGAACTCGTGAGAGATGTCAAGCTCTCTTGCCGAACACGAAATTCGGTTGGAAATATAAAATTTGGGGAAAATTCTTTGATAGTTCGATAGTTTTACCAACTTAGCAAAATACATTTTTTTTTGTTGAAATATCATTCACCTGGGGAACTTAAAAACAATTTCCGGGTGCTTTTTTGTCACAATCTGTGTTCAGTGACAGTGTAATGAAACAGATGTTAATCAAATCATCGACAAGCAGACACCAATAAAAAGCAAATACAATGAAATGAAAAGGTAATAAAAATTAATGTTTGTAAACACAATTGATTACAGTAATAAAATCAATATTAATAAAAGAAAACAATTTCAATTTTTACTTATTGCATTTTTAATTAAATCAAAAATGAAATTAGCAAGTTTTCTAAATATTGATGGAATGAGTGTATGCATCATACAAAATTATATGTATGTCGTCACTTGAAATGCAAAATAACGTCAAATCACTTTTAAAGGAGACGGAAAAAGGTATATAAGGTAAGTCTACTCATATTGAAGTGGAATTTGAATTTTGATTTTAACACGGATACAACGGTTGATCCAATCATTATGAAATTACCTATAAGTTTTTTTTTATCTGATCTGGCAGGCCAAAAACGACCAAAATTTGGTTCAACTCATTAATGTTTTCTTCAAAAATATTAGTTTATTTGAAATATGTTTAAATACACCCTGGAAATTTCAAAAAAAAATCGATACGGTAGCTTTATTTTTTAAAATTTTCCAAAAATCGATGTTTTTTTTATTTAACCTGTGACTTTAGGTGTGTCGCTTAATATTTTGTACTATATGTAATATGATGTAGTGAATCGCAAACAATGCAAAGCTGTAATTTGTCTTTTTTAAGGTCATGTTGGTTTGTATTTTAGGTTATTTTTGTACTTGTACTTCTGCAGATGTAATGTACGCATAAGAAACTAGGACTATAATCATGAAGCAGCATTTAGACAAAACCCTTTCTAAGTTAATCACGAAACCAACATTTCAAGACAAAACATTTTCAACTCACCTTTTGACGCGTACGCGCCGCCAACTTAAACGCCTTCGACAAAGTGCTCAAATTCACATCACTGATATCCACTTCCAACTCCTGTGAGGTGCGACTCAGTAATGCGCTGACCGTGTCCGTGCGACAAGCGTTCTCCGCCATCTGCTTGCACAACAACTTCAAATACACCACCTTATCAGTTTCATCATCGGTTATGGTGAACGAGAAGAGCTTCTCCTTATCTTGGCGACAAAGCAAGGCGAAAGCGCGCGGACTATCGGTGATGTCAATGACAAAACGTATCGCATTCAGTGACACCAACTTCACGTGTTTGTATGATTTTGTAGAGCTTGGCGATTTCGCCGTATTGAAGGCACGCGAACGCTTTTTACACACCTCTATTGTGTCGGAGAATAAGTACAACATGAGTGTATCGCCACGGCCGCTAAGATTATCGGAGAGTTCCGTTACTTCACACTTGGAAATGAAACTACGATTCGAGGATACTAAATGAGCCTGTTACGCGAGGGGAAACGACATGATGGAGGCACAAAGTCAATAAAACGTAGAAAATAGTAAAGGCAAACAATACGCTTACCGGACAACCTTCAATGTCATTGAATATATCAAATATCGCCATGCGCGATTCCGTCTTCCGTTTATCCTCGTTAATATGCATCATGACCTCCTTGATGGCTTTGAGTGCCTGTTCAAGTTTAACATAGTCGGGATTGTTTTTATTTGTGTGCTTTAAAATGTCTGCAACAGTGTAAGAGAAATTATTTTATTATACCGTTAGGTGTTAGATGTCTGTACTTGGTTTTATAAATTATGGGAAGTATAATAAAAAGAGTGACATAAAATTATGTAGTAGAGTTTCGAAAACCTTTAATCTCTAATTTTGTCATTTACTCACCGTTCAACAACAAACTAATGCTCGGCAGTCTTTGCACGGGGCGTATCATCAGATCCTGCAAGCTCTGCCGTCCACACTCCGGTTTTGTTTGGTTGATTTTTAGAAATGCATGGAAACGTGGATTTTGGCTATCACATTGTTGCAGTGTTTCCTTCATTTGTTCGAAAAAGTTCACATACGGTGGATACGCCTTGGTTAATTCATCACGATGCTGCAATATGATATCACCAATTAAACAATCCTCCGACCATTTACCCTGTATCGCGCGCAAACTCTCCAGCATGCACTGATGCACTTCATGTATAGGCAGAAAATTGTTGAAGATCGATTTGATCTCTGATTTATTTAGCAGAGCGTCGTTGGTTTCCGCAATTTCCTCGAGTGGATTCTTAAAGAGCTGCAAAAAGTATAAAATATTGTAGTAAAACTTTTTACTACATTTAAAAAATGCACAACAAACCTTCACTATTGTGTCTAATATGCCCACATAGTTAGACTCGGTGCTGAAGAAGTCCATAAAATGATTGAAACGCATCGATTTCTTTGCCGGCGTCGATTCACAAACTGTTGGCGTCTCAATATGCACTTCGTTGTGCAGCTTACCAGCCTCCAACTTGTCCGGGCTGGTGGTGCAATCGAAGAAGCTACCCGACACCGACAAAAGACCGGCATCAGAGACGGAAGAACGACGCTTGCCCGAGCCAATTGGTGTACCTTCGAATTGTATGCGTTGTGAGAAACGTTTCCGTTTCCGCTTATTAAAACTGATGGGCAGTGAATCACGACGATCGGTATTGGGCGTATTCGCAATACTGTCCAAATACTGTAACGAAAGTGTTGGATGTTTTCAAAACAACTATTTGTAGTGTAACAAAATGCGCAAACTTACATCGCCGAAGAGGTAATCCATCTCGTCCGCGTAGCCATTCTGTATGGTATACCAGAACCAATCGGACTTGAGAATATGTGTGCGGTGATTTTTCGGCTCCGGCTTGGCTTGTGTAGTGTGCTCATCAACAACCTAAAGACATAGAGCAAACATATTGATGAATATTTTGGTATTATTTAGAGGAATGTAAAATGTAAATGTCTGCTAACTGCACACTGACGCGCGCTTACAAATATTCCAGCATGATTTTGTAAGCAATAAATTATTTTGTTTTGCGCGGCGCAGTCATTTGTCAGACGTGGAAAATTTTCCGATTTACAAAAATGTGGAAATAATAAAGATGCGCGCCTGCTTTTGCCTCGTAATGAATTTGTGAAAATTTGTAATTTAGCAGCTAAACAGGGTAAGTGGTATGCAAATATAGATATTTGATTAGCGCATTATTGTTGCAACTCAAAGTACGCGCAAACTGTTTACTTTAACATTTTCCAAATTTCGAATAATGCTAAATCAATTTTGCTGCACTTAAAAACATACAAAATATAGCTTTCCAACAGCTCCACAGCACCCTGTACTCTTGCTTACAGTGCAAATTGTCGAAAATTGACATGAACTGTGAATTGACAAACTGAAATTTTCCAGTTAGCGCAATTGAGCATTCAATGGACTTCGAAAATACCAAACAATTTCAACGATATCAAAACAAATAACAAATCCAGCAATTAATTACACATTTATGATGTGTGCAAGTAAGCACAAATATAGCGCACATAAATACATACATGTACATATGTATTATATATAAGTATAATAGGGGATGAGTGAATACTTTTTATGATATGATGATTTAAAATGAATCAAACAGCTACGAGTTACTAAAAATAATATAAAAAGCACAAATATTTGGCAGCACAATAAATTATTTTCAAAACGTTCGAATTGTGGGTTAGAGAGGTAGTGAGAAAACCGTCATGTATTTACTTAAAACATAACAATTTTCAGTAAAGCAAATTACTTTGTAGACAAAAGTTTTAAAAAAATTTAAAAAAAAATATTTAAATTTAAAAATATTAAAAAACCATTTTTGAAAAATTAAAAAAATTTTAACTTCAAAAAAATTTAAAACACTTAAAAAAATTTTAAAATAATAATAGTTTTTCCATACTCATAAAGTGTGAAAAAAGGCAAAAGCAGTGCGGTAAGCATAAGTATAAAGAAAAGTACAACACAAATTTCAGTAAGAATATGAATTTGAGGTTAGCTACATTAAGTGCATTTAATTTTACGAAAACCAAACGTATTTTTTCAGGAAAAATACGCTTCAAGTAGTGTGTATCAAGATAATTTGCTTGGCATTTTTAACATTTTCCACTTCGCTTTAAATATTTACTGAAAAATGCTACACAAGGAAAGTAGAAACCAACTGTTTTTAGTTTTGAAAATATTTTATTGTGCTGTCTCTATAACCATACGATTTTTTAATTGAACCAAAACCACATAATAAAAAGGATAATTACAAACTAAACATGAGTTAACACGCTTAAAAACTAGTGCAGTTCGAAAATTAGTCGACCACAGTAGAGTAGAAAGTCATAATAAGAAAAAAATGTTAAAAATGCGATGCAAATTACAGGACTCGATTTGAAGATTTTTAAATCGAACTCAAACTCAAAGAAATTAAATGCATTAAACGTAATTAAACTAACGATGCGCACGAGAAAATAGACAAAAACGCCGTTGAAGTTCAGACTAAAAATTTCAAAACTCTTGCAAAATTTTCCGACTCTCCGCCGCTGCGCACTGAATGTGTGTGTGTACTTTTCCCAAACTTGTGTATTTTGCAAAATGATGTTACACAAAATAAGCGATGAAATGAAATATGTTTTTAAGTACCATTAAAGAACGTTCGACGGCAGCGCTTTGCATATGTTCGCGTATACACTGAACGTTTTCCAGCGTTTGAGCTTGTGCCGGAGCATGAAGTTGCGTATTTTCCTGCATGATTTCTTGATTAGCTATTAACTTTGGATTTTGCATAGGCGGCGGTGAATGCGGCAATGAAATCGTAGAAATCGTAGCGGGTGTTATGTAAGTAGCAGTTGTAGGGGTATTGATAGTCGACGGCGTAACTTCAGCTGTAATGGGCCACTTTGAACATTCCAAGCCAGCACTTGCCAACTTATTTGATGTCAATGTTGATGTTGAGGGCGATGGTGCAGAGATTAACGCATGTTTGGTGAAGGACTTTGGTGTGCCAATTGCCTTTGCGGCGGCGCTGAGAAATTTCGCCGGAGCTTTGGGTGTCTTGAAGCCACTATTCGGCATTTCACGCTCATATTTTTCATCCTTCTCCGGCGTTGTCGGCTGCGCATGCATACTATGTTTGTCTTTTTTGCTGCTGCTGCGCGTTATGCGATTCCGTAGACTACGAAATTTCTCCTTAACCGGCTTACGTATCGATTCGTTGAAGGTGCTCTCTATTGAAGCGATTGAGCAGAAGGAATCATCCGCATTGCAGCCATCTTCATCGTTGGGTGCACCATCGAGCGCCACCGAACTGCGACGTGGACGCAACATTTTCGAGATGGGTGTGCGCACGGCGACAAAGCTCATCGAACGTCGTATGGAACGTGTTATGGAGCCGGTACGTAAGAGTTTCGGTTTTTTCGTGCTATTCGGCAGCGCAAATGATTCCACGGACATTAGTGAAATGCTATCGAAACTTTCGCGTTTGCGCTTCAACTCATTTAAATTGCCGAAATCTTCTGCTTCGATGTCGGCGTTCATATCGTACGCCTCCGCCTCAATCTCCATCGGTGATGGCTCGCTTTCGGGCGATGAATTGGCAGTGACTATCAAATTTGGTATTTGTAAAATGTTTGTCGGTTTTGCAGCGGTTACCGTTGCCTCGGGCATTGCATTTAATATGGGCGAAATATTATTTGGATTATGAAACGCCTCTTTCGTGATTATAATACCGTCGGTGATGCTTTTATTAGGGTCTGCATTGTCAGCAGCTGCAACGTTTGTTGTTTTTATTGGTGTGCTTGCATTTTCATTGAGGCATTTAACATTTTCTGTTTCCAACTCCGCACCGCTCGAATTGGCATTAATGTCATACTTGGATGGCGTTGAAAGAGCTGCTGATGCTGTCGGCTTCTGTGGTGTACTTGCATTCTGTTGTCCGACTGGCATCATATCTTCGGGATCGTCTATATCGACGCCTTCAGGCAGTGGTGAGCCATGCTGCAGCGCCTTATTTCGATCATAGTCCACGACCAGGCGTTCATCAAAGTAATCGCCGTCATCATCATCATCATCCACATCATCATTTTCATTATCCATATTATTATCAGCGCCATCACCGTCCTCTGTTTCAGGTGAGTCAACCAGCTGCTCAGTCGTACTTGCAACGTCCACATCCATTTGGGTATCGGCGTTCGCAGTTGGTGCTGCTTTTTCAGGCTCCTTTTCATTTACAGTATTTCCTTCAGTCTTATCAATGTCTACGCTTGACGACGTTGTCGCAACTAATGGGGCTGCTTCACTATTCTCTTCCATTGATTTTTTTGTGGACGTTATCTCAACGGTTTCAGTTTTGTAGAGACGCTTTGGTGTTGTGGGTTGGGGATGGGATTGTGGGTTAGTTATTATGGGCTGGGGCTTGGGTGAATTGCAAGTGTTAGTCATTGTTTCGAGAAAATAACCACCAGTATTAGGCATGACCTGTAAATTTGTAAATTTATGAATCTGCGTAGCAAAAATTTAGTAATGTTCTAACTACGGGTGTTAAGAGATCTTGTGCTAATTTAAAAATCTTCCCGTGTGTCACTGTAAATGAGAACTAAAAATGCAAAAAACAAAAATGATGACTTGTATTTTGTTGTGTTACTAGTATTTTTTGGAAAATTACGCGCCGCCACAAGTAATTCCGTTATTAATGTTAAACTGGTATGACAAATTATAATAAAACGCTTGTGCTTGATAGCAGAAAAACACATTAATTTGTGCAACACATTTGTTTAAATTCTTTTGTTTTTGTTTTTTGTTGCACATACAATTTGTTTAAGTTGCAAATATTAAAAGTATTAAACAATTAGTGACAACGCTCTACATTTAAGTATTAATGCAATATACAAACACGCACACACACACAAACGTGTCAACAGTAAAACTACAAATGTTGTTTGTGCAAAATAATTGAAAAAATTCAAAAAACTCACGACATGCGAACACTCGGGATCATCCAACTCCGCCGGCACGCCCCCATTGCTGAGCAGCACATCGACCATGTGTTGATGCTCGTCGGCGGGGAAGCCGAAGAAGCAAATCTTCTGACCTTCAAATGCTTTCAGTTTATGCTCGCGCGAAAAATCATCGGTCGTCGCACGAAACTGCAGTTCGTCGCGTCGCTCCCAAGCGGCATAAACCCAGGCCGGTCGCACCACAGTCAAACGAAATGTTTTCGCATATCTAGAAGATTCCATATAAAAAAATATAAATATTAAATGCCAACATTGCATTAATTTCAAACAATAAGGAAAGATAAGCACCATGAAAATGCCTTTAGAAGACAATTTTCTTTTAAATAAAATAGAAAAAAACACCAACAACTTACTGATATTTATCGCCGCCGCTGTGACTGCAAATTAGATGTGTGATCTTGGAATTCATGTCTTTGCGTATACAACCGCCCATCGAATGTATGAGATTGACGAGACGCGTCTATGGGTTAGCGTAAAAGAGCATACAAACACACACACACACATATATGAGAATATAGCCAAAACATTTGTGTACAGCAAATGAGCAAAACAAAAACAAGTCATTAGACTCACCAACTCATCCTTCTTGCGTATGCCTGTAAAACACGTCACCACGCCGCGCATTGAGTAATTGTAAACGGGTCGCGCGTTGCGTATGAGTCCATCCTTAGATTCGGCTGCATGCTGCAAGGCAGGTGGACCCAAAATGCTGTAAATACAACGAAAAACCAATACAAATAGTTAAAGCCAGTTTTCAAATTAAATAGATCGATAAATATACAAATAAGCGTGGGCAAAGCAAAATATTATGATTTCGCATTCGTGTGTGTGTGCTGCAAACAAATCATATTTCGCCGAATTTGGCGTGCGTAAGGCGAACATTTTCATTCATCAGTTCATGGCCAATAACTCATAATCGATGTATTGCCAATGAACTATCATTTAGCTCCGTTCTGTTCAAGAGAAGCCAAATGTAAAATATCAAACGTGTTCGTGAATTTTATTTTCTATTGTTAACCATATGAAACTGGGAATTACAAAGAAATATTCGTGAGCCACTTCAAAGTGACTGACTTTTAACAAGAACACCAGGTGGTATACGTAATTTCGGTGCGTTCAGGAAATTGCAAAATTTGTGAAATCCCCTTAGAAATAAAATATTATAAAGAATTACACTAAATTTCATTTTTGTTGAGATATCTTCTGAGTTTTAAGATGGAAATTAACATGAAATAAAGTGGGGTTCAACAGGCTGAAATTAGTACACATATTGTACATACATACTAATCTGAGCAAAAAATAGTAAGACTTTTTATTTCGCGTGAACTCCAATTCGTCGAAATATTTTTTTTTCTACGTTGGTACGACTGTTACTGACATCTGTACTTCAACGGTTTCATCTGGGCTTTGGGTATCGGAAACGTCGAAAGACCATTTAACAAGCTAAATTCACCAAATTAAAGTTATTATTTGCAATAGTAATAGTGCAATCTCCAAAAAAAATTGTTTGGATGGATATACAAACTGATCGACCAGAATCAAGTGCTTGTCTGGAAAGCTGTTTCACTTGACAAGATATCTTCATGTAATTTGCTGCGTGTTTCTGTCTAAGGGGTCTAAAGAAATTATTGACCAAAAGCATATTTTTTACAACGAGCAGAACATTATTAGAAGAGAATTCTCTCCCAATTTCTATAATATATCCCAAACATTTACCGATATTTTGTATAAAAAAATTCGCTATTGGTACTTGGATCCACATATTCGATAGCTGGGATTTCAATAGTTTTTGTCATTCATTGGTGCTGGTTCACTGGAAAGTGAAAGAATCAGGTGGATTTTATTTTGACTCCGGCTCCTATAAAGTCGTAGTGCAAATTTTAATGCCTTTGACGTATTTATTGATTGATTATTCGAGCGTTTAGTACTTTTAGTGTTCTGGTTTATCAACAGATTTAATCCAATTTTACAGTGTCTCTCAGAGTTCTTGTTCTGCGCGAATTTGCTTATTATAGCTTGAATGGTTTAGGAGATATGTACTATATTAAATCTATTAGAAGGCGGGACAACTTTTTTTCGCTGTATGTTGATCTTAGTATTTATTAATATCTTAAATTTCCAAGTTGATCCGAGTAACAGTTTCGGAGATATAGCCTTGAGCACGTGTGCGCTTGAAGCTAGCTAGGCTAACACAAATCCAAATTTCGGATTTTCTTCTTTCGTTCTAAGTTAAGGGTTATTTTTTCCACTTTAGATGATGCTGTAGGGAGTTATCCTGCCAACGCAACTTTTTGTCGAGCGGTCACCGAACATAAAGTGTTAAAAGTGTTTGCTTCCAAAAATTTCAGAAAATCTTTGTTAATATTGTATGTTTGTAACAATAAAAAATTTAAAAAATATTTAATTTGTATATAAGAAAAAATTGTTGAAAAAAGGATGTTTTTCCCGAGGAAGCCGCTTCAAGCTCTTAGAAAGTCATATACATACATACATATGTATGTATTTGTAGACTCATTTATTTGTAAGAAGGAAAATTAAGAGTTCATTCACTCAGACACGCGCACATGCACATTGGTGGCGCTGCCAAATTTAAGGGAACCCTTCTGCATATGTATATTTGGTAAATAACAGGCTGTCAGCCAGCGGCAGCCGCAACCAAAATAATAACAAAGTACAATAAACATAATAATACACCTCATCATCAACATCGTGGACACCGCAAATCAAATGCCCAAAATAGAAACTTTCCCCAACAAAATAAAAGTAAATCTGCGCAGCACTTATCGCCTACATACACACACACACAATCACACATACATTTACATTGTAGGGGATGACAACTGTTGCTTTCTGACTTGCAAACAAACAACACACACACACACATACATATATACACATTTATTTGAACGCTCATCAGCGTTGCAACGACAGCACTCTACCACTGACACCAATCAAATGGGCGCACACTCACACACAAACACATACAAACTCGCCTCTATTTGCCTTAATAAAAATTATTTCATCAGATTTGTTTATTTATTTTTGTTGTTTGTGCTGCCTTCATCAACATGGCCCGCTCTATATGGTTGGTTTGAACTTGATAGATTACAACAACAATAAAAATAATAATAACAATTAGCTGGTACGCTAAGAATTTGTGTAGTATTTTTTTAAGCTTTTCTGCCAATGCCCTCCTCAAGTACGTTTATATGAACAAACATATGCATACATATGTATATGTATATATGTATAGATAAATGCAGCGAGTTGATAGATTTTGCCAAATGTTGGTGTTAACACCATCTGTTTAGGTCAATGTAGCACTTGGATGGCATGATTTGGAATAACAAGCTCCAGTGCGGTTCAATGATTTTGCTTTCAGATGCGCATATATACATATGTATATATTTATGAATAGTATATACGCATACGCATAAGTATTTACTTAGCCCCGCAGTAAAACATTAAAATAATCAGAAAAAATCAGTCAGATATGGAAAAGTTCGGCGAAATAACAAGATAATCGGGAACTTGAATTATTTGCGAAACTTCACCAGTTGGGCGGGTTTCATATGCTTGCCGAGTGACTGTCTGTCTGTTTGGCCGTCCGTTCATCCGTGCAAGCTATTACTTGAGTAAAAATTTAAATATCTTGACGAAACTTGGTACGCAGGCTGCTATATATATTTCTGGCTCGCTCAAAGACGAATTCCGTGAAAGTCGTCCAAAAACAGCCGTTGTGCCAGTAAACATCGATGCCGTATGTGAACTGATAATGCAAGACCGTCATGTAACATACCTTCATAGAGACATGCCTGGCCGTAAAAAAGGTTTGTTCTCGTTGGATCCCGCACAATTTGACAATCGCTCAAAAAAATGCTCGTGTGGATTGGTGTAAAGAAATGCTGAAAAAATACGATCGCGGTGCTTCAAAAGACGTTTATAAGATCGTCACAAGTGAATAATCATGGATCTATGCGTATGAGCCCGAAGCAAAACAGCAATCGACCGTGTGGATCTTCCAAGACGAGCCAAATCCAACGAAAGTTGTTCGTAGAAGAAGCACTTCGAAGCAAATGGTCGCCTGTTTCTTCGGCAAAATTGGTCATGTGGCGACTGTTCCGCTTGAGCAACGTAGGACGGTCAATTTTGAGTGGTACACCACCATTTGTTTGCCTGAAGTCTTCGGAGAAATTCGAAAAACGAACAAGAGAAGGCGAATCATTGTGCACCATGACAATGCGAACTCTCACACATCGGCTCAAACCAGCGCCTTTTTGAMCGGYCAAWRCGTCGAATTGATGGGTCATCCGCCGTACAGCCCTGACTTGGCACCCAATGACTTCTTTTTATTCCCACACATCAAGAAAATAATGCGTGGTCAGCGATTTTCGTCGCCAGAAGATGCTATTGAAGCATTCAAAAACCATGTTTTGGAGGTGTCTCAATCGGAGTGGAAAAAGTGCTTCGAAAATTGGTTTGAGCGCATGCAAAAGTGTATAAATCTTGATGGAGAATATTTTGAAAAACAATAAAGCCATTTTCGTTGATAAATACTCCTATTTTCATTATTAGGCCAGAAATATATATAGCAGCTCTCGTATAATTATGTCTGGCATATAAATAGAACGAGCTCGTAAATGAGCATAATCGGACAACTGTCACACCCACAAAACGCCATTAACCGAAAACCTATAAAATGACAAAACTCTACATTAAGAAATAAAACTCTAACTTATAGGGCACCTGTAGGCATAATATTTTGAAAAAGTCGGCGTAGCTCCGCCCTTTAAATTTAGTGTACATATGTATCTCCTAAAACACTAAAGCTACAGGAACCAAACTCGCTCAGCGCTAATATTAACTCCCACCAACAGTGAGAAAAATGGCTGAAATTGTATGATAGCTCTGCTTACTCCCTATCGGCTAATATGTTAGTTATCTTAATATAATTGAATTTTAAAATGTTTAAAAAGATCCAGAAACGACGGATGAAAAATAATTTCCAAGCATACGCTTTTGCCATCGCTATCAACGATTCGTTCTCAATAACGGTGCATTGTGTTGATGGAAAAGGGTTTTATTTTTCTTCAAATTAGGTTTTTTTCTGCGATTTCATTCTTCAAACAATCCACTAATGGCGTATTATAGTTGCCGATATTGTGTAGGGAGCATTCTATTGATATTAGGGTAACTTTCCTTGCAGCCCATCAGTTTTTCAGTTACCATCAACTCTGCCATATACTGATACCCATAATAGTCTTATCCTAAAGTGGCTCGATGCCATTATTAACGAGGTTAGGCACTCCTAAATCATACCTTTACGGATTTGTTGAAAGCGTTGCAGAAAAGTTTTAGGGAGTCTAAAAATCGGCAAACAAATAAAAAAACGAATATCGTTGTAGGTCTTCCAGCGAAGCCTTATAACAAATCTATGGGAAAATGGACTAAGCGTTGGCATTCTTATGTTGACTTAAGAGCTTTTTTTTTTTTTTTTTGTAGGCAAAACTAAAAATCCGGGTCAAATTTGATCAGATGGTTTGATTATAGCTTTAATAATCTTAAATCAAATTTATGCATATACATGTGTAATATATTGGAGAAAATCTAAAAAATAATTAGCCCCTTCAGGGACATAATTATTTTCGAATTTAGGATATATTTCTCGGACTTGGTTTTATTTTCTCAATAGCAACAAATCTGTAAGAATAGCTTCAAAACCAATGAAGGTTCAAAAAATTGTCTATGAAATGAAAAATAGATAACTAGACGATTATATGTATACCTACTGAAGCTTACAAAAGCCTAAAACTTCGCTAGCATGGTGAAAAACTTAACCTCACTATTTTTTGAACACTTGAACTTATTGATAGACCATTTAATTTGGCAGGAAATTTTTGCTAATTGCATGATCTTAAAAAGCATAATATTTTAGTTTTATTGCTGCAAATACAAGTTCACCGCTAAAAAATTTTAGTTCTAGTATTTTCGGTTTTAACCAAAATAGAATTTTACATTGAACAGACAATAACGCCGGATTTGCACTTACATGTCTGCCGAAATACACTCATTCCTTTTACATGTGTATGTGTGGTATTTAGATATTTGAGGTCTTAATGGCTGCGCAAGGCCTTTAAGAGTCAGTGAAATGTCGCCGACGATCAGTTGCCAGTAGGCCAAAGCGCAACAAAAATACAATGCACATATGCTTAAAAAATATATATACACACACACACACACACACACACACAGATGTATTACTTCGCTGACGCACGCTTACAACGCAGCGCACAGTGAAGTGGCGGCAAATTGACAGCGAGGGACGCCATGGCGGATGATGAATGTTTTCTCTATGCTCCACTCATTGTTGCCATTCGCTGTGCAAGTGGCAACGCGCTGATGACGATGACGAGTTGCGCGGCGGAAACACTTTCGTGACACGTTGCCAAAATATGCGCATGGCTCATTTTGTTTTTCGCCCGAAGTTCGCTTGATTTTTCAACAGAATCCGAAATGAATTGTCGCTGCTTTCCCGGCCGCCGTTATTTACATATGCGCATATGTAAATTTCGTAGGTGCTTTGCCTAAGTAGTGGATATTATCACATTGCAAACGCCATATTAGCGCAGAAACAAAAGCAACAAAAACCACAAGGCACTTACAAACTTATGTACATGTGTATGTATGAAAAGTAAAAGTGTCGAAGAAGAAAAGTGGCGAAGGAATGCTGAGTGAAGCGTTGCGTAGTTGAAGGTGGGCGTAGATACAACAAAAAAGTGTATGATTTTTTATGTTTTCTTAGTTTGAAATTTTTATTTAATTCCAAAAATCCCAAAAAATAGCCGCGTGAAATGGCGTCGAAAATCATAAATATTAAATGAATTTACGAAATAATTTATTAGTTTAATATTGCAATGAAATATTTATTTAATATTCAATAAAATAATTTAGAAAAAAAGTAATTATTGTACCAGATTTCAACAAAACTGTTATTCCTAATAAAAATTTATACTAAATTTTAGTTATTTCACAAATCTTATAGAAAATATTTGGTAAAAATGTTAGAATTTAATTCTATAATTTTTTTGAGAACGAGAAGAAAAATTTGGTTGAAGTTAAATATCGGAAACAACATTGAAACTAAATTTTAGATAGTTAGTCAAAATAATTTTTTTAACATTTTACAAATGCTTTTATTTTTTTTTATATTTAGAAAAATTTATATTTTTTAAGCTAACAGCTGCAATAATTGTTAACATTGTCAGTAACTGAAATTGTTATTTCCTTTGAAATTATCACGCATATTGTTTGTTTGCCCACCAAGCCAACTCTTCAACCACTACACGCACGCATCGGAAGCATTAAAATGCTGTCTTTTCATTTCGATTTTGCAAATCTACATTAACAACAATAATAAGCAACTGTGTCTAATAATTTCTTTTACGTATATATGTATATAAGCTTACAACAACTAAACACTTACTACTTACAAAATTCTATAACTATATACTACATGTATATATGAAAACAAACACATTATTCACGTGATCACGCGCAATCTCATATCCGCCATGCGCCAACACTACGTAGACTCTGCAGCAGAATAATATTTTAACTCATAATTGCATATTATTCACATATGTGTATGTATGTATGTATGTATNAAATATAAAAATATCTCGCTAAGTGGGTAAGGATAGGTAGATAAAATAAAGAACAAAAAACATAAAAAATTATAATACATAAAAAAAACCTTGATCGGCAACACCGAAGCAATAATACCCTTCACAGATAAATTTATTATAGCTTAAAAGGATATAAAAGACCCTTAAGTTCATTTTGTTCCTTCAATTTGTATGGCAGTTATAATGGTCCGATTTGAACAATTTATACGGTGACTATACCCTTATTTTAGACAATAGCTCACGCCAAATTTCGTGGTGATATCTTGTCAAATAAAAACATTTTCCATACAAGAACTTGATTTTGATCGGTTAGTTTGTATGGCAGCTATACTATATAGTGGACCGATTTGGAAAACAGTTTTCGGAAATTGCAGTGCTGCCTTGGATAACAATCAATGTCAAATTTCCTGAAGATACCTTGTCAAATAAAAATGTTTTCCATACAAGAACTTGATTTTGTCAGTAACTTTGTATGACAGCTATATTCTATAGTGGACCGATTTGAAAAAACTTTTTCGGAAATTGCACCGCTGCCTTGGGCAACAATCAATGTCAAATTTCCTGAAGATACCTTGTCAAATAAAAAAATTTTCCATACAATAACTTGATTTTGATCAATCAGGTTTCTATGGCAGCTATATACTAAAGTGGTCGGATATGACATTTTTTTTCCAAAATTGTAGCCCCACCCTGGAAAACAATCAATGCCAAATTTCATGTAATTATCTTGTCAAATAAAAAAATTTTCCAGACAAGAACTTGATTTTGATCTACCGGATCTCGGCGATACAATAAAATGAGAGAAAAGGAAGTGTGTAAAATTTTAGATCGACATCTCGAACACTCAGGAACTAACTAGTGCGCATAAATACAGACAGACGGACGTGGCAAACTTAATGTACCCTGTTTAGGGTATATCATAAAAAGATAGCTTGGTGAATAAGGATATATAGGTGAAATTAAAGAAATATATAAAAAAAAATTAATAAATATAGAAAAATATTTAAAAAAATTTATTAAATAAAATTTAAAAAAATAATTAAAAACAAAATAAATAAAAAACAGATAGAAAAATAAAAATAAATAAATGCGAAATGTGTACACAGATGCAAATTGTATACAGCAGGCAACGAGTGACGAGTGCACGCACTTTATATATAAATGAAAATAATTTTCAAACTCATAGTACATAAATATACAGATTTCTGTATGTATGTATGTACATAAAATATTCACACGAGAGCGTGCCTTACGTGCTCCCGAATAGGCGAGAAGACCCTCAAAAAGTTTAAAGGCCATAAACGCCCCTCTTACACCACAGCTGCTGCGATGATCGGCCAGCGCGCCCCATTAGCGTTCGGCCTCTTACAGAGTTCAAAGACAGCTGAGTCAACTATATGTTGTTGCATTGATTGTCGGCAAAAGCAACGCGCGACAATTACATTACAAGGGCATCGATAGATTTTCCACATTCTTGAAATATTTTCATGCGTATTTTATTTAATTATGCGAAGATTTGTTTAGCTGCTCGACATTTATTGCACAACGCTTTCTTTGCCTTAACGCAAGTATTTATTTGCTCGTGCACATTATATTACTAAAACTTATTATCATTTTTAATGCTTTTGGAAAATACACATTTTTCTGTACGATATAATATTGAGTTTATCGAACTTTTTTGCTTTCTTCCACATTTTGAAGACTTTGTTTTGATGAAAGCTGATTCATCGATCTATAAAATTAATTGTTTTATAAAAAGAATGTGAAGCGAACATAGAAAACATAGGCAAATGTATATTTTACAAGTGTTTGGCTGAACAATTTGTTATTTATGTTTCGTCGATAGCAATTATTTGCACAACTGCAGCTATCAGCATTTAATGGGATATGCAAATATAACAGTCCTTGATTTGTACTAAAAAAATTCTACTTCGCCTTGGTGTTCCAAATAACACGAAGGGCACTGTACAAACCCCGCCTGCAGACACTTTCTTCAAGTTCAAGTCAGGCGCCCAGATTTTTGTTTGATAAGAACATTTTCTGGCGACCCCCGATATCTGAAACTATATAATGAACGTTTTATCCTATTTATTAACATTCTCTTGGAGCCAATGCTTCAATGCGGTCCGATAAGTACTTAGCCTCATCACCCGATGGCGCCACAATTGCAAGAAAACTTTACTATCGTTTAGCTGCGGAAGGAAAATAGGAAAATAAAAAGGGCAAATCCACTGAGTTTTGATAATTTTTATTGGAAGAAAAATCGCGCTGTAAAGTCAAAGAGTAATTGAATACGGCATATATTGATGACTCCGATGACGTCCATGAAAATTTTATTTAATCAGTTGCCACATGATCGCACGTCGATAACGTAACAGAAGGCATTAAGCTTGAGATTGCTGTCGACGCGATGCCGTCTCCATCTTATTTTAATCATTCTGGTTAACAAGCGAAACTATGAGACCACTTCACTTCAGTACTTGACTGTTGATTGTTTAGGTACAATCCAAGGGCATTTTTGTGCCATTTCGTGGTCGATGACCCAACATGGATCCAGAGGTACAAAAAAGAGATACCAAAAAACAGTGTACTTTATGTGGCAAACCTAGTCCGAAACATTTTATATTACAGACTCGCGGAAGTTAAAGAAGATAACTTATTTGTAACTAAATCACCGTTTATACAATATGTTTTTTTTTGCTGTAAGCTAAGTTCTTACACTTAGATTGCTTTTTATATTTCGACATTTGAGTACCCTAGCATTGTAATCCGGTAACTCACAACCCTATGGTATTTTTGTTATTATGCATACTCTGAAATTTTTGATATATGAACGTTATTTTTGTTTCATACAGTAACTTAAAATATTAATTTCGGTCAACAAAAGGAAATTTATGCTGATATTGCAGGATCGTCATGTGATCTATCGTGAATTTGAGATAACTGTAAGCATTAGTGGGACCAGTATACATTCAATATTACAGGAACATCTGACGGTAAAACATTCACGTTAGATCCCACACAATCTTTCAATCGCTCAAAAAAATCTCGAGATGTTTCGTCGAAAGAAAAAAATAAATGCCTGTTTTTCTTGAATTACGACACTATTACACCACTAGAGAGCACAACAACACCACTAAAACAATTGTTTGCCAATTGTTCAAGAAATCAGGGGAACCAACCACCCAAGTTTGATCACTCGTCGTCACGACGATGTGGGTTCTCACACATCGAATGAAAGAACCGCATTCTTGAAAATTAAAATTATTAAATTATCATTCAAAATCTATGCTATCCACCTCAAAGTAATCCTTGGTCCCAATACACTTGTGCCAACGTTTTTTCCAATCATCGAAAAACTGTTGTTAAAGAAATTTTTCGGAATAGCCTTCAAAGCGCGTTGAATGTCTTCAATAGAACAATAGTCTTCAAAACAACAATAGTCTCTAAAACAGTTTTTCCGGAGCGGTCGTTTGAGTTTTCTGAATAGCCAGAAGTCACACGAAGCTAAATCAGGCGAATACGGTCGTTACGGAAATGTGGCGAAAAACACGTGAAGAATCAATGCAGTATAAGACGATGCATTATCATGGTTCAAAAACCAAAAGTTGGCGGCCCATAATTACGGACTTTTTTTTACGAATAGTTTCGCGCAAACGCCGCATAAAACTTGACAGTTTGGGCGGTCGGAAGGAGTACGAAGTGCACCACACCTCGATAATAATGGCATTTTCGGCTTTGGCTCACCTTTGCCACGGTATTCGAACAATTGAGCGTATGTTTCAGGGTCGTAACTATAGATTAAAGACTCATCGCCAGGAGTAATATGTTTCATGAAATCCTGGTAGTTGTAAAGCATTGTTTTACATATGTAACGCAACTCTGTTTTTCGAAAGCATTTAGTGATTTTGTAACTGAACGTGCTTTCACTTTTAGACCCAAATGATATTTCAAGATGTTTTTCACTGATCCTTCCTAAATTCTAACGACCCAATAAGATCTCTGACTGTTAATCATCGATTCCTTTATTTTATTGCCGTGTTTATCATCTGTTGATGGTGATGGTCGTCCTGGAAGTGGTCAACGCGTTCGCGACCATTTTTGAATAATTTGTACCAATCAAAAACACCATCACCGAAGGCCTTGAATTTTGTATGAGTTTTTTTAGAATACTGTGGCAAAAAACGAGCAAGCCACAAAAGCAAATCCATTAATTTAAAAACAAGAGCATTAATAAAACTTTATTTTTCCCATAATTAAAATGAATTTGCAAAATTTTTCGTGTATTAATTAAAAGTGGAAAATTATTAAAAATATTTTTGTATAGAATTTCGCATAAAGAAAGACGTTGATGCGCATCACAGTCTAATTGATAAATAAACAAACTACCCAATACTACATTTCCGGTGAGGTTCCGAAAAGTATAAATTTTGGTTTTAAATCATCCGCTCGTTAGCCACAACAGGCACCCCTGTGGCGCCTGCAAACAAGCTTTCCACTTAGAATGTCATATATCATAAATATATGTATGTATGTATATGTGCAGACATCTGTGCTCGCGAGTGGAGCTACAAGCGTGAAAACAATTCGAGACATAAATACACACATACAAATGTTTATATGTAGATATACATATATTTCGATTGCTTTGTTTTGCTCCTTGTTATCTCGAGCGTTTGATGGTGACAAGTGAACTATTCATCATAATTTCGCTGCCAACATCGTCATCATGTTTATTTATCATCACATATGCGTACATGTGTAAATATATGTACCTATACAACTGTGTGTGTGTTTTAAGTAACCACTCGTATCGATGTTATTGTTGACATTTGATGGTGAATCGGCATCAGCTTTTCCAGCTAAGTGAAAACAATCACCGATGCAATGCGGCCTGGTGGCACTGACGATGTGTTGGAACCGATGTTTGCCAATTTCATTCATATTTTTTGGGTTCTTGACTGCGCTTCTACATGGCACATGCATATGTACACACTATAGATATTTGAGTTATGTATGTGCAAGTCCATTTGATTTATTTATTTATCTCTTCGTCCGCTTCAAGTATTTTGCATGTGATGCGCATTGATGGCGGCTGGCGCAGAACTCTTCGGTCGCACATCACACAGCCACTCTTCAATTGTCACACTAAAACTTTTCATTCATTTTTTTCAGCATTTCATTTATTTTTTTCCTTTTATTTTTGCGTTGTGTGTTTACAGTTTTGTTTTGGTTTAATTTCACTTGCTTTTGCATTTTTAGCGAATTCGTGTTGGGACTTTTATGATCACTGTGTGGCTATTTTCTTTTATCGCCTTCATAAGTGCTCGTGCAAATGAGACACGAAACATTTGTTCGCTCTTATGGTTGGTAGTAATTTTAATCTGCAGAAACATACATACATACATACATGCACATACATATGTACAGACACACATCACCTTTAAAAAAATTTAAACAGAAAAGAATTTACCGTTTATTGTGCATAGCCCCATATTTTTCTACGAATACCAATATATTTCTAAAAGTTTATAAATTAATAATAAAAAATCGAAAATTCTCTTTTTCACATTATAAAGTAAAAAAAAAGACCACCGAAGATATTTAATTGTAAATCATTAGAAAGAAGAGCTGGTAAGAATCATGCATCAACTTCTTTGTAGAAAATAGTCGAACGAAAGCATTCCCGACGATTGAAATTTAAGTGTGCTCTGTCCAATTAACAAAAAGGGAGACTCCACAATCTGCACCAACTGCCGTGAGATAAGCCTCCACAACATCGCATATAAGGTTCTATCGAGCGTATTGTGTGAAAGATTAAAGCCCACCGTCAACAAACTGATTGGAACTTATCAGTGTGGCTTCAGACCTGAAAAATCAACAACCGACCAGATATTCACCATGCGCCAAATCGTGGAAAAGACCCGTGAAAGGAGAAACGACACTCACCACCTCTTCGTCGATTTCAAAGCTGCTTTCGACAGCACGAAAAAGAGCTGCCTTTACGCCGCGATGTTTGAATTTGGTATCCCCGCAMAACTAATACGGCTGTGTAAACTGACGTTGAGCAACACCAAAAGCTCCGTTAGAATCGGGAAGGACCTCTCTGAGCCGTTCGATACCAAACGAGGTTTCAGACAAGGCAACTCCCTTTTGATAGTCATAAGTTCGAAGTCGTAGATAATTTCGTCTATCTTGGAACCAGTATTAACACCAACAACAATGTCAGCCTCGAAACCCAACTCTTGCTAACAGATGCTACTTCGAACTGAGTAAGCAATTGAAAAGTAAAGTCCTATCTCGAATCCGCCACATGAGGATGCATACCGCAGATATTAGCAATAACGTTTGAAAACCTATTCACCAACATTATACTAATCATTATATTCAACCGTTACAATTGTAAGCAATACTATAAAGGAATAACGTAAAATTATGTCATAGTCATTTCCGTCAGCGAGAATATAACAGTGAATACAAATGGCTCTATTACACAATCAAAACTTCCGGCAGCTAACAAAGGGTGCGAGGCGAAGATGACATATGGCGTCAATTTATGGAAACCATTGATGTGCCACATCCCAATAAAACCCGAAAAATGGCAACATACAACAAAAGCAACACAACAGTCACAATCACAGCAATGTACGTACGTATGTAGATATTTATGAAACCAAGTATGTATTTGAAAATACTAAACTAAAAATAGCTTTTATGCACAAGTGATTGTCATTTGAGAGATACAATTGTGCTAATTTAAGAATACTCTTAGATGTAAACACATACATACATATATATACATAAGTACACAGAAACGCGATTTGAGATTTTGCAAAAATTAGTCAGCGCGTGTAGGAATTTACGTAAAGAGTAAATTATGCCAAAAATTTGAACTTCGTCAGTTGCTTGCTTGAGGTACTTTCTAAAAATCGCCCATGACAAACGATAAACATAACATTATTGAATATCACTTACCACTGTTTATTTCTGTGTATCGCATCGTATATGGGACCCTCAAAATCTTTCAGCACAAAGAAGGTGCGCCACGCATAGTCGTTGAGCACGTCCAAGCCATTCTCGGAGGTGATGACAGGAACATTAAAACAGCGCGCAGCCTCCACGGTTTCTGTATCGTTAACGACATCGCCAACCAGACAGATCCTCAGATTCTCGGGTGAGGGTGAGGGTGAAATTGACATTTCTGTAATCAAAAAAAAAAAAAACAATCAGAAAACATTAATTATCTTGATACACTTTCTAAACAAAACTTTCTTAAAAATTGTATGTTAAAGTTTAATCTGCTTACGATTAACCACCAATAGTCTCCGACAATTTCCCTCTTCCCAAAAACAATAAAACAAAAAATAAACGAAATTTGCCAAAAAACAGCGACGACAGACGATAACAACAGAGACAGGAAAGATGTACATGTGATGCTCAATTAAAAGAACGCTAATAGTCGCGCAGCCGAGCAGTTAGCCGGAACGGCACGGCAGCTGTTGCCAACGCACTGATTCAACAAACAAACTGTGTGCGATGAGTACGGTATTCATACGACGCCTGTTGTCTGGCAGACCCTCAAAGATTTTTACATGAGTTAGCGCGTTTTTGACGATTGCCACAGACTGAAGAGACATTCGTTCCCTCTACAATGAAATGTGAATGTCAAACTAAAACAAATAGGTTATATAGGCCGAGGCGAGAGGTATTGCCATATACATCGAGATCCATAACTTAAGAGACGACAAGTAAATATATACCTGTATTTCTATTTTTTTAATTCCTATATTAACGACGACTTGAGTAAGCTTTCGCTAATGTGACGACATATAAAATGACAGATGTGGAAGAAAGAACCTCTCTATTTGTCTAAAATAAATTTATAAATTATCTTCAATAATTTCATAACTAATGACTTTGCACATTGGGTATACGCGGTTAAAGCCGAGTTTACAACAGCAAGGCTGTTTTTTTCCTTTCATTGGGTACCCAAACACAGCGCAAAACCCTAGGGAGGTATGTTCCGCCTTCTCACATTAGCTCGCCTTCAAACTGATGCATTTTGGCTACCCAGAAGGTACTTGTAGTCATATGTAAAAGAATATTTACTGGGCATTCTCAAGTGAATGGCGGTCAGATAACTTTCCTCACTTGCGTGAACTTCTACACATGAATCCACCTATTACTCTCTTTAAGTCCCGATAAGTCAACAGAGACCTGTGCAAAACTACTTTGGAGTGATGATGATTGAGCCAAAGAACTCGAGAGAAATATTGCCAGATCTTTTTTTAAGATTTATAGAAAACCAGTCAGTCCTCGATTCGTTCAATTTCCAATTTTTACTCTCTACAAATTTTGTTCAGGGACAAAATAGCTCCACAAGCATTATAGAATTTCGTAATTTCTTAAGGTCGGTATTGTTGTTTAGAGCCATGAAATTTAGGTAATTTTTGAAGTGCTTAAAAAAAGATATTACATATTTTTATATTGCATTTTTCCACCAGCAATTTTTTTAACATTACAAGAATACGGAAAATAAAAATAAAAAATATTGAAAATTTCAAAAATTTGCAGCTGGGTCTAAAAAAAATTGGCGCGTAACCATACATACGATTTCAATCTGAAAAAAAAATATTAATATAAAAAATGTCTGAAACTAAGGAAGACTTTGACAATATTTCACGAAATGGTGACTGTCTGAAAAAAACAAACAAAAACATAGGACTAGTGCTTGACATAGACAAGTCTATAAAGAAGACTCTCTAAAAATATATAATATACTTAATCTGAAAAATCGAAGTTATCGGTTTGAAAAATACAGTTTTCGAAAAAAATAAATAATAAAATACCAAAAAGATTTTATATTATTTCTAGACTAGAATACGGCTTTAATTTTCTAATTGAAAACACGAACTTTCGAAACAGGATCTACAATTTACATCTCTTTCATATAATACATTTCTCAGGTTCAGTGGTTAGAAATTTGCTGATTTAAGGGCACTGAATGCAAATTTTAGCCCTTGAAAATTCTATCCGCCCTTAGATCGCCATATATAAATTTTTCTTTTCCAATGGGTTTTATCTTATTTATTTGTCATGGGTTTTCCCCAAAAAACAAGTCGAAATTAAATTTGGGCTTCCTATAGATACTTCTCTTTCCTGGCGTAGACACTGACACTGCATACGTGGTTATAGCCGAATTAACAACAGCGCGCCAGTCGTTTCATCTTTTCGGCATGTCGCACCAAATTGGAGATTCCAAATGAGTGGAGGTCTTCCTCTGCTTCCCCCGGCAATTACTGTATCGAATACTTTCAGAGCTGGAGTGTTTTGGTCATTCGGAGGACATAACCTAGCCCGCGTAGCCGCGGTGTTTTCACTCGCTGACTTATGTCAATGTCACACAGCTCATCGTAACAACGTATGCGATATTCGACGTGGCCAACTCGCAAAGGACAATAAATCTTTCGGAGAACCTTTCTTTCGAAAATTAGTAACGTCGACTCATCAGATGCTGTCGAATAATGAAGGGATTGTAGAGTTTGTTCTTTGTTCGTCGACAGAAACTTTACTTCCCTTTGCCTACTCAGTCCGAAATAACACCTGTTGGTAAGAGTTATTCTGCGTTGGAATTTGAGGCTGTTGTTGTTGTTGTTGTACTACTAGTTCCAAGATAGACGAAATTATCTACAATTTCAAAGTTATGACCGTGAATAGTGCCGTGGGGGCCAAGTCGCGTTTGTTTGATGACAGGAGATATTTTGTTTTGCCCTCGTTCACTACCAGACCCATTTGCTTTGCTTCTTTATCCATTGTGAAAAAAGCAGAACAGAATGGGAATTCTTTAACTCTTTATCATAAATGAAAATTCTTTGAAATTCCTTCAACCGGACTTAGCATCCGATTGCTCACAAATGAGAATAAAGAAATATTCGAAACTTTCTTTACTATTCACAGTAATATTTTTCAGAGTTTTAATTTAACAATTTGTATACTCTTGTTCAAATTCGATTTACCAAGGTGTTAGACAAAAGAAAGCTTTTCGTTTACCTTTAGTTTGCGTGCACGTTTCGTTCTATTTTCATGCTTTTGCTGATTTTCGCATTTCATTTAAATTTTGTGTGTTTTTTTTTCTAATTTATTGTTTGCTTTTCTTTTTGTTGCCATTTTTCTTCCACCACTTGTGCCACAATAATTCAATTTCCTTCGATATTTTAATCTTTCGTTCTTCAATTGTAACTTGGCAATTGGTTCGTTTCGTTCGCTTTTTTCCTGACGCGTTTCAATGCAAAACAAATTAAAAAATTGAGTCGCATAGTTTTGTGTGAAAATAAAGATGAAGAGGCGACAATACAAAACGGTTTGCATAATCATTTGTCTTCAAATAAATGCGTCTAAAAGTACATATATACACAGATTAGTACGTACAACAAAAAAAAAGAGTCGCCCAACAATTTTAAGAGGTGCATATATTATTTTGTGGATGTTTGTACTTCTCGTGGATAGATATTAGGTTGTCAAAAAAGTCTTGCGGTATTTTTATTGAATTTTCAATTGTTCATAAAAATTTTTTTGATGACTCATGCCTAGCTCTTGACCGATGCTACGGCTGCTACTGTGTCGGTCTCTTTCGATCAATTCAGCGATTTTATCGCAATTTTGACGACAGGCCTTCCAGAGCGTGGCGCATCTTCGACCACCTCTACACCAGAATGAAAACGTTGAAACCATCGTTGTGCGGTGGAAATGGAAACTGTATCGGGTCCCTAAACTGCACAAATTTTATGAGTATTGGCGGCTTCAGATGCATTTTTGTCTTTATCGTAGTAGTACTGTAAAATATGCCGTATTTTCTCTTTATTTTGCTCCATGTTTGGAGCAAACTTAAAAGAAAGAAACGACAATCAATCAAACACGTGTTAGCGTGTGAAATGAGCTATCCAAAAAGGTATAGCGTGACCCGAAGCGAGGAATAAAACTAGAACTACGCGCTCTCAGCGCCAACTAGCGCAAATACAGCAAGACTTTTTTGACAACCAATATATCTGGTAGACGCTCGGTCACTATTTACCATCTAACTTCGACAGAATTTCGAATTCCCATTCCTTTGGGGACACATTCTTTGAAAATTTTTAGAGAGATTTAAGCAAAAAAAATTGATTTTTTGATGTTTCTAAACTTGTTGATGTTTCCTCAACTTAATGGTTAATACATACATACATATAATCTAAAACTTCAGACAATTTTGCGGAAGGAAAAATGCCAAAACAACACGTTACTACTAGAGATCACTGCAGACGTCATTAGATGAACGAAATGCACTTTGAATTTATTAATTTATCCTTTTTATTTGAAATCATTTTTACAATACACATCATATGTCAAAGAACAATTGGACGGCAGGCCAGTGAAAATATTTTAATTTATTTGCGGTAGTTTATTGCGCAGGTTGGGTGAGGTTGGCGGCAGCAGCGCGGTCATTTATTGAATGCAACTTGAAAATTGCACAAAGCATTACATTGCAATTGCATTTCAAAGATACTAAATCAAACGCTCATTCAACGCAGACAAGCAGTATGCTAATAGTTTACACACATATGTATGTAAGACTATACAAACATATACATGTATAGGTGTAAATATGTATGCTTGTAAAATTGCACTTTCCACGATTTCAAACGCGGACTATCTTAATGGAAGAAGTGCACACACTTGACTGATTGAAACTGCTCAAATGTTTGTATATGTATGCGTATGTAGATATGTAAATATGCATGTGTGTTTGCGCAAATATTATCTGTATGAATATCTGCTAAGCAGCAAAACCTATTCAGCCAATCAAGCATTTCTTTGCCGTTAGTATTTTAATTAGAACACAAGTCAAGGATCAAAATGCAATAAAAGGCGCGAAAAACAAGAGAAAGTGCGCATGCATTTCCCCAACCAATTGTTCAACTCATACATACTTCATTTTCATTACACATATTTCAAGAAGTGGAGCCAAGAGCAGGCAACCAAACCAGACCAAACAAGTTGATGTTCCCACACAATCAACTGCATGAACCAATAAAGTATATGTAAGTTTAATTGTGCAATAGTAACGGTTTCAGCGAAATAAGCCTTTAATATAATAAATATTTATATGTGTATGTATGTACATCCATCCCGCTGCTAATCCAATTAAATTCAGAGCGACAAGGCGCTGGAGGTGGCCTCTCGAGTTGTGTCGTACGGCGGGCGGTTGGTTAGCAACTGGCCATTTCAGAACGCAGTCGCAATCAAAAGACATATTGCGTTCGCGAAGGCAAGGCGCATTGTGGTGGGTGCACATCTTCATCATCCACACTCAGCAAATATACAAATTTGTACATATGTATGTACTTAGTCACTGACTAGTTTGCAAATTGCAAAACAAATAATTCAACATATGGACGACGGCGCATTTGTGTGCCCCACTTGCATCTACAAAGCTATAGGAAAGAATAATAATATACTGTAAACAACAACACATTGGAAATGTGTATTTGGAGAGATCATGTGAAATGACAATTTATGCCATTTGACAGAGCTAATACGGGGATAAGTAAATCACACGTGGAACAGCTGTATATGTATATTGATTTGCAAATTTGTTTTAGTATACATTGTGACAAAAAAAAACACCCGGAAATTGTAAATTAATTCCCCGGGTAAAAGATATTTCAAAAAACTGAATTTGGCTAAGTTTGAAGGATTGGCCTTAATTACTGTGTCAAATATGAGCACGATCTGTCAGCAGTTTCTTTCAGCATGCCTCATTCTAGACGAGCTACGACTTCTTCAACTGATGAAAATTGAAAAAAAATAGTGATGGATAATGGAGCTTGAACATAGTCAAGAAGTGTTTCAATAGAGCTTGACATCTCACGCGAGTCCTTTTCAATGACTTTTGGATAAAGTTGAATTTTTTTTCAAAAGTAATACCGTAACCATGTCTGTTTGCACATGCTTCATCGTGCGAATCCTAATCTCACATTCATGGCGAGCATTATAGCTGCCCTTGAGACATGGGTTTATGAGTTTGACATACAAACAAGTCAACAATCATCGGAATGGTGGGGAAAAAACGAGCCGAAACCAAAAAAAAACCACGCCAAAGCCGCTCAAAAATTAAGGTGCCTTTTTGATATTCGTGGTTTGGTGCATCATGAATTTGTTCCGTAGGGATAGACGGTCAACAAGAAGTCTCCGCATGACACTGGTGACCTCTTTGCATGCCCACCAACCCCACTCATCTAACACCTCTCCCCTTTGGCCCGACTGCGACGAAACAGAACGTTTCTTGGGACTTCCGTTAGATGAAGTCGACGAGAACTTTTCTAACCCTTACCATCCTAACGGGGACTAGGTACCCGTTAGAAAAACAACAGTTATTTTTGGCCGTATTGAGGATAAAACAAATTTCGCTAAAAGAGCTGAAAACTATCCCAAAAAGTGGTTATGAAAAGTGTTTCGACGACTTAAAAATCGTTGGAATAATTGTTTTACATTTGGTAGGGATTATTTAAAGTCAAAAACAAACTTTTACAAAACGGAGATCTCTTCTGGGCTTGAGGTCAAATTCCTAGGCCTCACATTAGGCTCAACATAACGGTGGAATAGTCATGTGGAATTAACACTGTCCAAAGCCACCAGAGCACTCATGATATGCAGACGCCTGGCCGGTGGATCCTGGGGTTACAAGACAAGTATCATCAGGTGGCTGTATACCATGAACGTACGGTCTATTGTCACTTATGGAGGGGTTGCTTTGTCAACGCAATCTTTGGTAGATTTTCAAATGTCGAAGATGTATCTGCGCTTCAGGAGCTTACACCGCTCTCTCTAATGACCATACAGGCATCGAAGCATACCGTTCTGCTAATGGCAGCAAAGGGGTAAAGGGAGGATAATTTCCCCTCAACATATGAAAGCCTTGCCATGGAGCCAGAACCATTCGTTGCGGATGTATCTTTTTGTATGGCAGTTATATGCTAAAGCGATCCGATATCGGTCGGTTTCGGCAAGTGGACAGATTCTTTAAAAGTAAAGTACATGTGCGAAATTTCACATCGATATCTCAAAACTTGAGGAACTGTTCATTGTTTGTGCAGGATTTGTCCCTACCAAACCCACCTAACATTAGTGACGTTTGTAACTTTACTAAGGATGCCGACTTCCGAAAATTAGCATACAAATTAGATGTTAAGTACTATTTCAACAAAAGTAAAACTCATAATGAAAAATACTACTATAAAGGTATAAAACAACTTCCACCATATAGTTACAAAACGTTAAATTTGCATTTGAAATAACTATGTATATTATTACGTAAACAATTTGATGTCGAAAAAATGTTTAGTAAATAACAGGTGTTTCCGTTGTCGCTTATTGACTTTTAATTGCACGCCGTTGTAGGCTGCACTCCATACAAACACACATACATATGCATCTATGGTGTATGCATGTAATATCAAATGTATACTCAAGTGTTTATGAACAATAAACCAAATTAGAAAATATTGTTTTATATAATAAAAGGGCGTTTTTGGAGAAATAAATTTTAGATTATACAGCAGAGCTACAATGAGAAATTAGCATGCGCTATAACATAAGTAAAGTTCGAAGACAATTTGAAAATGTCATCAAATGTTGAGCTTGCAGTTAGCAATACAGCAATTAATTACAGCGCCATCTCTAGTTTCGCTGTTGAAACGTTTACTCCAGAATACAAAATTCAATTATCATTCATAGGTGAAAAAGTTTAATATTATTGATTTTTATTATAACTTGACTAGATAATAACCCGGGACAGATTTCTTGAATATATCTCCTTAAATACAAAAAGTTGTCCATACAAGAACTTGATTTTTTCGGTCAGTTACATGCTATAGTCGTTCGATCTGAAAAATTTCTTCGGAGACTGCACCATTATTTAGGCAATAATCCAAACCAAATTTTTTGAAGATATGTCGCGAAATAAAAAAGTTTTCCATAAACCACTTCATTTTGATCGTTCAGTTTGTATGCCAGCTATGTATATGCTATAGTGGTCCGCTATCGGAGTTTCTGGCAAATTAAATTAACAACTTCTTGGAGAAAAAAACATATTTCGTTGCAAACTAAATATTGGATAGTCGAAAAAGTATTTTCGTATTTCTAACCAAACTTCAACTTATTTTTTTATATTTATACTACCCATTAAACAAATATGTACCATTTTGGTCGACCAATTTTTGGGAAAACTTTCATCAGTCGATATCGAAATTTCCAGTACGGAAGCGAACGAACCATTGTTGTGCCACACGTACTGATACAGCATCGTCTCCGTAAACTACATAAATTTCATTGGTGGCTTACGTGGCATTCTTCCCTTTTTTATACAAAAATTTCAGAATATAGCGAATTATTCATATTTTCACTCATTTTTGAACAGCTGAAACTTTTTTCAACTTCCCCGAATTTAATGAATCTTAAAATCTCACCTTGCCAACACTATATGGCATGACAAAATGTGATTGGTAGCACTCACTGGAGATATACGACTGCAACATCTACTGAAAAAATACGAAAAGACTTTTTCGACTACTCTATATAACCTGTTGAGGGTATAGAGAAGTACAACAATTAATTATAATATTATTCTACCAACCGTTGTAATAAGTATTGGATCATTTTCTGCCTGAAACTAAAATAAATATTTAGTTTATTGTTCTAATTGTTTATTTGCAGTGAAGAAAATTTATTTATTTGATCAAGTTCCATTGATCATCCACTAATGTGAACCAACTATTAAAATACTTGCATACATACAAATGTATATATGTACATACATGGTTGGTATACGCTTATAGCTACATAATAATGCAGTTCAATTCTAGTTTTTATTACAGAAAGAATTTCCCTATGCCTCATTTATTGGCCAATTGCCAAATTAGATGAATAAAGGCAGAACCATTTAACGATGCTTTACTTGGGCAACCGAAATCACTTTGTTAACTGAAATACTGGCACATATTCAATGCATTTCAATGCAGTACCAGTTTGTTTACACACATGCTTAAATAAATTGTGACAAAAAAGTTCCAGGAAATTGTAAATAAAACGCAAAATATTTAATTTTCATTGCAATTTATTTTGTCGCCTTCAAAGTAATTCCTACCAGATATAATACTAAGAAAAATCACATATCAAAAAAATCAAATTCGATCACAGTCACAATCTTTTGCCTTACCACCTACATGGCCGACCGACCGGCATGTCAGTTGTAGCATTTTGAAAAAAAAAAAAAAAACAGCTCTATCGGGAAGAGTCTAACTGGAACGCATTTCATACCCAAAATATCCACTCAATATTTTCATCAGTTTAAGAGGTCGAAGGTCGGCCATGGCAAATCTTCAACGACCTCTCGACCGTCTTTGCAGGCTTTTTACCATTCATAGGCTTCGTTTTTTGTTTTTTGTTTTTTTTTTTTGATAAAACTGAAGCACCATAAGCCTCTTCCAACAATCGCAACGATTCCGAACACGAAATTTGGTTAAAAATACAAAATTTTAGACAAATTCTTTTTTCGATATTTTTATCCATTGTAAAAATAGCAACGCACTACTGAGATGTACCGACTTAAGCAGCGGCTGTAAACAAACTGGTTGACAGATGGCGCCCACTTTCGGCATAGTAATAAACTAGAGTCTTACCAACTTAGCAAAAAACATTTTTTGAAATATCATTTACCCGAAGAATTTAATTACAATTTTTGGGTGCTTTTTTCCTAATAATGTACATGTAGTACGATGAGTGGGCTCAATATATTAATTGTGTGATTCTCGCTTGTTATTCTAATTTTCCAGCTTTGATCGCATTCTCAAAGCTGTTAATAAGTCATGGTGTGAAATTTAAAAATATATACACAAATATCAAATTGCGATAAAAAATTTGGAAAACAATAAATATTTAAGGCAATTTTTTTATCAATCAATGATTTTGGTATTTTTGCATTATATGTACATATATTAGCGTCTCTAAATGCGCATGTGTAAGAGCAGCTGAAATTTTAAATCAAACACATTAGCATTTGACGCGATTCCACTTGCTGCTACAATACTAAGGAATACCCTTTGTATTTTATGGCACATTTGAACATCGTATGTATGTACATATGTAACAATTAGAATGAATGGCAAATTTGAAGCACTTAAAATTGCGAAATTTTCATCAAATAGAAAATATGTGAACTTTGGAATCAACTATGCATTGTATTTTTTCCAATTTTACGGTTCCTTGACGAAATTGACCGAGTAATTTCCTTTAAATAAATACGCATACATACATACCTTAAATTGATAACCAGAAGTAAAGTTCATTATACATTTCAAGGTCCTTCAATATAAAACGAAAAATTGTATTCCAATTTACCAATGATTACCAATTTTAAAAAGCATTTACCACTTAGCAAAAGGTAGCAAAATATTTTCAAGTATTTGGACATAAGAGTGCTGTCCATATTTTCTTTAATATAAGGTACTGACCCCATTCCTGGCCAGGATCGGTGTTAGCTTTTTTATGTTCCAGGCAAAGTGCTTCTTAGAACCGTGATGCCCACCAATAATATCCCTAAAGCACTCAATTTTTTTTGTAGTATTCAAAAGGAATAAAAATTTCACTGATAAAGAAGTATCTTATTATTTTGACTCTAACTCTATGTGCGTATGAAAATTATACATACAGTGATGTGCGATGAAATAGAGCCAGTACTATCGAAATTATTTAAATTAACAAATCATATAAAAATTCACTTTTTTCATTTATTTCTTTAATAGGTTAAAAAGAACAACCTATGAGGCGTATATTAAAAAACAAATTAAACAGCTTAAGTCTAAAACATAAACGAAAAAATTCAAAATTCATTGGTATTTCTTATTTCGGCTGTGACTTGAAATAGAGCCAAANAATAGCACATTTTCACTGATTTCTTAAAAATGAACTCGAAGTTGAATTCAGAAGTAACGGGAAAATATACACAGACGATGTGAGTACTGAACTACAATTAGTTCATAGCATGTTAGATTCTTAAAAAAAATTTAAGTGCAATAATATCATCAGAAAATGTATGGCTTTATTTCATCGCACATCACTGTATATAATTATACCAAAAATGAAAATTAGGCAAAATATTTCTCTATCTAAAAATATGTTTTCAAGCAATTTCTAATTTTGCTAATCAATATTTCAACTCAATTATAGTAAATAACAACAAAAATATTAAAAAGTATACACTCTTGTTTTTGTTTTCTCTTTTCCACGAGCTATATACGCCTTCAAGTATACATTGTAAATGTGTATATATGCAGGTACATCTGATCCATCTATGCTTGCACCTTCTGACTCTGTATTCAAAATTTACCTGTAACCTTAGTGTAAATTAAGCTAAAATCAGGTTTTGTGCATAAAACGCAAACAAAAGATATTGCTCTAAGAAGTTGCAAGAAACAACGGCAGCAGCATCAAAGGCATGTCCGTGTAGCTATATTTACAAGTGACATACTAGCATGAACATACATACATGCGAGAAACTCGATATCTCACTGCAGCAGTTCTGCAAATCCCTACAACAACTATGTGCATATAAATGTGGCAAGCATAATTCACTCGTCGCGGTTACTTCCACAAGTATGTTTCTTTAACGCCTGGCTGATCTCCGGTCTGCTCGCCGAGCAATCATCTGTTGGTTGACTTAAGTCCCTTTACTATTTTATCTTCGATCCACATGTTCGCTGTTGCACATGACGATTGTTTGTTGCAGGAATATTTCTACCTAAATACCTAGAATAGAATATCTGAATACATGTGCATAAGTTTATAAAATCTATTTAGCTTCCCTAGGAAGGAAGCAAATAGACTATTATGGCAAAATTGCCCTCCCTGCATTTACCATTAATGAAGGAAGCAAAACGCAAAATTAATACAAATGCAGACTGTTTACTATTTAGAATATGTTTAAGGCATCATATTTTCAAATATGTATGTAAACTTTTTTTTTTTTTTTTTAATTTTGATAAGTTTTATATTTATATATAAAAATTTGCTTGAACTTTCACAGTCAAACACGCAAACATACTTCACACATACTTGTAACAGTGAATGGAAAACGGAAATTTAAAAATTTCCCGTTTTCGTCACCCTAAAAATGCCAAAAATTAAAAATCTAATGATAAGAGATTATTTTTAATTTATATGTGGGCATTTGATTTTGACGTCTAGTATAAGCAAAATACACAAACTTACGTATTTACACATATAGAAATATAGAAGCCTTCAGTATCCGTGCTTGTGTGATACAAAAAATCTATAAGCGTATTTAATGTATTTTTTGACATGAATTCAGATGTTCAGTGTTATGCGCCAATTTTTCTACTCAGTGGATTCTCACAACATTCTCGCACGCAAATCAGAAAAAGCGTTTAATTTTTCGTGGTGCAGTAAAAATAATAAATATAAAAGAAGAGGCGGAGTGACGTTGTTTCTGGCAAAAAATTAAAAGATCGGTTAAATTTTTATGGTTTTGTATGTATACGTAACATTCATATATTTAAAAGATCGGTTAAATTTGTATTGCTTAGTATGTGTACGGAACATGCATACATTTGAACACTTAAATGTAAATACTTTGGCTTACATTATAACGTACATAATTATGTACGAGATGTGAATATGAATTAAAAAACATATTTAATTATTCACAGACGCTTACTGCGTTTATTAATTCTAATAGTCTAATAAAAAATAGTGTGATTTTGTTAATAATTTTTAAGTTCTTAATTTATTATTCAAAATCCTTCATCATCTCCATCCTTCTCCACGAAATCCCCTGTGGACCCAATACATTTGTGTCAACTTTTTTCCAATCTTCCACACACTGAATAGTCATTGACTAAAAACTATTTCCCCGGTCTTGGTTTGTCGTCATCCGTGGTCGGCCTTCTGTGATTAATTTGTACTAATGAAAAACACCTCCTCGTGACAAGAATTGTTATCGAAGGCCTTTTCCAACATTCTGAATATTTCGCCACCAGAAATTTGATTCCGCACACAAAATTTAATGGAACAAGTGTGTACTAAACACCAGTTATTATTTTGATGTCACATTGGATAAAATAGTATGATCGAGTCTACGTAATCGGAACGGACCCTGATTTTTATCCGGCCAAAAGACTAAACTCGGCAAAATTCTGCAACAACAACTTCTAATATTATGTACTGCTATATGCTATAATGGTTCGAACTAAACCATTTTTTCGGAGATTACACCGTTACTTAGGGCAATAAACCATACCATTTCATGAAGATATCTCGTCAGCTATCGTATCGATGTCTAAAAAACTGACTGACGGACATGGTTAAATCGGCTCAGCTCACCACAGAGATCTTTTACATATTATAGGATTTTCAACGTTTCCTTCTGGGTATTAAAAAACTTGGTGGCAAACTTAATAGCTGATAATTATTATAGACAAATTATTCCTATATAAACTTTGTTAATTATTGTATTTGCTTCAAAGGAAAACCAATAACAAGCAATTTTTCAGGGTTGCGGAAAATGTAACAGGTAGAATATGAGCATACTATACGTGTATGCATGTATGTGCATACATATGTCAAAGCAAATCGTCCATTTGTTTTTCCCTATATGCTTTTAAAATAAACGCAATTGAATGTGTAAAACATTCACTAGAATATACCACATTGCAACTTACCACTTTTAGATTGTTCATCTATTGTTTCCATTGCGTCCATATAACTTTTGTAATATTCCAGCTATTTTATGTATACAATTTGTTAAATAGCTAACCTTCTCGCAGAGAGGTCACGTATTTTTGGATACGAATAAAACACTTAACTTCAATAATTCAACTAAATTCCATAAATGTAAATTTTAAAATGAGCACACATTAGCGTACATTGTACACATAACTGGGTTTGCAGCTGTTGACCGACCGGTGATGGAAAATACTCGTAACTTAGGGGAAAGCAACAAACACCTGGTTTGAAAGTAACACAATTTTTACCAAACGAATACTATTTTAAATAGAAATATTATTTTATTCAAAATCTCACTTATATTATTAGCACCACAAATTGTACTGAGCCACTTCTTTTAAGACACTTCTTTGAAATTTTCGCCACTGCGCGCACAGTTTCAAGGGCGCGCGAAATATTTAAAGCCTTTTGTTCTGATCGTCTTTCCAAATTCAGTTTTCTTTCAAATAACTTTTCTTTTTTTATTTCTTTTCTTCACTCTTTTATTGTTTCAGTTGATAACATTTTTCTGATTTTCTATGCGATGTACACATCGAATAATTTAGAAAAATCCTCATTTTGTATCCCAATGAGAAAATTACTTTTCACCGCCGCATCCGCAAAATTCCAAAGTGAACCGAACATAAAATGCAAAACAACCACAAACAAATACACTGCGACGCTGCGCTACGAATACGGCGAAATTCAAGTGACTGCGGCGCTCTGCCTTCAAAAATTGAACCTCAACGGACAGATAAATGCTATGAAAAAGTGAGGTTACGCTGCGTTCAATTAGCTCTGACGCTGTCAAAGAATGTTTTTATTACTAAAAGATAAGAACGCTCTTTTCTATTGTGCTACTGTTACACAGGGGTCGCTGTGAATTATCTCAAATATATAATATATCAATTTGTTTAATTGTTATAATTGAGAGAAATAACTACAAAATAATTCAATGCAACATGTTTTAATTGCATAACCTACTTCAATATATTATTAAATATCAGTAGGAAAACATTTCAGAAGTCATTAACACAAGGTATTTATAGGTATATATGTGTACCATATATGAAAGTATATGCTTGGAAATAATGTTGTGATACGTTTATATTACTAAATTAATTCATCATAATTATTTATTACCATTTCCATAGGTCTTAGAATGAACAATATTTTCCAACTCGGTATTCGGTTAGCCATCCTTACTACTCGTTGTATTTATGTCACTAGCGTAAACAGCACATCAATGCAACAATACGTCAAACCGTACAACTGACAGTTCTTCAATATGTCCATCAGTATATATTTGTTTGTCAATCCTTCCAGTAGTTCAGAATTAGCGTAATAACTTCGGTTATTATTGTGGAATTAAAACTGAAACTTTTTAATGTAGAATTTTATTCCGTTTCCGGTCGCAGTTTCTAATTTTCAATAACTGTCAAAATTCAAAATGTTGGCACCGGATAAGTATCTCTCTCCAATGAAACAAATGACTGGTGCCGAAGAAAACCGACACTTTTTGCGAGCATTCATACACACATATAGGGACTTGCCAGTGTTATGGGACACTTCTTTACGGGATTACACAAATCGCGATAAACGCGCTGAAGCATATGAACAACTTGTACCCATATATCGCTACCTCAAGCGAGATGCAAATGTCGAAGACGTTAAAAAAAAAATCAACACACTGCGCACAAACTATCGAAAAGAATTGAAAGTTGTGGAAAGTGCGCGACGCAATGGAACCATTCATCATCCACGTTGTTGGACTTTTCTTGAATTAGATTTCCTACGCAACACCGAAAAGTTTCTAGCTGTCAATCCAAGTACACGGGGTGATTCATTTTCCGCCTTCAGTGAGAATTCGCAAACACAATCCTCCTTTCTGGATCCACCAGGTTCCACTTATAATTTTCGCTCCATGATGGGAGCAAACACGGTGCAATCACCTCCCAATATTGCCGAAATGTTCCATAAATCTTTTGGGCACACGCAAAAATTGGAGCCAGATCAAACTCCACCACCGTCTGCACCACAAGTGGCAAGTACGAGTACGTCATCCAATGGGCACTCTGTAAATTCATCAGATTACAATCACACAGGACAACAAGCAGATTCTGTAATTAGCTCAGCAAAACGTTTGCGTTTTTCACCGGCGAATGCCACAGGTGGTACCGGTCAAACGCCAGATGAGTTGCTTAGTATAGCTTGTGACTACCTTTCCAGTACATTTCCTGAAGAGGAATCTATTGCAAGGACCTGGACTCATAAGCTCAAACGTTTACAACGTGAGCAACGTTTATTAGCGGAAAAATTCATTAATGAAATACTTTTTGAGGCGGAATCAGGTACTCTACATCGTGGTTCGGTGCATATTAATAGTTTCGAGCCATTTGTACGTTTTGAAGAACAATCAAGTAATGACCAAGAAAATACCAAATCGCAAAGTCCCAGCGTACATACATCCACCACAACAATATCGCATGACGGTGAAATTAAATCTACTTCGAACGCTGGTGCATCTGAAAACGGCAATGCTACCGTTAATGAAAATGTATACGAAAACTATCAGAACTAAACATTACTTAATTACTTACATATGTATTAAACTAACATGTAAATAAACTTATGTAGTGCTCAATGGTACTTCTATTATCTAGAATTTGTTATCAAAACTTTTTTAATTAAATGAATTTCTCAATATATTTACATACATATAAACTAAAAATAATGTTTTATTAAACAATTATTCTAATGACTAGCAGAGATGTACGTAATTTATTAAAATAAACTATACCGTTACGCCAGTTCTCTCCGTAAGTTTTACATTCATTTTTAGTTGATGCGTTGATAGTTTGACATACTACGAGCACACCACAAAAATGGTGATGCCGCGGCAAACAACAAACTAGCACCAATCATTGGACGATGCAGGATCCACGCAATTGAGGCTATAATTAGTGCAAGGGACAATGATAACATGATATTAGCACCAACGGGGAACTGTGGATCCGGTGCTAAGACAGCGAGGAAAGCAATGCGGCTTACTGGGGGAGCGATATGCAATATTTTTTTTTTATTCATAAATCTTATATTTTGAAAATACTTACACACAATATGTAATAGCTTGGATGTGCACGTAACACCAAAGAACACCAAAACCCAACCCATAAAGCGATAGCCCCATGTAGTAAGTCGTTGCGCGTGATGTTCTCGCTTAAAAACTTCCCCAAGCCCGAGTTCGCCGTTATATACAAGCAGAATATCAACGCCTCGACTGGTTCGATATGGCAATATTTTGTTATTCATCAATTTTCCTACTACAGTGTACTAAAATAAATATGTATTTATATTTGACATATAGCAACTATAATTGTTTCTTTTACGTACCATTTCGCCCTCCATTCCAGCAAACGAAAATAGTAAACGTATATCGCCTATTTCCGGATTAAAAACATCGTTTGTGTGGTAATATAGCCCTAGATGCATTTTAATTGTTGGATCGTCTGGCCTTGTATCGGAAGTCAATTCCACATAGTTTGAAAATTTATTCTTGATTTCGTTACCCAGTTCGTACTTGCCAATGAAGACCGCGTCAGCAACTTGTGTTTGGCTTTCAATAGGAAAGCGATCGGGATTTTGATGTCCCGTTCGTATGTAAAAATTACGGGAGTCAATTAATTTGTCACGCCACTCGGTATAGTAATAGTACGTACGACTTTCTGTTTGCACAGAGGCAACACTTTCCCCATAATTGTGTTCCCTGCGCAGAAAAACGATTATTTATACATATGTATGTTATTCTATAATAAAAATAAATTCTGTAATAAACGTTTTGCAAATGATTTTCATATTTAAACAATATTTGTGTCAAATTCATTAAAACTGATCTCACATTGACTCCTCCACCCATTGAAACATTTGTACCCGACGCTTCAATTTTACGGCAAGAACTTGTATATTGTAGTCTGGTTCTGTAAGTGGTTCTCCAATCACAATAGATCCAGTCATATGTACTATCCGACCATTGTAATTGTATTCCAACTCTTCATTAGGATCCAAAGTTATTGCATCATCAAGTGCTTCATCAAGAGATAAAATTGTGTGCACAGCTCGTCCCTATAATTGCCAAAAATATAAATTTGTTGTTAAATTAACTTAACAAGGTGAATTTACTTCATTCCAGGAGAGTACGCATAATCCTCCAGTAAAAAGTATACAGCCAAAAGTAGCTATTAGCCAATTTGACCGGAATGCCTCCAAAAGCGCCATTACTAAACTCTCTACACACACTTATTTCTCAGAGATAAATGAAACATTTCATCTTAATGTTTAATATAACAGAGCTATATGTTTTCTCTAAAATAAGCGATTATTGCTAATTCTGAAGGCATCTTCTGACAAAATGCGAAATACATTGCAGAAAGACAGGGAGGTCAAACGTGTAACAGCTGATTTTGAATTAGATTCTGAACCAACATGTGACGAGTAGCTGTTTTGCATGTAAATAAACTGTGGGTGAACCGGTGGCATAGATAACGCGGTGGTAGTGTTTGTTTACAATAATTAGAATATTATTCAACCCTTTTACCTAAATAACTTGAAACATAACAAATAGTCTTATATATATCGAACAATATGGTTTTACCTTCAGCGGAAGAACTTGCTGATTTGGTGTTCAAAGAATTTAGGCAATTACCAAAAACTGGAAAGCCCGCCACGAACGAGTGGACAATCCTTTCTGCCATACTAATGCACGATACTGCAAAAGGTACAATTAAAGTCGTATCTATAGGATGTGGCACCAAGTGTGTAGGCAAAAAAAATCTTTGTTGTCAGGGTTTCATCCTAAATGACTCTCACGCTGAAGTACTTGCTAGACGTGCACATCTGCGCTATATTTACTATCTTTTGAAGCGTGTAATAGAACACAGGGATGATAGTATTTTCCAGTGGGATAATGAAAACGTTTGCTTTCGATTACGACCAGAACTAAGTTTTCATTTCGTTAGTACACAGACACCTTGCGGTGACGCTTGTATTCGAAACGAAGCTATTGAGGAAAAAAGTACAAAAGAAGATCGTAATATTAATGATGCGCCCACTGAACCAAAGCAAAAAAAACGAAAAACGAATAATGAAAATAATGAAAAGGAAGGCTATACACCCAACGGCGATGATAATATAGGTGCTCCCTTACAGGAATGTCCGAATGATGCTGTCTACACAGGTGCGAAATTAATAGGTTTAACAGATGAACAGGATGCAATGCAGCAAAAAATCGGCGCCGTAAGAACGAAACCTGGCCGTGGAGACCGCACACTATCTATGTCATGTAGCGATAAACTGGCGCGTTGGAATGTGTTTGGTGTGCAAGGAGCTTTGTTGGACACATTACTAGCGCAACCTATTTATTTTGAAACACTGAATTTTGTTGGAGGTGCAACAAATGAGGAAGCAATCAGGCGGGCAATATATCAGCGCTTTATTGACAACGAATTTAAATCTACCAGGTTTAATGTTCACAAGCCAACAATAAGGTTCGCTGAAACCGTTAAGTTTGAATATGCTGAGAATGACAACCGAAAAAATCCAGCTGCAACTGGTATATCATGGTGCAACATTCCTATAGATTTAAAGTAAGTTAGTTATACCCTGAACAGGGCATATTAAGTTAGCTACGAAGTTTGTTTGTAGATTTAAAGTAAGTTAATTATACCCTGAACAGGGCATATTAAGTAATTTACAAAGTTTGTAACACCCAGAAAGAAGCTCAGTAGATCCATGGCCGTCTGTCATACACATGTTCTTTTTTCCCCAAGAAGCTTCTCATTTGTCGGTAGGACCGATACCGAATCACCATACCATGAACGACCAAAATTAAGATCTTGTATGAAAACTTTTTTATTTAACAAAATATTTTTACGAAATTTGGCATTAATTATTGGTTAAGTATAATTTTCGAACAAATTATTCAGATCGGACCATAATAGCACTGTCATAGACAGTATTCGATTAAAAGCAAGTCCTTATATGGAAAGCTCGTACATTTACCGATATATCCACGACATTTGGGATGTATTATTGTCTAAAGCTTTGGATTAATTTCCGAACAAATTGTTCAGATCAGGCCACTATATTAAGATACAAACCGAACTATCAAAATCAAATTATTGTAATTTTCTTATTATAGAATATTTATATGTATGTTTACAAAATTCGAGATGTCTTACTGTCCAAGGCATGGCAAAGTTAAAACCTCCGAATAAATTGTTCAAATCGAAGCAATTTAGCATAATACATATGTATGTGAAGTAATACATTTTAATTTGTGAAGTGTACTGAAATTAAGAGTTTTATTGTTTTTATTTTTTTAAATTAATGTTAATCCAATAATAATAATTTTGTATCCTTTGTAGACCCTACGAAATCTCAGTAAATGGTCGTAAACAAGGTGTTACAAGAAAAATGTTTGGCACGCTACAAGCTGCAGTAAAAATTAGTAAATACAACCTATTGCTTGAATATGTGGATATATTACGAGTGGAGCCGAAACTGAGACAAAAATATCTAATCGATCACGAAAAGCTTGAAAATTACGAATACCATACATATAAACAATTAGCAAGAGAGTATCAAACAGCTTGGACCATGGCTAAACAAAACTACTTTTCACAATGGACTGAGAAACCACCGTATTTGCTGGCATTTACTTTAAAAATACGCACATTCGATTGAAATATGGTCAAGTCATTTATTTATATGTATAATGTCAATAAATATYGGATGTGTGTATGTATGTAATAATAACTATATTTGTGATACAATTGTTCAACTGTATAAATATTATTATGTACAAATTTTGCTTCCCCTCAGCTGAAATAGAATTAATTTAATTTTTTTGTTTAATATTCGGAACATCAATTAGCAACGAAAAGCTATGTATATAAGTTTCAATATGTTAAAACACACAGACGCTTATATTTTGTTTAATACAAGCTGCTGTGGAATAAGCATGATTTTTTGTTTTTTATTTATCGCAAATTTTTCACATTTAAAAGCACAAATATAGTTGTTTATTTATATTAACTGTGTTCAAATACATTATTTGTTTATATTAACTGTATTCAAATACATTTTTATTTATTTTTTACAATCATCTTTATTATTTATTATGCGCCTTTGCATGGTTTTGATTATAATTATGGCAAACATCGTTAATTATTTATTTCGATTAGTGTGAATTTTTGGTGTTGTTTGGCGTGGATATACTTAACCTCCAAATAAAAAGTTGACAAACGAAATCATTTTGAAATTTCAGTTTTATTGAAATGTAATCAATTTAAAATAGATACAATTTCGTTTATTATATAGACGCTTACGAACGAGTTTAACAAATAAAACTAAGCACATACATGCATAAAAATATTCGTAAAATAGAAATAACACAACTCCAAAGGACGTTAACGAAATTATTAAAACATAAAAAATTCTACAGAAATATAAAATTAATATTCTTACAAAGTCATCATCATAAAAGCATAAAAATTAATAAAATAATAAATCTATTAGCACTACTATGTAAAAGGCCCCACAGACAAATATTTTTACTCGCTAAATATGGTATTTCCAAGTAAATAATTTGAATAATTTGCTTCCACAAATAACTTCAAATTCAAGAACTCTTATATTTGTCGAGACTATGTCATTAATAATTTTTTATTTTTTTATTTTACTATTATTATTTTCTCTTAAATACTTTGTAGGGATAGCAGAAAAAATAACAAAAAAAGAAAGTTTATACCTCTGTAGAAGTTGTAAATTTTATTTGATTAAAACATAGAAATCTACTGCCAATAAGCATACGTATATATATTTTATTATGTCATACTTGATTGAGGTCTTAAAGTGCCTATAAATTAATTACATGTAAGCAAGTAAAACGTTTAAACGTCTTTTTGGTTAGTTTTTTGTTTATGTATATGGTTTACTCGACCGATTTGAGTTTTATCACTGTACGTAATGCCTAAGCTACACATACAATCTTATGTGTATAAATTGAAAGCAGAAATTTAAAAAAGTTAACGATAAGACATTCAAGTATCTAGCTCCTAAAATTCGCCCGTAAATAGGCACACACTTTACCAATTCATAGTAAATATGCAAGCCGAAATGTTTACCAATGCAAAGCTAAGTCCAAACTAAATTTTTACTATACAATCTCATATCAATTATTTAATCTTTGCTATGCTTTCAATGCGTATATATGTATATATATATTTATAAACTTTTTGCTGGGATTATCATTTGCATACTCTGATTAAATAAGAAATTAATCATATATTATATGTACTATTTTTTTTTTTTTTGTTTGCCTCCAATCGCTTGCAATTCAACTAGTTAATAATCGAGTTAAGAATTTAACCACTAGCCACTTTTCCTAAACGTGTACGGACTTAAAAACTAGCGTTGACTAACATGCCACACAATTAAATAACTCTTGTCGCCGCGATTTTCAATCGTTTGATTCGCCTCCAGTTGAATACTGTTTTCCATATCATTGTCATCTGTAAATTGCAAAGTGTCAATGAGTATGCCAAATTTACATACATACATTATTTATAAAAAATCAAAACATATTTATAATTTGTTTAGTAAAAAATGTTTAAGCTTAGCTCGCAAAATACTAAAAAAAGCAGGTGTGCTAAAAGCGTTCTGTGACGGGTACACCTGACAGCCACATAGATGTATGTAATAGGGTAATGCAGGTATATAATAAATGTTTCTTGTGATTCCACATTAGAAATTGACTTAAAAGTAAGTAAACGCATGAGCGCACCCCTAACTATTAAAAGCAGTAAAGCGTTAGTTGTTCAGAAAGAAATAAAGTGCAGACGAATGATTTAGAGCGAACTATGTGAAGTGTGTTAATATTACAACCATAAAAAAAAAAAAAAAAGCTTTGACTTGTAGCCAAATAGTAAGAAATCAAAATAAATACATTTTTAAAAGTATGTGTTCAAATATCGGATAAATTGTGTTAATATTTAATAGCATAACCGATAGACTCGCTAAGCATACTGCTTTAGCATTTTTTCTTTCTTTCAAAAGATCTATAAATTTTTTAATCGCTATTTACACCTCAAATCGCGCGTTTATACGGTGGATTTTTAGTCTTTTTTTCTAAAAAATAATTAGAGAGCCTTATTCTAAGTGAAACCACGGATTGAATTGCTGACTGTTGTAAAAATTTCGGGGATCCCTTCACAAGTAAAAAAGTTTTACATACAAGAATTTATTTTGGGTCCGATCTGAACAATTTCCTTGCAGATTCTACTCTTGCCTTTGACAATAATCCATAAAACATTTCGTGAAGATACATCGTCAAATAAAGAAGTTTTTCATACAAGAACTTTATTTTGGTTAAACAGTTTATATGGCAGCTAGAGGGTATAAAGCTCCGATCTGAACAATTTCTTCACAGATTCTACTGTTGCCTCTGACAATGTTATCCAATCCATGTTAAGTTTTGTGTCGGTATCTCGTCAGATTAAAAAGTTTTCCATACAAGAACTTTATTTTTATCGGTCAGTTGCGACAATTGCGCAGCTTCTTGGAGAGAAAAGGATGTTTACAGAATTTCAGAACGTTATCTCAAAAACTGAATGAGTAGTTCGCGTATACACAGACAATCGGACATGGTTATATACAGCTCGTCACGATGATCATTTATTTATGAGTGTGAAACAAACTATTCAGCATTTAATGATAATTTAGCTTCCAGTTACTATAAGCCACGCCTTTGATTGTCTGAAATGGATAACTTGAGCATTTCCAACGAAACGTCTACACCTTGTGTGCTTTTTGACAAATTATATGCTTGTTTTCGGAATAAATTGTAATTTAACAAAAACATTAGCACTATGTATAAGCGGAAACTAACAGAAACGACCGACTTGTCTACTTAATCAGAATTTACACAAATTTTTAGCTGGTCAAAAACAGTCAGTCAACACAGACGCAAAATTATTTACGTAACTTTCTGCTATTGCAACAACAACAAATAAATAATATTTTATACGACGGAAGTCTTAAATTAACCATGGCCTTGGGTATCGATATGTAAGAGTCAGTGGTTAAATAAAATTAGTATCAAGGACATACGGATATGTGTACAGTTAGTAAAGAATTATTAAAAAAAAATACATAATCAAATACGTACTTAAAAACTACTATATAAAACACAAGCAAAACAAAATAAAAGTGCAAAAATAAATTGTGTTTCAACAAAACTACCACAATAAAATATTTAGTCATTGTAATAGAGAAACAGTTGTGTGTGAAGAACTCGGGGAAAATCTTCAATACATTGGTCGTGTTATGGCTTTTCACCACTTGTGTACCAACAATTCGTATTAGCATTTTTGCAATAAACTTAAGCCAAATATAGCAAAACTAAAGAAAAACATAGCATGATAAGTAATAAAGAAGGAACGGGGTAGTACTTGGATACCGTTTTTTTTTTTAACAAACAAATAGAGGTAAAACATAAAAAAGAAAACTAATCGCATTTAAAATAAGTATGTGAAAACCTTATTTTGGTATTGAATCAGGTAACTGCCGTTGCATCAACGAATTTGCTGCGCTGTGCATGTGAATTAAAGTTAAATTATAGTAGTTTAAGGCACGATTTTTTCACTGATCACAACATATGCAGCAACAGCATACTTGGTAGCTTGAACTACTAGCTTTAACGCGTGCGTATACGGCTGCAATGGGAATGCGTTGTGTTGTGTCAACACATTTGTACGTAGACGTAGCAATATCCACATCTCTCAATCACTACAAATTATATGTACTATAAGAATTTTGAAAAAACAAAAGAGATATAAAGAAAAAATAACATATAAAATGGAGTAGATGATTTCATATCAAAAAGTTTCAACAATGAATTAGATGCGTTGGAAAAGCAATATAGTTAATTTTTTTTTTATTATTATAAAGCGGTAAATTTTAGTTAGACTTTTAAATGATTAATTTGGTTTTAGGTAAATTTCAAATACAACATAAAACATCGAAATATTCTTTTTGTTTTGAAATCAACAAAAAACAAATTCGAAATAAAAATTTTTTAAAGAAAGGCTTACGTATCAACTTTCCAAACTATCAAATGCGCCTCATTATCACCAGGATCGGTTATGGATTTTTCTTGCCCTGCAGACAACAATATAGGTTGAATTCAGTGTTGTGAGTTAAAAATTAAGAGAGCATTCACGCAAATACGTACATATGTATCTAATTATATATTTTAAATTTAAATAAATAAATAGAAATCATAAAACTATATATATGAGAGAGGAAACGATCGGTTCGGAAAATAGTGTGAAGATTAGAGATGCCTTTCAAGTGTGTAATAAGAGTAGTCCTGAATATGAGAGAGCGCACACACTACAACTAGCAGAAGCGTTTTTAGCTGCTTTTTTGGTAAACACACTACACGCTCTACACTCGCTTAGAAACTAAGAAACTAAATTATCGTATATTGTATTGGCAGTCTATATTGGGCGTATGTCAACGTAAAGCGACGACTTACTTATGCGAAAATCGATGTAGCCTTCGCCGCCACACATGACTAGCATATCCGGCCGTTTGTTGGTGAATTGCAGTTGCCCACTATTTTGTAGTTGCATCGGCACGGATACAAAGAACTTGACCGCATCACGATGACCGTGGAACGAGAGCTGAGCATTGGCCATGCAACATAACGGTATTTGACTATTGGGATCAGCTGCAAGAGAGTTAAACATTCGTTTTAGGGCCGGTCCAAATAATTTTTATAATAAAATGTTACTTGATTTGCCTTGACCCTCCGATAATGGCACCGAAATTATCACACCGTTACTGGTACCGATCCACAAGCGATTACATGATACCATCAATGCGGTAATGCGCACAAAAGAGAAACCCAACTTGCCAGTGCCAAGCATTTTCGAAACGTACGGCTCGATATCCACATCCTGTTTGTGCTCAAACGTGTTCGAACTGTATAAACGAAGTGTCGAGTCCAAACTGCAAGTACATGCCACATTAAAAATGTATATAGACACATAACCATATGTGATCTGGTCTACGGAAAGGGGGCAAGGGGGCTTAGGTGTCAAAAAATCAATTTTCACTTTTTAGTTGATTCGGATGGAAGATGAGATGCTCTTTCACGTGATAGAATCCAAAAATTTTCGYACGTTAGCTCCCTTTTCGTAGACCAGGTCACATATATGTATATATACAACTCACCGTATGGAAACCCATACACCCGAGCCGGTAGCAGCCATTTGTCGCACTTGGCTCTCCTTACGTGGATGCGCCTCCAGCGAGTGGACGATGCTCAGTGAGATCGGATCGACAATGTAGATCTTGTTGCGGTGAGCGGCCCAAATGCGTTCGCCAGCCACACAGAGGCAACGTATCGAATGATTACGATCCCCCAGCGTTACCAGGTGATAACTATTCAGATCCCATTGGCCGTCTGTTTGGCGGCGAAACACTGCCAATTGAGCATTAGCTAGGGCCACAACAACGCGCGACTCCACATGCACTATCGCTAGGACGGCATCGGGCAGGAGAACCTTATGCAAGCATTCATGCCAGCGACCTACAGCACTATGCACATACAGCCAACCTTCCTGATCGCCCATCCACATGGTCGGTCCAATCGAAGTCATTGGCGGATCTTGACGATTTTTCGTACCCAATATTGGGTTGATGGGCTTCGAGAAGGACGGCTGCAAGTTGTTATTGTTGATGTTCGCTTTGGCGCTGGTCACACTGCCGTCGTCCTGTAAGCGTTGTGGTGCACCTGGTAGCGCCTGTCGCACCTTAATCTCTTGTATATTGCCCAATGGCTCGTTGGCCGCGTTTTTCGTGTCATCTGCTGTTTTTTCAACAGCTTCCTTTGCGTTCTCCTCTACCGCAGCCGTTTCAATAGCTATCACCTCCTCTGCCTGTTCATCTGCGCGGGCGCTTTTATTGGTATTACTGTTCTTGTCGGCCTTCGGACGCACACGCACAAACTCAACCTTGCCAAATGATTCGACGCCTTCGCCGGGACGCTCCAACATTTCACCAGCCTTAACCACTTCAGAGTTCTCGAGCAGCGCGTAATCCTTCTCCACTGCGCCTATAAAAATATATATTTTCTAAAAACTTTTTCAAAAATTTTGATGTATATGTAAATGCACTTACCCTGCACAGAGGCAATACAGAGCATATGTGAGGCGCATATGGGGAATGCATCTAGCACAACTGCCGACTGATTGGCATCCACCACTGTTACTGTGCTCGCCGCATGCGTGCTCGTGCATATCCACACATATGATGATAATTGGGTTTCTGGCTCCAAATTGGCCAAACTCGCACGGTTTATTTGCCGATCGAGCGCCTCAGCTGAGTGCTCTGCCGTAGGGCTGGTAATTTCTGCGATTTTAGCTGTAGAACGTGGGTCATATGATGACGTCGACGGTATAACTGAACGCCCATCTTTGGTAAAACCACCGTTAAGGTTCACACCGGCGGCACAGAACACTTTCATATGCGGCGACGCTTCGGCCAAAGGATTGCAATAGACTGGTACCGGCACACCGCCAGAGTGACGATTCGGTTGCTCTTGATTTGTCTTGTTTATGGGCAAACTCCAGCCGTAGGCTTGCAAACGTCCATCCTCCTTCTGTACATGTGCACGCAATTGTCGATATTGTTCGCGCCGTCGTGCGCTTGCGCGTTCCGATGTACCCTCCTCGGAGTAGTCTTTTGTGATCAATGCATTTGCTAGACCCGCGCTGGCGGGATGTGGTGGTGGATTTGCATTGTCGCGTGTACCGGTTATGGCAAGGCGATTGTCGCTATTTCGACTGGGGGATCCATGGCTGTGAACTGGGCTGGAGTAGCGAAACATAGGCCCCCCTCCTTGGCCGTCAGCGACGCGCTCCTGCGGGCGATTGGAGGGGCTACATGTACATATATGAGAAAAGAAAAACATTTTATTTTTCATATATATACATATGCGCATGCGAGTAGCTACTTACGTAAATAAACTGCTGAAGTATTTCCAAATGCTCTGCTTGGACTTTTTGTCCAAATTGTCGACGGTGCGTGAGGCGCGTAAAATCTCCGTTAAACGCACAGCCTCCTGCAGCTCCATCAGACGTTCTTTGTATTGATTGCGCTCCATCAACACCATCGCCATTTCCACGCGTGTAAAGCGTTTGCGTTGAGCCAATGGTACATCGTTCTCATCCTGTTCAGTGTCATCTGAAAACAACATCAACACAAAATCGTTAACTCCAATTTGTCAAGAGAAGGAAGTACTTCAAAACAAATGCTTACTTTGTTGCTTAACTTGTTCCTTTGTCTTTTTCAGCTCCTCCTCCAGCTCGCTAACCTTCTGACGCAATTTGTTGCGCGATTGCTGCATTGCATTCAATTCTTCGCGCAGTATCTCAATCTCGCCAGTCAGCTCATCGACTTTGGCAATCAAGTCGTCCTTAACAATGTTCAAAGCATTCCTGAAAACGGTTAAAAATTGTTTATAAATAAATACAAATACATGTGTGTTGTGGCACTTACTTCGTTGCCAAGAGTTCATTATTCTCCATGATGAGGTTTTCCACTTCTTTGCCCATGCCTGCAACAAGTTTTGAGGAAAAGCGTGTTAAGTACAAATATAATATATATATTTAACGGCGTAATTATGAATTATGTAAATTTTTGGTGATATGAAAGAGCGCGAAAATAAAGATTAAGCAAAAAGGCAAAAAAAAAAAAAAAAAAAAAAAAAAAAAAAAAAAAAAAAAACAAATCGATTTTCACAACAATAAAAATTTATTGAATTTATTAGTTAAATAAAGAAATAATATTTTAAAGTAAAAAATTAATAAAGCAAAATGGTTAAAAAAATAATATGAAAACATTTTGTCATTATATGCATACAGTTGCATTTTCAAAAACAGATTCATTTCGTTGTTATATAGAATTATGTTTTCAAAAACAAAATAATAAAATAAATGACAATTCATGGATTTACAAATTTCAAAAAATATGTCTTTTATGCCTTATGAAATTTTACAATTCCTCTAGAATATTGACCAAAATTTTCAAGTTGATCCGAGCATTAGTTTGTGTTTAAACGCGTTTTTCTCGAAACTGTGTTTTTGAAGTACAGATTTCTCGATAACTACTCAATATAATCCTTAAAGACTTGTATGAAGATTTTTTTCGATTGCAACAGTTTGAAAAAAATGTCGCGAAATTAGAATTTTTTTTTTGTAAAAATAACCAATTTTAAGTTTTCTCCTTTGTTAAAGTTCTAAGTTGAGGGTTTAACTAAAACACCAATTTTTCACTTTAGATGACCATGTAAGGACTTATTATGAATTATTATCTACGGCAACACCAGAATCTCCGAGGAAATTGTTCAGATCGGACCACTATAACATATACATAGCTGTATGGAAAAAATTTTTATTTGAGAAGGGTTTGGTGCAACCGAAGTTTAGGTTTTTCCTGTTTAGTTTTACTACTTCATTTTAAACTAAGTTGCTGTTAGCGGCAGAAAATATTCTTGGAGTAATTTCGAGGAATGGTGACGAGTTGACAGTCCTTGGCGGTTCCGGTTACTTAAACCCGACTGTCTTGGGAACGGTTTTAAACTGGACCTAATCTTATGATTTTCACTTCAAAAAATATTAAAATATACAAGTAAATACCTTTTCGTATATTTTAGTCATTTATTTTTGTTGATAAGAATATTTTCTAAGTTTTTAACAATCAGCTAAAGTTGCCTGATCGCTTGTGCCTCCGTGAATGATTTTAAAATGTTTGTAATGTAATACAATGGTTAAAAATAAATAATGAATGACAATTTTCTAACAAAAAAAAAAATTATAATATTTTAAATACTACAATAGAATATAATTTTTAAATACGAAAGCAAATCCCACCTAAACCAACATTACTAATACAAACTACATTTGCAAAGTATACAAACTCAAAATTTACCAATAATAGAAATAACATCAAGCTAGCTTTCTACTTCTTTTACTGTGTACATACGAAAATGGCGTTATGCCGTAACTTACCGAAATAGTTGTCGTTAGCTTTATGAACGAGAGCAATCGCAAATAGATTTTCATTAATCAGTGTTCGTTTTTGTTTTTCATACAACGCATTTCGAGTTATCCAGCAGCGAGTGCACGAAAGATGAGAATTAATCAAACGTTTTGAATACCATCCAAAAATGCCGTGTGAAATGTTTTTCATATGTTTTCGTATTTACRTGCGTGTATTGTATATTCGTTCGTTCGATTGTAATTTATGTTTTGTTTTTTTAGATAACAAAATTTCGAGTATTCAGTATTGAGAAAGGAACAGGACAAAAGAGATGATGAATTCGGTTATACATTGTTGTTGGATTTTTAAATATTGTACATATGTAATTAAGTTATCACCCACCAACTGGGCTAGATGAGTTGCCAATTCAGTTTTTTTTTTTTAGATGACTTTCAACTTAGGCGATTACAGTTATTAGTTGGTGTTTAATGTATTTACATGTGACATATATAAATCCATAGATATATGAATCTTGATACCTACCCGAAGAAGCATATTCTCCAGGATGCACCCAGCTTCCTGCGTTCGGGTGGTAAGACAGACGAGAGCGAGCAAGTGTGTGAGAGAGGAAGAGAACATAGCCATCAGCGCATACAAACAATAGTAAATTGCAAGACATTTCCACAAAGCATAGTAATATTATTGTTGTTGTATATTATATTTAGCATATCATTAAAAATGCAATATACATATATGTGCGTATTTTGTGTTGGAGCGCGTGAGACAAGCATTTCAGGGACATTTCAAATTGTTGCAATTTCAAGCAGCCCAGAGACGCATAATAAGAAAGAAAAAAAATTTAGCATTTATAAATATTTTAAATATGGTAGCAATAAGTAAATAATATATATGTTTGTATATTAGAGTGTTTATTTCTTAAGTCAATTTATTTGTAAATTATTTTCTTTATTTATAAAAGCATTCCTTTCAAAGCATGAAATGCGCAGTTAAAGCTATACTATAAGGACCGTTTTCGCAATGCTTGAATGTTAGAAGAAGGAGTTTTAGTTAAGTTAACCAGAAGTTAACTGGCAGATAGTTGCTAACCAGACATTGAGAAAACGGCCCTAAATGTACTAAACATTCATCCAAGTGATTTATACTCTTTGTGTAGCTCATACGGCATGGTGTACTTTATGAATATAGGACATTTCACTCATAACTTTGACTGTGTATAAGTTTTATAGAAGGGTTTTTATGGAAAAAAGCATGAGGATATTTTATGTTTATTTTGTATTAAAATCGTATTTTCATAGTTTTATTTTAAATTGTTTTGAAATCCAAAAAAAAACCATCCCAAATCTCTAGTGCCCCATATATAATATTGGGTAGTCGAAAAAATCTTTTCGTCTAATCAAACTTCAACTTATTTTTTTTTATATTTGTAATAAACTTTAATGAACCAAATATGAACCATTTTGGTCGACCACTTCTTGCCATTTTTTCGGCTTCACAGGCTTCTCTTGATGTCAACTTTACTCCATTAAGGGAGTTTTGAGTTGACCGAAACAAATGGTAGTCCGATGGTGCAACGTCAGGGCTATTTGGTGGATGCAGCAAAACTTCCCAGGCAAACTCTCCCAGTTTTTGCCGAGTCATAAGAGATGTGTGTGGTCGATTGCTTGCTTCAATCTCATCAGTTGTTGACAGTAAAATGTAGAATCAATCGTTCGACCAGGCTGGAGCAACTTATAGTGAACCATTCGCTTCAGAAATGGTTCGATTTCATTTCGTTTCAGCAAAGAATCGCATATATTAATACGTTCCATTAAATTTTTCACAACTCACAGACAATTCATGTGGTACCCAAATATCGCAAAAACTACCATAAGACTTTTTCGACTACCCCATATATGGAAAATATAAAATTATTTATATAAAAAGCTTGTTTCGGTTGAATGCCGTTTGAGAGCAAAAACTGAAACTTCAAAGAGGGTTTGCGAAAAAAAAAAAAACACAAAAAATCAACTTGTGAAATAACAGACACTCTAATGTATATATATAGAGAGATATGTATATATGTACACATAGTGTAAATTATAATTAATTATATGAATTAAATTAGATGTGTTTTAGTACTGATACAGGCATTTTGGAAAATATTAAATATGTGAACAATAATGTATAAAATTACAATAGTGATGTGGTTTTGAAGAGCCAATTTGTTAAATAAAAATTGTCTTGTGTCCAGCAACGCGGCACAGTGAAGCAGATGAGGTAAATACATGTTAAGAAGTTAGCCCACATACCTGTAACAACTTCATGCTCTTCACTCTCTTCGTTATCTTGAAAGGACAACTCTTGGTATAGGGTATTAGCAGAGCGTTGCTCCTTTTTGGTTGTTGAACGCCCAACTGCGCGCGCATATTCAATCATTATTCAAAACAAAATAAATTACAAATTTAAAATTTTGATTTGGTTTGTAAAGGAAATGGAAAAGGTTAATAATTTTTCAAATTATTCGAGGTTAACACGGATGCACAATAGTAGAGTAAAAGGAAAAGATTAAAGAGATAAAAAAAAATTAGATTAGTACAATTTTAATACAGTTATTACCAATACAAAAGATAGGTGTGCAAATTCAAAAATATTCACTCACCATTGGCTGGTGCATTTGGCACAACGGGACTCGTTTCACTTTGCGGTGATGTAGCCTGATTCTGCTGTTGCAATGTGTCCGTCTCAGCCGCACGCTCCACCGTCTGCAAACTGTCTAATTCATTTTGCAATGATGGTGGCCCCGAATCATCTGAATTGCTGCCGACACTACAGATTGTCTCTGTATCTAGCATGGCTGAGTTCTCGAGCGACGCGAAACCATACGATACTGGACCCGATGATCTATAAGAGACATGATGACAAGTTGACTATTAAAAAGTATATTGATATTAAACGAGTAGCTTATAAAAGGAAAGAAATTTTGTGAACAAAAAACCAAAAAAAAAAAAAAAAAAAATCGAAAACACCATCAATTGAAAAACAAATAAAATTTAGGTATTACCGAGCAATTGGATTTAACCTGGCTCGATTCATTTCTAAGCGCTCCGAAGCCGAAGTCATTTGTGAGTGTGTAGAGCCCATGAGCATTTTGGTGCGTTCCATGTAGTCAACATGATTTTTGAAAAGCTCCGTATAACGTTCATGCAGTTTATTATACTCCTAAAATTTATAAATTTCATTTAATCGTAAGATCAGAAAGGGAATTTTTATACATACTAACCTTTTTGAGTTCGGTTTCGCGCTCTTCCAAGCGGCTCGCATGTTCCAAACTGTTTTTATGCTTCAATTCAAGCATGCGCACAATGCTTTCTAGTGACTCCAAGCGGCTTGCTAGCTCTTTGTTCTCCTGTTCAGCCACATCCTCCGATTCCAGCAGCTGCAAAATTTTCGGAAATTATGTTTTCAATTATTTAAATTTTAATTTATACCTATTTATTTTTTATTAAGCATTATTTATATAATACTTGCCTTCTGTTCGGATTGCTTGCGTGCACTCTTTTCACGTTCATATTGTGTGACCAGCTGTTCGTTGTCCTCACGCAACAGCTCCAATTCAACATCCTGCTCCTGATTTATGCGATATGATGCATCCAGGCATTCTAAGACATTCACCAGTAGTGGCATAAGATTCTTCACCACATCTTCATCATAGCGATTAATCATGCGCTCGAATTCTTGATATATACTACCGGCTAATTGTTGCACCTAGAGAAGAAAAACGTTGGTTAACGTTTGTAAGGACAGAATAAGTTTGAAAAAAATGGAAAGAACATCAAACAAAACGAATGTGATAAATACGATACGCCCTTTTTCTTGCGAGTTTATATACATATATTCTTAAAAGAGTAAGTTTCAAAATTTGTTGAAATTCCTAAAGAAATTAAGTTCTAATGAAAGATTTCATTTAGCAACCCTGTTTATATCTATAAGTACGACCATATTTCAAAAAAAAAAATAATAATAATAATATATGTCCTTAGTCTTCTAGAGTATATTAACATAGTTTTCATGAACTAATTTTTTTGATACTGAGACTGATTTGATAGAAGAAGGAATAGAAGATAGGCAAGACTTAAGGAGTATCACTTGGAACAGCGTAAAAAAAAAATATTTACCTGAAACCTATGAAAACTCTTTGTGCGCGTATTGCGAATTATTATGGCTGCAGTTGAAATTCTAACCTAGGTATAAAAAAAGCATATCGTAAAAAACTGTTTCGACGAGGTCGGCACATGGGAAAAAAAATTCATGACAGCCGGTCCTACGTTACAGAAATGGTCCCGGACTCTTTGTGCTAGGTAAGGTAAAAAAAGCCTTTTTTTGAAGAATTCATTTCATAAATTTGAATTGAGTTATTTCACTCGGACCTTTTTTACATTATTGAGCACACATTTGATAATATAGTTCGGCGCTTAACATCTGTAAGACTTCACATTTTATATATATATATGAGGTACTTGAAAAGAACGAGAAATCTAAATGCTTAAATAATGCTTGTCAAAAAAGTCTTGCGGTATTTTTGTCGTATTTTTATTGAATTTTCAATTGATCGATGCTACGGCCGCTACTATGCCGGTTTCTTTCGACCAATTCAGCGATTTTATCGCAATTTTCGACGACAGGCCTTCCGGAGCGTGGCGCATCTTCGACCATCGTTGTGTGGTGGAAATGGAAACTGTATCGGGTCCATAAACTGCACAAACTTTACGAGTATTGGCGGCTTGAGATGCATTTTTGCCTTTATCGTAGTAGTACTGTAAAATATGCCGTATTTTCTCTTTATTTTGCTCCATGTTTGCCACGCTATAACTCACGAACGACTTAAAAGAAAGAAACGACAATCAATCAAACACGTGTTAGCGCGTGAAATGAGCTTTCCAAAAAGGTATAGCATGACTCGATGCGACGAATAAAACTAGAACTACGCGCTCTCAGCGCCAACTACCGAAAATACCGCTAAACTTTTTTGACAACCTTTCCAATTTGAACTCGAGAAAATTATATAATTATATATTAAAATCTAGCAACAACCGGTTCAACGTTAACGGAATTGACCCGGATTTTATCCGGCTGTATATCGAGGATTTAATCCTGTAGTAGAACTAGAATAAAATCTATAACAACCGGTTCTATCGAGGATTTAATCCTGTTTGGATCAAAAAGTAAGTAAGAAATCAATTTTACAACTCCTAGCAGCCATGCTGTTCTATACCTTCCTGATTCGTGCTGGCATTGGGTTCCTCTGCTGCTTCATCCAAGCTCCACCTCACTTAAGTGTAACACATGCAATGGATGGAGCCATTTGAAGAGCTGCACCAGTCTTAATAGTGCTGTCAACGTAGGATAGCGTCATTAACTCGTTCCCACGACTGTCGGTTTTTTTTTTGTTTTTTGTTATCCGGCCAAGGACTGTCAACTCGGCAGAATTCTGCCTCTACAACAACAACAACAACACTGTCGGTTCTATGTTATCAGAATCGACTCGCATTTTTATCTGGCCAAGAACTGTCAACTCTATAGAATTGGACCGCTTCAACAACAACAAGAGCGACATTAACCTCTACGGGTGTTCAACCAGCACCTAGTTCTAGTGGCTAATTACGGTCTCTACCATATCAAGAAGCTCAACTAGGCAGAATGACTCTGAGTATCATCATTAAAAAATACTCGAAACAAAAAAATGATTGAGTACCTACGTACATACTCATACATATTCTTTTCGATTGCTTCTTACATCATTTTTTCTTTAATTTCTGCAGAAAGAACCTGAAACAGCGTAACTGAGCTATGACTTCATCACTTTACTCATTACCATGCGCTATCAATGGTACTGATTTATTTTGAAGAAACTTGTCTTTTAAGAATTTTATTGATCGCTATATTCGTACGCATTTATAATCGGAAAAAATTCTAAATCAAACCTCATTGTATCATGTTTTTACATACATATATAATATGTACGCCCAAACTTATATACATATGTATACAATATTTGCATTTATTAATTCGAAATCAAAAGCAAAGAGTTTTGTTTTGCAGTTTTCTTATTGCCATTTGGGGACTGGTATCCAATTTCTTCAGATTACGTTGTCGGTGACGCCTTGCCTTCCGCTTCATTTTTATCAGCGATAAGAATTAATGAATGAAAGTCTGGTTGGTTTACTCATCGAGTAAAATGATTCATGAAGCGTATCACATGGCATTGTACAATATTTTATAAAAGCACATACAAACACACATTAAAATGAACATGCAAATAAAAAAATATGTATAAAATATAAATACGACGATGTAAAAGTGAAATGATAAAGTTTAAATAAATGCCTACAGACACAACTACCCAAATAAATGGTATATGAAGTCACATATACACGTACATTCATATTTGGTTAGTTTCCTAACTTGTATTTATCTTAAGCAGCTCGAGCACTCTTAAGCATTAAAGCAGTACAAAAAGATGGAAACAAAAACTTACAGTCATTCCGCAATCGACCTTGCACAGAGTAATCGCAAGGGCGGGTTGCTAACACAGATTACCGAACTCTTCACAATACATAGCCATATTTGGGAATTCATAACTAAGGTGTCAGAAATTAATTGAAAACCACACTAACAAATGTTTGCGTACGTAGGTTGTTGCTGTTGATTTTGAATTGGCAGAAATTAAAAACTTATCTTTATATGTAGACATATCTCTACGCAACCGGAATTGACCCGGATTTATATCCGGAAGTAGACCGTCAAACCGGTAGAATTCCTCAAAAATGATATGTTTGGTTCCCGAGGTGCTCCAAGTATTCTATGAGGGATTTGTAATAGAACTGGGCATTCGCAGCTACGCAAATATTGTTATTTTTAGCGCATGTTCTCCCAACGGCCACTCTCTTTAACTCTTAGTCTGTATAGCTTTCCTTAACCTATTTAATGAGTTCTTAGTTCTAATCTTGTAATATTTATAGTTCATATCTACTTTGTTATCCTGCATTTGGTTATTTATATCCATTCACCCGAAAGGAACTATTGACCTCTAACCTTTCAGAAATATGCACTGATTTATATAAAATAACGCTATGTGCGTAACACTTCCGGTTCCAGTCACCTATTTGATTAATTCTTATAGCAGAACATGCTGCTACTTTACGAATGAGCGTCAAAGAGTTTGAAACGGCTACCACCTTTCTAGGTCCTAAAATTTGTAGACACTACAAACTGCTAATTTGTATCCTATACCGCTTATGAGTCTGTCCTCAATTTTTTTTTTTTTTTTTTTTTTTTTATTTTTATAAAAGCTTACATAATAATACAATTATTATACAAACTAAGAAAATACGCAGCACTAGCATCATGGGCTATCGGCCGCGAAATGTCCTCAATTTATATTTAATATTTCTCAATATTTATGCATGCATGTATGTATATATGTTAATGTTTGAAGGTTAAACGATTATGAGACATATATATATATATATATAATTAAGATACCTATTTACAGAAATACACACATACAAATGTAAATGCTTACTTAAATAAAAACTTACAAGCAAAACATAAAGATTGGTAACACGCAAAATGAAAAACCATGATAAGAAATAGTTAATGAAAACTAGTATCTAAATACATAAACAATAATTAAATTCAACTTTTAATAGAGAGAAATAAGAAACAATAAATCAATACTAAAAGTAATAAACTCACGATGCTCACAACCTGTTCATTCTGAAAAAGAAAAGAAAATAATAATGCAAAAATTAAATTTTGACTTTAATGACATTTTTCGTTAAACTTATACATACATACATGTACAGYGGTTGGAAGAAGGAAAAAATAATTTAAATCAATAACCAAAATAAAAAAAAAAACAGAAATTTCAAAATTGTAACCCATTCTTCGGAGTAGGTTTTTTGGAAAAAAATAAAAGTTTGGCAATATTATTATGAGTGCTATTATACATTATGTTTTTGGTGAGACTGTGTACATTTTATTAAATTAACTTCCACGTAATTGTAAATATTATGATGAGATATTATGAACACTCGATTGTAATGTAAAAAGGCAACATTACTATCGAATGTTCAACGCAAATGCATATTATTATATAATGTGTTTCATATTAAAAATGCTGATCAAGGTATCCATTATTCTAATCACTAAAAACATGAAATTCTTAACTTATTTCTCATAGAAGAATTAAAAAAAATTCTAACAAATTTCATCGCAAACACTTTATTGTATTTCATATTACTTAATCTTAGTTTATGATTAAATTTATTGTAAATTTTGCTAATTAGAAGTTTCAGCGACTCGACAATTGAATAAACTTTAAACGTAATTATTCCTGTTCAGTTTCTCCAACGCTCCGCCAGCAAGCTTGTAATATCATTAAAAATATTACAATAAAAAGTAAACGATTTTTTTAGCAATTATAATGCTATTACCAAAAATAAACACAGTCTTGTCTGTTTTACTTCCTGTAAGGGTGTTTATGGCTATCGTTTATATTATTCAGAAAATAATTACACACAAAGTTTTGTTTGTGCATATGCATAAATACTACACATTTAAACATACATATGTATATGGAAGTGCATAAACTGTGTAATAATATTTAACACCATAACGTTTGTCAAATGTCAACTTGGCTTATTATAAACATTGTTAGCGCATTAGTACGAAAGATCATGAATTTTAAAGCACACAAATACTATATTGACAACCTAATTTGTCGAACTTTATATTATATACACACGACATCTTTTTTGACTTTTTGTCGACATGATAACATGCTGGTTGTTTTTTTTTTTACTAAATTTTCCAAGGATTAAATTTTAAAACAAAAACAACCTTATATCTCTCTACTTGTGTCTGATAGAACCCATGTGATTATGTAAAACGAATAGCAACATAACTATGTATGTATGTATATAAACACAAAAAACAAACAAAACAATATTTGTATTATTTATGATTGTACTTTAACCTATATGTCTAATAAAAATCCCACAAATACATTTACATACATATATTTATTTATTGAAAACGCTCTAAAAAATCAATGACGACCACTTGGGGTTAAAAAGAATAAAAACAGCACGCTAAATAGCATAGCGATATCAAAGCAAAGCAAGCAAACACGTACTAGTGTAAACACGGCTGAACCCAGTGGGTTACAGCGGTTGATGTAATACGAAATCAATAAAATGCTTAATCACGTCTTATTAACGAGAACTCTTCAACATATGTAAGCCTTACCGATTTGGCAACAAATGATGGAAGAAGATAAAAAAAAATGTGAAAAAAGTTAAACCTATTATATATACATACATATGTATATAAACTACTATAATTCCTTATATATATACTCAACATATAAATATTTAAAATACTTTCTCATATATATAAACGTGTGACACACTATTTTCATATAGTGTACAAAATGTGGTTTATTGATACTAATGTGACTTGCCAAAAGTCAGAAGTAACTAAAACTAAATAACACAATGTCAATGACCAATTTATGTACATTGACACGTTACAAATGCACACATGCCTACAAAAGTAGGTATATACAAATGTGGATGTGCATGGTATAGGGCTCATAACTTGAGTTAACGTTCGGAAAAATTGAGTTAATGGATGTTTTATTTTGATAATACTTTTGGATAGTATAGTAGAACCAAGGTCTTTTGAATGAAATCATCATTAAGACACTTTTAAACAGACACTATTCATTTAAAAGTTATACGTAATAGCATTTAAAACTAGATCGAAATAACGTTGTATAAATAAATGTGTGTACTATATCTAGTTGTATGTACGTATATTCATTGAAAAAGTTTTCATAATAATTTGCAACGTGGCATTTATGAAATAAATGAAATTTTCTATTTCTATCTTTTCACAATTTAACATTATGTACATATATAATATAATAATAGCCACATACATCATATATAACATACAGCCTTTTTGGTAGAAATACTGATCCGTGTATAAATTTAATTTTAAATTGTTTACACACCTTTTCTGACATGACCATATTATTATCCTCGGTGCCATAAACTGTCTCAGCACCAGGCTGAGGACCGTGATTGTTGAGCATTGTGTCGTCGTCCATTGTGACTTCTAATTTAATATTTATGTTAAGGAAAATTTACGCGGCACAGTTTAATTGTGATTTCTTAATCCAACTTTTTCTTTCTGCATACTTTTTTTTTCAAGGGATTTACACTATTGAGACACAATACGACGTGCCACTGACGTATTGTAAGGCGGAAATGAAAGAATGTGTGGGAGTGGGAAAGTGGTGTCTGACTTGTCCACAATGTAATCTCTAACCACTACGACGACGCCCTTTCCAACAGCTCGCCTTGGACCCACCACCCACAACGTCGATTTTCCACACTTCACAACTACTCACAATTACTTTATTACCAATCACATATATATATTTATTTGTATGGAGGAAAGTATTTTTATTTTAGTTATCACTTTCTACTTTTCATTTTTTGCTTAACATGTATTGTTAATTGTTTGAAGTTTGCAAATTTTATTTTTCCAATTATGAATGAAAATAGACAGCGCAATATTACGCCTTCTCTTCTTTTTTCCTGATTGTCATTTCATTATTTGACTAGATTTTTTTCTCTTTTACCTATTATGATGAGCCTCACTTATCACATTTTTATGCTTTCATTAATATTCTTTAAAAATGTGTATGATTTATTTCGTTTGACTGCGTTTTTATAAAACTAATTGGATTTTTATGATGCAAAAATTTTTGTCTGATACAAATAGCTAGCGTGAAAATTTTTCTAATTGTCTTATGTGTCTGACATTCTTGCATTCTTCTTTTTATTTGACAGCGGCAACCAGTGATGCATAGTTAATGTAAAGAATATAGGGTAAATTATGTAAAGTATGGTATACAAATATATTATTGACATAATTTTTAAATAATTACTAAAATTATAAAAGAATTAGTAGACGTCAGTTATCCTCATTTAAAGTAAACATATGTTTTCTTTAAAATTTCCTCTCACAGTTTTTCTCATTTCTTCTTGCAATTTTCGTTATACGATAGATATTCACTTTAGGCTTACAAAACAATTAGAATCATTTTTATTGTTCATCTTTAATTCCACAGGTTTACAATAACTTAAAAGCATTTCATGGAAATGTTTTCGAAAGCGACGTTTCGATTATGACGTTATTATACGTATACAACTCCACTCTTTAAGTGGTTACAAAGCTAACATTAATACAATGTTATTTAAACTTAATCTACTCTGTGCCCACTTTTTCCCCAAAAAAAAAAATTGTTTACTTGGCTATTAACTATGTTACTCCTTAGATGCCATGTGTCCCATTAAATTCGCAGACAGCTTCTCAATTTTCTTCAAATCCGGCATATTTTCTGCTTTATATTGAATACACTGCAAATAAAGTGTAAAGTTAATAACAACAATAATTTTAATAGTAATAGACATGGGAGTACCTTTACGTTGTCAGTCATTTTCAGGAGTATATGGCCTTTCGAGTGGACGTATTTCATTGTGTATCGACAGTTCTTTGGATTCGCCATATACATGGACTCGGCAGCGATTTCAAAATCTTCCCAATTTTTTACGAAAACCATTTTTACACGATTTTATTAACACTCGCATAAATAACTAAATTTCACAAATATTAAATGTGGATGTAGGTGGAAGTCGAAATGTCAATTTTTGCTAATGTGTCACTTTTTTGATATGGAATACTGCCAGAGTTGAATACGGAAAAGAGGGATGCCAATAATCAAGCTCACAAAACAAAAATTGAATGATTAAAAGGAAATCACTACTTGTAAAATACGCTCATATAAGTTAAACATGTATTTAAAAACCTTTAAAGTTATTACTTTTTTTTTCAAAATGAAACACGTTTATAGAAATAGAAAAACATATTTTGAAAGGGCTATGCGCCCTCTAGTGTTTAATTTAATTTTACTGATTATTTTCTCCGTTTGTTTTTATTTCAACTTTATTCTCTACCTCATCTTGTAATTCCGCTTCTTTGGCTTTTTTCGCACACAACATTCTAGACCTGCAGAACAAAGTGGCATTAAACCAATTTTAATTGTGTGAAAATATATTTTTAACAATAATAAAACGAACAAATAGCACAATAAATCACAATGAATTTTTTGGAACTGCCGGATTGCATGTTAATGGAAATATTTGAATTTCTTACCTATGAAGAGGTATCCAAAAACCGATTAGTAAGTTTTCCGTTTTGTTGTAGAAACAATTACATAGTGTAAGTCTTTAACGTGTTACTAACGGCATAATATTTTTCTTATGGGATACCAGGTTTGCAGAAGAGTAAATCAAATTTGTCAACAAGTTTTGAATGGTGGTTTTAGTCGTGCTGTGCGACAACACTCCACCATTTTCAAGCGTATCAAATCAATGCTGCCGCGTAGAGAATCAGAGAGACGGTAGGTTCATCTGGCATAAAAAAGGAAAAAATAACATTTTCATACTTATTCTATGTAGCAATCACAGCTTAGCTAGACATGCGGATATTCTTACATCGATAGAGACCCGTATTTCGATGCTCTCAATGACTTATAGCAAGTACATAGATCTAAATCTGTGTTGCTTTATACCCGGTCGGGTGCTTGATGAAATCTTCCGAATCCTTATATTGGTATCAAAAACTCGCAAAACACTTAGGCCACATGAAGTGCTCCAAGAGTTACGCGACATATCTTCTATGGCTATAGAGCACTTCGATGAAAAAATAGCAAATATTCTAAAGCCCTATGTTGACGCCAGCAGCAACAGATCAAGAGCCATTGACCATAAACGTATAACAGCTGCAAGTTCCGAATTGGGTAGTATAAGCTTTAGCGTCGCACAAAGTAATTCCAATATGTGGACCCAGGCGAGTAGTACTTCAAAACTGTTGACAGCTTCTCATCGAACATCACCTTTAAAAATGCCCTGCAATAACTGCAATGAGGCTATACTGAATAGAATGGCTGCGTTTATAAATGTGAAATCACCGAATTCAGATAGTTCGGATTCAACGGATTGGGATTCCATTTACACTACAGTGGGTGGGTGTTGTTGCTGTAAAACATCAAATGCAAATTCAGGCGATAACGTTAAACAAAAACGCAGTGGATGTCCAGAGGCAAAAGCAACAATGGCCAAATACAAAAAACTTGAATTGGAATACAAAAATGGTGTTCAAAGAGTAAGTAAACGTTTTTAAATATAGACATCGTTTAGTCACAAAGTTAGTAAATTTTCAGATGAATCGGATGCAACAAATACAGGTACAGCAATCACGTCGTTTACAACAGACCATGAATACAATTTCTACAATGAGTACGCAAATAACGGAATTAAAAAAACGCTTGGAGGATTTGGATGCAAAAAATCGCGAAATATCAGCCAATATTAATAAGATTAACCCGGGTGCTGGAGACTCGACAACTTCGGCTACAGGCACTACCGGTGCTATACTAAATCAAAATGAAGAGGATATTGAACTTGATGAGGAGGACGATACTCTAGCGGGACCCTCGGCTGCTAAAAAACGCCGTTGCGATGGCACTACAACGACGCGGATGAAAATTTCAGAATCAAATGCAGTTTTGGAATAGGTCCCTTTCGAAATAATAAATTACATACACGAATCAAAGATATAAATTCACATCAAGCTATGTTTTGTGGCCGTATGTCGTGTGGAATATATGTGTATTGAAATTCATCTGAACCCTTTAAACCACAAATACTGCTACAAATTGCTTAATAAGGTCCTAATTAAGCCATTGTAAATAGGAATCTTACACTTATTTTTTGTTGTAGATATCTAAAATATTTATTTTGCTAGAAATATTTATACAGAGTGGCTGAAAAGAACGCGTCTGGAGCAAAGATCTAATATATAAAAACCTTTAGAAAGTATTTGTGAACACCTAGCAGCTATCTATTTCTATCTTGTTTAAATAAATCGACTTATGTCTATACAGTTTTATATTTTTTTTTTTATTAGAAAACGTGTTTGGACATTCGACGTATTAAGTTTTTTCGTCCAGAACTCTTCGACTTTTATGGTTTTCACATAAATCTAAAACGATTTTAACATTGAGTTTTTGTTTGAACTTGGCGTCAGTAAGCGTCAAGGAAAATCCTTTCGCACAAGACAAAAGAATAAAACTTGCAACGCTCACATTACGCACTTTCGTTAATATGTATATTGGGCGATATTAATTATTGAATCGTTTGAATGATCATTTTGATGTTTTAGCGATATTGCTTAAAAGGCTATTATAATTTACATTTAGTGTTTTTTGTTTTTGCCGTAGCGTTCATACTTGCTCTTAGACGAGTGCCACAGTGCCAATGGAATTGCTAACGAAGGCAAAGTCATTATAGCGAATGCAACCCAATCAAAGAAGTGTGATGAGAAGCGTTTGTTGAATTCAGCCAGATTTATAATTCCACCTTGACCAGGCTCGGAGCTTACAGCCAATTGCAACTAAGAAATATAATAGAAATATTAGTATCTAATTAGAAAGCGTATTAGCGTTTGTTACCTCTTCGGCTTCCTCGACAGGTTTGTACGAAATTTCAGCGGCTGTGAAATTGAAATATCCATATGCTTTAGGACGCACCACTAATACATGGGTATAGTTGGCTTGTGGAGCGATACGTTCAATGGTTGCAGTTGGTTGACCTCCAACTACATCGAAGGCTTCTGAGGGGAAACCATTGTCGACCAATTTCACATTGGTAGCGGCACCATTTCCAACGTTATAAATTGTGTATCGCACAAGCAGATCACTCTTCTCCACTAAATACTTGTTAAGAATTTGTTTGGAAATTAGTAAACGAGCGCTGGTCTCATCATCAGAAAGGCAGATATTTGACAATGCCAGTAAGATTACAACAGAAAACAATGATTTGAACATTCTGAAATAGATCAATAAATACAAATTATATTTCATGCTACAAGCATATGAGCTGATTTCACTTCTTGTGGACGTGGAAGCTTTGCGGCTGATTACAAGTTATACCGCTATTAATATACATTATTTGTTTATTTTATTAAATTCTGACGGTGATCATATTGTTTTAACTTACTTGTGTTATTAAATATAAAATCTCAGCTAAAATCTCTTAAAAACCGATTTATTCTACACCGCAATCAAAATGAAAACCAACTTTCCAAAATTGCGATGAAAATGCAGCGAAGACTTTACGGAACTATGTGACGTGTATACTTCGTATTGAGCTGTCATACTTCGTAAAAGTCATTTTGAGCGCCATCTAAATTTTGCACCAATGATTGCTAATTAAAATGTTGTCGCTAAATTGTTGTTTCGTAAGTTAATAGGGGTATTCTCTTGCTCTTGCATTCGGTGCACGAATTGCAGAATTTACCACTTGGTTTAACCGCACAACAACAAACACATGCAGAAAATTATTTGCAATGGCTCTAAATATGTAATTTATGCCTTTATTTTCGTACAATCACACATAAAAATATAATTGCAACCCTGCTTTAGCTGTCATTTAACATAAAGGCATATTACGCCGTTAAAATGTTGATTTTATAATTTTTGCTTAAATTATAAAGATTTGTTACAGTTTTTTGTTAAGAATGAATACAGAATCTGCGCCAATTTACAATAGTCATTCTCAATAAATTGACCGAATCAGACGTTCATACTACACACTAGATTCTGCGATGGATGCTCTCTTGGCCTTGCATATTTCGATAAAGGATTTTTGCATTTTTTAACATCATGCAATTTTGCAAGGTCAAGTGAATCCCTCTAATGATTAAAAAATTGTTTAAATTTAACATGTTTGTGATTTGAGGGCAGGTTAGGGATTTATATATTTGATGACATCATCTTTCCTACACTAAAGTGAAATCGTTACCACGACTTATTAGCATTCTTACTGTTGTCCCCAATCCTCGCATATAAAATATTAAGGAATAATTAATAAAGCTGCAGAGCTTACAACCTAATTGATTCCATTTTATATAATCGTCAAAAATTTTAATCAGGTGGATGGACACGGATGAGCTTTCTTGAATTAAAATTTTTTTTCTTAATTGTATTCAATCATTTAACATTACATTTTAATCATACTTTTTTTTAATTATCACAAGAATTTTTTAAATATATCGATAAGTTTACAATTAACGTAAGTTCACAATGGTTTGTTTACAAAAAATGCCACCACCAATGATTGTTTTGTTATGCTGCTGATATGAATTTGTGTATTTAAAACCGGCAAATAAATAAAATATTTATATTAAGAACGCTAAGCTTAAAATAGATTGTCACTGAATATTTTATATAGCTTCAATTCACAACAAAAATTTGTGAAGCAAATCAAGCTTATCCTATTTGCGCTAGCGCAAGTTGCTTTCAGTGAGCTTCTGACATTGAATGACCTTGTATCTGTATATTATCAGTAAATTGCCTAGTATGGGGTAGTCAGTTTTCGGAAATCAAGTGTTACGGACGTTGCAAAATATTCGGAGAGCTTATTATAAATTTGATTTCTTGTTGGATTGTCGTTTATTAATATTGATAAGTTAAATATGTCGACTGTCTCTGTAGTTGCTACAAAACCATACGAAGGCCAAAAACCAGGCACTAGCGGATTACGCAAAAAGGTTAACTTTTTTGAATTACATATATTCTTAGTCGGCTTGGTTGATTTTTTTTCAAGTGAATATTAGACAACTAAACTCATACTTTTATTTACCAAATTAAAGGTAAAAGTTTTCACACAACAAAATTATACTGAGAACTTCGTGCAGTGTATTTTGGATGCCAATGGTGCAGCTTTAGAAGGATCCCTGCTTGTAGTGGGTGGTGATGGCCGCTACTATTGCAAGGAGGCTGCAGAACTCATTATTCGAATGTCTGCTGCTAATGGGGTGAGTTTATAGAGTTCATGTGTATGTATATATTTCGTAGATGTATGTATGTATGTTTGTAGTAAGATATTTACTTAAGATGCTAGTGTTTCAAAATTAATTATCTATTAAAATACAATTAGGTTGCAAAATTGTTGGTTGGACAAAATGGTATACTCTCAACTCCAGCTGTTTCAAGTTTAATTCGTAAGCATAAAGCTTTAGGTAAGTAATCATACGGCTAGTTAAAATAAGTTGTCTTCTGAAAACACATTCCTATGTGAGCACAATTTTAAAAAACTAACGTCATGCGTTTGTGTGTATATATATTTATTCAAGTTGGCCAAAGGACGTTAACCTCGTTTGCTTCGAAGCTATATAATCCTTCACAAATTAACAAATAAAGTTGACAATAATTCATACTAAATTTAGCCAAATAAAAAAAAAATCAATACAAGGACTTGGATCTGTTTGAATTATAGCTAGAGGCCCGATGTACTCTGTTCATGGTTTAAAAGCGGTTAAAATCGTTAATATGAAGAAATTATAAAAAATCAAAGAAATAAATAAATATACATATATATCTGTATGTATGTATAGTATATATTTCGCACRTATACAAATGTTTACAAATATTTCATAACTAAAGTGCATTTAATTCTTTTGTGTAATTTGCTACATTTGTTTACATACAAACGCTAAAAAAGTAGCTTGTTGAAGTTTAATATTATACATATATTACTTCTTATCAACAATGCTGACGAACGAAGGCGGGCATTTTTGAATGTCATCGTGATAATTTTTAATGTTATCATCATAATTTCTAATTTAATAGTTGTAATTCCTAAAAAAGTAAACAAATATATAGTTAAGCTAAAAATACAACTTATTTTTCCAATTTTGCACTTACTTACAATTATGTAATCATTACATATTTATTTTAGGTGGCATAGTTTTGACAGCTTCCCACAATCCCGGCGGTCCCGAAAACGATTTTGGTATTAAATTCAATTGTGAAAATGGTGGACCCGCACCAGATGCTGTAACTAATAACATTTATCAACTCTCCACTGCCATCAAGGAGTACAAAATAGTCAATGGCTTGGAAATTGACATAAGTAAAATAGGCACTAACAAATATGAAATTAATGGCAAACCATATGTTGTTGAGGTCATCGATTCGGTGGCCAATTATGTTGCGCATATGAAAGAGATTTTCGATTTTGAGAAATTGCGTGACTTTGTTAGCGGAAAGACAACAGGCAAGCCGCTTAAAATGCGCATAGATTCGTTGAACGGCGTTACTGGCTCATATGTGCGTGAGATCTTTCTGAACGCTTTGGGTGCACCCGAAAATGGTGTAGTTCACACAATACCGTTACCCGATTTTGGCGGTTTGCATCCCGATCCCAATTTAACCTACGCCAAGGATTTGGTGGAAACCGTGGCTCAAGGTGATTACGATATCGGCGCCGCATTCGATGGTGATGGTGTAAGTAAATTAACCACAAGTAAATTCTATACCAAATGTAATAAAATCGGAAAATTTCACTTATAGGATCGTAACATGATCATTGGCCATCGCGCTTTCTTTGTGACGCCCAGCGATTCGTTGGCAGTTATCGCGAATAACTTGGAATGTATACCATACTTCAAGAAAAATGGTGTACAAGGCTTTGCAAGAAGTATGCCAACAGCTTCGGCAGTGGATTTGGTGGGCAAGAAGTTGGGTAAAGAGGTATTTGAAGTACCCACTGGCTGGAAGTATTTCGGTAATCTTATGGACGCCGGTCGTCTGTGCTTATGTGGCGAAGAGAGCTTCGGCACTGGCTCCAATCATATCAGAGAAAAGGATGGCATTTGGGCGGTTTTAGCTTGGCTCTCCGTTATGCAACATACCGGCAAAGGAATTGAAGATATACTCAAGGCTCATTGGGCCACCTATGGGCGTAATTACTTTACACGTTATGATTATGAGGAATGTGAATTGGACCCTTGCAACGAAATGATTGCAACTATGGAGAAAAATATTACCGATCCTTCATTTGTTGGAAAGATTTTTACCAGTGGTGATAAAACATACAAAGTCAAGGTAGCCGATAACTTCAGCTATACTGACCCCGTAGACAAGTCTCTGGCCACAAAGCAAGGTTTACGTATTGTCTTCGAAGATGGCAGTCGCATTGTGTTCCGTTTAAGTGGTACAGGCAGTTCGGGCGCTACCGTGCGGTAGGTTATTCAAGAGTTTTACCTGCTATTAACTCACGTCTACATATAATGTTTTTTTTGTTTTTATTTACAGTTTGTATATTGATTCCTACGAGAAGGATAATGTGCTGGGTCAAGCTAGTGTAATGCTGAAACCATTAATAGATATCGCTTTGGAGATTTCACAACTGCCAAAATTCACCGGTCGCAATGCACCCACTGTCATTACATAAGAAATTTTAGCAAGGAATTAGCAAAGCCAGTTTTGGAGGCTACCTCGTTTTGAAAAGTCTTTGCCGAAAGCGCGTTTCACTTGTTGATCGTTCTTATTTTATTTAGAAAACGATATTAATAAGGATATAGTTACCACAATTGGCACCATTTGTTGGGGTGAATTATATTAAATAATACAATTTGTACGTTTGTGTTTTATATAAGCAATAATACGTATTTTTTTTTTTTTATAAAATGTATAAATAACAGTTAAACTTTGTTGCTTATAGCTAAATACTCAAATTGATTTAATATAATTGTGGGACAGCGCTCGGTTAAAACAGTACGCGGTAGCTTGGCTAACCTAACAAACATCTGCAGAAAGTGCAATGCTGTTGTGGCTTCAGCGCTTAATTCACTTTTTGCACTGAAAATGATAAATTATATTTTTTCGATTGCCCATAAGCAAAATGTATCATGCATACTGACCTTATATTTGCCTCCACTATCACAGTTGCGTATTGACATAGATAAGTCAAGTACAATAGCTTGACGTCTTTATGAAACTGTTGGAAAACAGTTAGTAACCCCACTAGAAGTGGTGTACCATCTAATGTATCCTTCACATTTTTTGCCAGTAAGCTGTTTGTGTTCACCGCAAATTGCAGGCGTGGCAAATGTGCTATGGTAAATAAGAAGATAAAAAGCGCAATGTGATGTGAGCTTTTGGTTGTAAAGAAAACTTGCTCAAGTGGTTCATAAGAGCCCGTAAAGGCAAGATACTCGTTAAATTCCATAAGCAATTGATTGCCACTATTCGAACAGATAAATTTCGCGTAAGTTTCTGGTTGTTCCAATTCGTTCAACAGTGCCCTAGAAGATACAATAATTTAAAAAAGAAAGTAAAAAACATACAGTGTTGGAACGCAAGTCCGTACTTTCAAAACCACAAAAGTTTGACAAATTCATATTATAAATCAAATCACTATTCATTCAAATCAAATTTCATATATGCGCTAACCTATTGAATGTTTCCAGTGCTGATTCCAAATTTTTCGAATTACATTTGCTGCTTCTGTTCAATTCAAAGGACAGTTGCTGACGCAGTATTTGCTTATGTCCCAGCTGTAATAGCCATTCTAGTAATGTGGGCCACACTTTCAACCAGCGATTATGATAATTTGCGTAGAATTTTGACGGGTTTGATAAATTAGTGCCCGGAAATTGTTTTGATTCCAACTCGACGCTTAAGCTATTTAATGCTTCTAACCACATATTATCGTTCGCTAAATTCTTTTGCATTTTTTCTAGATTCTGTTTGAGTTCTGCTGCAAACATATACGAATACAGACGATCTAGTCCGACCAAACCGGCCGGCCCGATTGCCTCACGCACTTTGCTGAAAAAGCAACCATTCAGAATTTCTTTGTGTGGCGCACGTTTTTCATACCACGTTGCTTTAAGTTCTATATAAATTGTACGTTTAGGATCCGTACATTGGAGTATTTCGTGTGCCAATCGACCAATGAAATTATTCGACTTCGAGGCGTCACCTTGCAGTGGCGGAAAACTTGGTATTGGTACAGTTTGACTCTGATAGCGTGACTGCCAATCTTGCACCTTGTTGCGTAAGAATGCATTGCACTCCTTTTCTACATTGTAGTTGATAATACGTGTTAGCTCTTCTTGTAAAATCTTCAAGCCATGTATTTTCAAGTAATCCTGTATATATTCAAAAGAACGCCGATAGCCATCCATGATTTTGGCTAATGCTAGCAATTTGGTTTCTAATTCAGCTATAGGTTGTTGTTTCGTTTTAGTTGTAGTTGTGAAGATCAAGCCCAGATTTAGCGCGTTTGCCAGGTGTCGCACGAGTTCTTTACGTATGCCATCCTCAAGCAGCTGTTTGGGATCAAGTTCAATAACACCAACCAGCGTCTTTTTCATCATTAGTATGCCTTCAGTGAAAATGGCAATTGAATGTGTTAGCTTAGCGATTGTATAACGGTCTTCGAACTGTGCATACTCCTTTAGCTTGTCCTTTTCCAAGCGCGTAGGTATTTCGCGCAGCACCTCCGTTTGTAAATTTATGATGCGTGCCATTATGCTGAACATGGTTTCGGGTATAATTTGCAAAACTTTACGCATGTTATTAGCAAGCTCGGTGCTGTAGTAATTGGAGACGGATACAAGATCTTCACTGTGTTCCTGGTTTATACGCAGCAGAGGAATTTCTAGTGCACTGGCAAGTTTAAGGAATGCTGCTCGTAACCGTATTACTGACCTGGGTTGCTTTTTAATGCTATCCTGCATGATTACGGTGAAATCGCGATCTAGTAAACGCCAGGCGTAGCTCAAATCACTGATCAATTGCATATTGATGAGGATATCTTCCTTGATATTAATTATCTACAAAGTTAAATACTAATTTTATTATATATAATTCATGCATGCCCATATTACTTTACCTGTATCATGCGGTGTAAGAATTCACGCGTTTCCAACAAATACTGCTTGACTTGCATATTTGCTTGCAAATTATGAAATTCCTCCACCTCCTCGAGCGCTTGTATCAGTTGAATTAATGTTCGTCCCGAAAAATTCACATTTTCCGCACTAAGTTTTTCAACTTCTTTAGTTATTTCACTGAACCACAACTTTAGTTGTGGGTTGTTTTCTATTTTTGACAGCGGCCGTGAGCCACCAAATGCCTCGGCTAATTCTTTAAGACGATCCAAAGCTTCATGCTTGAACTTAGCCCATCGTTCGGCTTTTGCGTTCATTAAATCGCGCAATATATCCTTAACAGCCGCCTCCAACTGGCTACAGTCAAGTAGAAGCTCCAATAATTGCTCCTTACGATAGTTTAACTCATTGCAGACTAGTTGTTCGACCTGCTGAGTCTTTTGTGAACTCTGAGTCAACACTACCACTGCTTTCGATGTATGTGTGAAATACCATCGTAATAAAACGTTACATTGACGCATTAAAGGGATAATTTTCGTGATGTTCTGTAGAACAAAGTCGTCATTCAAAACACCAGCTCGTAGTATTTCTTGCGTTTGTTTTAAAGTCTTGGTCATTTTCTCCTTATGCAACAAACAGAAGCCCTTTACGCCAGTATCCACTACAGGCGCCAAAGCCGCTTTGGCTGCTTTAAATTCATCCCACGCATCAATCAAGTTAACAGTTACGCCCATGTAAATTGATACTACCCAATTATCGGCGTAGAATTTGTCCACAATTTCACGCATTTGTGCTACTTGGGAATGAAGGGTTTGTGGTGTAAAAAAAAGGCATACGAAAAGCATTGCCGACTGTGTAGACAGAGCAGTAGAGCGATGATCAGGATGTGGATAAATGGCTAATTGATTGTAAAGATCGTCACATCGTAAACGACCAATTACCATATCAATAAAGTTTTTGTCAAATGTAAAGCGTGAGAAGTATGAAACAGGATATTGTGAAGGTGTTGTTAGTTTTGCGTTGTAGGGTGACGATTCATTATTTGCTACGAAGCCGGTGGATCGCAATAACATACACACGTCATCAATGTTGCTATCACCTTGCGCTTTTGCAGCACTATATCGATAGTATGATATTAAAAGGCGTTCACGCACAATACCCGGTATATGATAATCAAGAAGTAATAACATCGTGCCAAACAAGTATAATGCTTCACACTAGAATAATATGTATTAACAAACGCTGGCATTAACATACATCATAAATAAGACCACTACCATCAACTGTTTGCCTTCTACATCTTGTAACACCGATTCAAGTGTTTGTTGAATGTAGTAGCCACGATTCAATTCATCGATGAATTGCTTGAGATCCAGAGCATATTGATGTGTACTTTCAAAGGCCAGATAAAATCGCGTTAAAAGGTCCAAATAGTTTTCACGTACCTCGTCATCTAAATCTTGCAATTCCTAAAATGATAAGAGATAGAATGTTAATTCTTCTAAATAAGAATTTAAGAAATCAGTTACTGTCTTACTGGATTTTCCTCAATCTTTTGCTCCTGCGCCTCCGCTATTTTTAGGTAGCTAAAATCCAATATAATTTCAGAATACTTTTGAACGTCAGCCTTTGATTCTAAACTAAATATTCATTGTATTAATCTTCGGTAATTTTGTTATACACTTATCCTTTACCGATATATATCAGGAATATAATCCTTTAAGCGTAATGTTTCTGCAATTATTGAATTTCCTACAGAAACGATATGCAGTAAACTCTGTCCACAAGCATTATTTTCAGCAAGAAAATCCGTCATTTTTATGAACAGACAAGAATTTAATTCAATGCACCGTTTACCTTATCTCCGGTAATGTTTTTTATTTGCAAAATCAACACAAATTATACAAAATGTCAAAATATTTGACATTGGAAAACCATTCCAATCTGAAATTTTATAAATTTCCCATACCCATATGTTCGTATGCCAGTTTTTTGACGTTTATTCTATAAACATTTATCACCATCTCTTTTATTTTTATCTAAAAGAATAATTACACATATTGATAAGCAAGCTTACATCAGTAATGGACTTTAATTGCCAGCTAGTTTTTTGAGGAACCGGTAGAATTTTTTCAATTTGTATCGAGAACTTAAAATATTACTAAAATGACTGTTAGTGGAATTAATGTTGAGGTACAGGACAAAGTCCTAACGATATCATTTGACAAGCCGGAAAAACTTAATAGCATTGATAGAAAAGGATATAGAGCGCTTGGTTTGGTGTTGCGACATGCGGCCAAAGATGACAGTGTAACAATTGTTGTTATCACGGGCAAAGGAAATTTTTTCACTTCTGGAAATGATTTATCACAAGTTATGGATGATTCTTCAGATATTGAAGCCCAAATTAAAGAATCAAACGTTATATTTAAAGAAATGGTTAGTGCTCTAATTGAATGTCCAAAATTGACTTTGGCGTTAGTAAATGGACCTTGTATTGGCATTGGAGCTACATTGGCAGGCCTTTGTGACATTGTGTGGTGTTCATCCAAGGTGAGCAAATTTTACATACTTTAATTAAAATGAAATCTTTAATTTTTTGTGTAATTTAGGCATATTTCCTGACTCCATTTACAAAATTAGGTATTGTGCCTGAATGTTGTTCTTCCTATCTATTTCCTTTAATACTTGGAAGCTCCAAAGCAAAAGAAATGCTATTATTGTCCCAAAAACTAAGTGCTCAGGAAGCGTACAACTTTAATTTTGTTTCAAGGGTATTTGAAGACGACACGTTAGATTCACATATTTGGCCAGCTATTAGAGAATTCTCAGAACTACCGCCTGAATCAATGCAAATATCCAAATCTCTCATTCGTATGCATGAGAAGGATGCGTTGTATCGAGCGCTGAACGCTGAGTCCGAGGAACTATACAAGCGTTTTACCACGGAGGAGTTTGTAAATGCTTTGGTTGCTTTTAGATCACGCAAAAATAAGTCCAAATTATAATATTAAATTGTAATCATGAAAGTAATACATAAATATTGTATGCTATATGGTAAATTTTTAAGGTGTACAAACTATTACCGAACGTTATCAGTGGTTTAAGGCAATAAGTGTGCTTGCTATATTTGGGAAAACAAAAAATTACATTCCTTAAACTAACCTCCATCGTAATATTAATACATTTCCAAGGATAAAAACAGTTAATATTTTCGTTATTATATATATTGGAATAAACGCATTAAATTATGTATAATAAAATAATATTGTAAAAGTTTAAAAAGATGTATTATTTTTCGTTCTCATTCTTTATAAATTTCATTTTAAATCCGTCAAAATATGGGTGTTCAAGAATGTCCTTTGCAGAGATGCGGTGAACAGGATCATAAATAAGCATCTTTTGAATTAAATCGACACCGCGATCATTAAGATTTTTCAACTGGTTAGTAAGTTGATTTGTTGACCAACACGGAAAAGTGTTTTTATAGTCCGGCAGCGAAGTAACACCTGGCCATGTCTCCTCAGTAGGCGTCTTTAGAATTCTGAATATTCTAAATAGCTGGTCGATTTCAGAATCGCCTTGGAAAAGTGGTTTTCTTGTAGCCATTTCGGCAAATATGCAACCAATGGACCAAATGTCCACTGGACATGAGTATCGCTGTGAACCCAACAATACTTCTGGTGCTCTGTACCAAAGGGTCACGATTTCATGAGTGTAAATGCGGACTGGTATTCCAAATGATCTGCCAAGCCCAAAGTCCGCTACCTTAATTACACCTTTCTTATCAATTAGTAAATTTTGTGGCTTTAAATCGCGATGAAGGACACGGCGACGATGACAAAATAAAATTGCATTTGTTATTTGATATAAATAGCTTCGAACCAACTCAGTTTCCATTGATTTTTCTGGTGGTAATGAATCCATATATTTTTTCAAATCCATAGATAAAAATTCAAAGATCAAGTACAATCTGTTTTCCTCCATTAGCACGTCTTCAAGACAAACAATATTTGGATGTTTAAGTTCTTTCAGTAAGGAGATTTCTCTTATTGCCGTCGATGGAATTCCCTCATCATCAGACTCTAGACGAATCTTTTTCATTGCGACTATTTGACCAGTTACTCGGTTGCGTCCCTTATACACCACACCATATGTACCTTCACCAATCTTTTCTATTTTTTGAAAGTCTTCCATTTTAAACTTTGATTTGCATACACTTACAAGCGGTTAATTATTTAAAATCAGCAAGATTTTTATAATACGAGCGAAATTAAAATTTCGATCGAAAAGACAAATTTCGCGCTCAGTTACAATGGAAAATACTGGAAAACACACCTTTCACATAATGCAACCCTGACTTCCATTGGCATTCCTCTGTCGCCATTTTCACCGCTTTCCAGTGTTAAATCCCTTTCGCTCGCATAGTATTGTCAGTCATGAGCCTTCGTTTATCTCGTTTTCGCATTCTTCCTCGTATTTGATGTAAACCGTTCGCCGCACTAGGCACGTAAAGTTGCAAGAACGTGAATTTACTAAAGGCAAAGTAAAGGAAGAAAGAAAAGAAATATTTTTTCCACGAGTTAAACTTTCCGTGCATACATTAAACAAAAACAGTGAACTATTAATTTCGTTTTACCCACGGTAACGATATACCATAAGACACAAAATTTCAATTCGCATATTGAATATTTTGTTTTTCTTTATTTGATTCGTAGTGAGAATGCTCGGTCAAATCTATTGCTAATTAAAGTGTGTAAAGAAAATAAAACAGTGCTGCAGTAATCACAGGCTATAAGACGGCAGAACTGCAAAAATATCGTGTTTGTCGTTCTAGTATCAGTGAACAGAATACAGCTGAATAAGTGCTGGAATCTGTAAAAGTATTAATTAGGGAGCAATAAAAGCGGCGTGTTGCGGCTGGCGAGAAGTACTTCATTCCGACTTTGTGGAGACAGTTCAAAGAAGATATTGAAGTAGGGAACTAGGCGCACTTGACAGTTTCAACAGGATTTGCATCAGTAAACACTTCCTAAAATTAATCCAGAGCTATTGAAACAAATAGTTGTATGGTGCTCGGCTGCTAGTCCGTAAGCAAAGAATATGAAATGAAAATCTGAAGGTACGTATTATGTGAATAAAGAAGTATTATTGTATATAGTTATGATAATAAATGCATTTGAGAGGGACAAAGTTTACAATCACTCAAGTTATGTGTCGTAAAAGTGCCACACAGGCAGGCGGCAGGCTGAACTGAATCGCCGCAAACACACATGCAAGCAAACATATGTAAATTTGTATAAACGCGTCGCAAACATTTCATCACGCCATCATAATTTTTATCGAATGCAGTTTTATTTGTGTTGTAACTTAATGCCAGTTGTGGTGCTATGTTGCAACTTCATTTTCATTTAATTTACACCAAAATTTTTGTAAACCTTTATAAGAAATAATAAAATATTGAGTGCTCAAAATATTTTAGGTTATGTTACAGAGATTACATTTTGGGGTTTTTTTTATACCGCATTTTTGTGACAAGCGGACGAAATGAAGTTAAAGGTCAGCATATATTTGAATTTATTAGGAAAAAATCCCTTCACATGCCTGTCTAGTTCACTCTGTTATTTACGCTATGTGAACCCAAAAACTAGTCTATGTGTATCGGCTGTAAATATGCCGGTTATCAGGATAAATACAAAAACAGATAATTTAACATGAAGGATAAGTCTTCTTTTATTGTGATTGTTTCTGCTTCTAAATAATGTAGTTGCCATTGTTTACAATGCATTTTTGTTGTCTTTCCTAAATTATGTGATGTTGGGACTTGATTTTCATATTTATGTAATCACACTGAAAAAGTTGCTCCTTTATTTATGCAATATTTTTTTGCCCGGTAGTGAATTTCTAGTAATGTAATTTAAGTACACTTTTATGTACTTTGCCAAAAAGTACCACTGTAATAATATTATTATCTCGCACGCCGTACGCTTTGGTTTTACTACATTTTTATATTTAAACAGAAAACGTAGTAAAAATTGTTAAGCTAATTAAGAAATACTATTTCAAATTTTGGACACGTCCAGCTGCGGAGATAACATAGTGGAATTTATAAAATATACTATTTTGAGGAAATACTGGTATAAAGTTTTAATAAAATTATATTTCCTATTTCAGTTCTACCTGCGCCATACCGAACTTCAATTACATTTCATATAAAAAGGTTTTATTTCGAGAGAAAAATGGAATCGTCCACAACAATCAAGAATCCCAACAATAATAATCACGCGGATAATCATTTGATTAATAATCAACCTCAGCAAGTAACATCTTTACAAAATAATAATCTTACTGTTTCTGCTCAGCCATTTACTCCTGCGGCCAACAACAACAATGGCAATAATACAAACAATAATAACTTAACTGTTCAACAGTCTAGCAATGCAATCGCGCCTGCTCAATCATATACACCCGTTCCGGCAGCCGCCGCAGCTCCCTTACATAGTGTGGCGGCCACGTCAGCAGGTCATCCTATTTACAATCAAGCAATGCATTCACCCAATATGTTTGTGCCAGCGCCGGGTGTTCATCAAGCGGGACCTATGTATGCAGCTATGATGCCGGCGCAAATACCCAGCAATGTTTACGTAAACAATGTTACAGCAAACGTAAATTTGCACGGATGGGCACATACAGTACCAGCTTATATACCTGGTGGAGCACCACATTACATTCAGGGTGACATGCCCCCAGATCAGGTATATATTATAATACAATTGTGTGAAGTAAAAATTAAACTTTTATTTCCACTTTCAGAATCCATCTGTTCTGCAAGCTATACCTGGTATGCCTGTAGCTTTGGCACCGTCGAATGCTATTGTTGCTGCCGGTGGAAATGGCAATCTCAGTACGCAAATGGGTACCATGAGTAGTCGTGGCTCACGTCGCGGACGCGGTCGTGGTGGTAGTGGCGGTTCACGTCGTGGCGATTACAATAATCAACGACATCCACCACCGGAAGGTAGTCCAGCGCCACAACCGCAAATGGTACAAACGCAAGATCAAATTGGCCAACAACAGTCATTAACACAACAACAACAATCGCAACAAATCGACTCCTCTAACCAATTAATGGCTACAGCACCGCCAAGTTATGCCGCACAACCGCAATATGCGCATCCATCAGCATATGCCGCTTATCCATATCAAGCATATTTTGCTGCTCAGAATCCAATATTGCATCCAGCGCAGGCCGCACAACAAGCCACTGGCACACCTCTGTATGTTTCGCATATGCCAATGTATAATGCACCACCCGTCTATAACTACATGGGCAGTCCATTTGTGTATCCGCCCGTTATGAATCCGCCCGAATATCAATTTTTGCCCGGCGAAGACGGTCAATGTGATGAGCGTCAAAATCCCGAAGGTATGGTGGCGCCTATGTGGCATGCACAACCGATTTATGCCGATGAATATGGCATGAATCCCGAAATGCATAATGCCGGTGAAGATATCAATCACAACGCCTCTTCCATGGGCTCTGTTGATACACCGAGCATGCTTAGCCCAAACTATGCAATATATGATCCACAAATACACGAGGTGCAACAACATATGGGCATGATGCATATTTATGAAGACCCTCAAATTACGCAAATGACGCAAATGCCAGGAATGCACCCAGAAGCACCAGTTGCACAGGTAAGCTAAACTGAACAAGTCAAGTGAAATTATCAAATTAATTTCTATTGTACTATCAAATGAATAGCTGGAAGAAGAAATCGTCGAATGTGTTGCACAACCTGGTGCCATACAAATGGTGTCGTCAGGTACAATGATTACGGCTGGTTCCATACAAATGTCCAACGAAACTCAAATTATTCATCACAGCCATGCGCAACACCAATCCCAACACATTATACAAAACGCCGTCTTGGAAGTGAAACCACACCACTCAAGCGGTAAGTGCCAAGCATTTTTTTCCATTTCTATATTTATACTATAAATGGTTGGAAACCAGTGCAGTCGATCATATCGTATCTGATGCAATAAAATACTAAAATTGGTGTAGCAAATTTTTGTTTAAAATTGTTGACCAATGTTATGCCGGTGCCCATAATTTTACACTACTAAAACTGCGAGTGTGCTTCGGCACCGTTTTATCATTTTATTTGCTAATGAACTAGTGATAACATGATTAAATTGTTTATATTATAAACTATTTGACTATATCAATTGGTTCCTAGAATAGTAACGAATTTCATTTTTGCCGTCCAGGCGCTTTTCTTATCGCGTATTTAAGCACCTATGTTATCAAAGATAAATATAACGTTTTATTGTGCTGCAAAATTCTTTGCATTGCTATATAGCAATAATGTTCAGTTCTCTCAATTATTCATCGATTTAGTGTGAAGACTTGGTGCATATACATACATACTCCCAAATGAATTCTTACTTATAAAAATATGGCTTTTTTTTACCTTTTCGAGCAGAATTCTACAACGCAGATACGTTTAAAATGCATATATTTGAAATCAATTAATTTATACTCAACTTAAATGACCACAAGTGCAGCGTACTTCGGCATTTTCCGATATTAATTGCCTTAGTCTATTTAAATTATTTGAAACGTTATCGCTAACACCATATATTTTATATTCCGTTGTGTGTGCGAATGTACATGTGAGTCGTATGTGTATTATGTATACCACGATTAATTGTTTATACTGTTTAATATACATACGTACAACAAATACTTCTTGCATGTACATATGTACATGTATAGTGTATTGCAACAGCCATTGACTTGTGATAATCAAAGAACTTTACCACTCAAATTTTATAAAAAGCTATGAAATATATTTACATATATATATACATATATACTAATTTTAGAACTTTTGCATCGTATATCTACGTACATAAATAAAAAAAAACTTACAAAAAAACATAGCTTTCTGTTGAGAATTCGGCTATTATTGTTTTCCAAAAATTAAAAAAATAAACTTTCGCAAAAAAATTGCATCCAAGTGCTATTGTTCTTGCTGTAGTGACAGATAACATTCCTTAAGTAATTTCCGAGTCCTTGGTCGGTTAAAAATCCGTGTTCGTTTCGTTTACTTTGTGCCGACTGTCGTGGCAACGGTTCTGTGGTTTTTCGTAATTTCTAATAATTAATTAACACTTTCTTTCGGTTCTTGTTGATACTTACCGCTTGGCATATTTGAAATTTAGTAAAACACCTGCAGTTTCTTGGCAATTCATGCATTGTATATTATACAATTTATTCTCATATATATGTATGTATACGTCACAGTATTTTATGCGGCACTAAAAAAAAATTGCTGCATTAGTTTTTATTAGCAATTTTTTTTTTAACTTTTTACTCATTAATTTGCAAAATTTATGGACATCCATTTGCAAAAATTCATACAATGGCATAGCTGAAATAATATTAAATAAATAGTTTTCTTTATGAATTTTTCGTTTATTTTCCTTTTTCTAAATAATACTAGTAATAACAATTTCTTATATGTCGAATTTTTCACATTTTTGTTTTTATCATTACTGTGTGCTTTGTACATTTTCCAATTTCAACATGCTTTTTTAGCTTTTATATACWTAATTAATTAATTATACACATGCATTTATTATGCTTTATTATAATTAGTATTTTGTGTATATATAGGCATGCCTAGAATTGGGTGCCAGCTTAAACGCTGTGCTTATTGATTCTGTTGCTTCACATTGTTGCTTTTTGCATACATACTATGTATATGTATATATATTTCGTTTATTCTATTTCTTAATTCCTTTTTTTTCAATTGCATACCGCAATTAAAACTACTTAAATAAAAAATATATATATATACGTAATAATTAGTTGACAATTCGCACTGAGGTGAATACTCTTCCGCTCAGGTTGCATTGTACGCTTAAAAAATTCCTCTTTCACATACGTGAAACGATTTTCGATTTGAGCACTTTACAATGTACATATATCAAAATATAGCTGAAAAGAAGGCGCGTTATGTGAAATTTTAAAAAGAAAAAAATATATATTTTTGTCTATACCTAAGAGCATTAGTAACTAACTGATTATATAGACATATGTAATTATTGTACACATAAATATACAACGCATCAAAAATCGTTTGTAACGAGTTAACAGTGTTTTGTTTTATTGTTTCATTGAATCGAAAATATTTACACATTAACGTATAAATATAGAGTTTTGAGTTGATTTGTAAACAATACTATATTTTCGCTTCACAATCGCATTCACTCTCGTTTTCTACATATTTTACATATTTAGTATGCCTAGCACTATACACATAAGTTTCAAGTACATTACCGATTAAAAAGGATTTTTTGCGAGTCGCTTGAATTTTCTACAATACTCGCGTTTCTAATCTCTCTCACACTTTACAAATTGCATGGTTTGCCTTACAAATTCACATTTACATATGCATATAATAATGCAGCATTTTTCTTATTAACAACAAATAATAATTGTTTAACATTTTTCGTTTTGCATTCACATTAAAATCATGCGTACAATCCAGTACATACATATCTACAGTACAATAATAATTTTTTTGTTTGCTTGTTGTTTTGGTGCGACTTTTTTGGTACATTTTGCTTAGATTTCGAACTCTAACGCGTTTGGGCTTCGATTTATAGGTGTTTACTTATAAGCCAACCCTTTAGCTATATTGTGAGCTTATTGTTTCGTTTAGCTATTTTAATTAGTATATAAAATACTAATAATATAAGTTATAAATTAGCTAGAAAGCTAGACTTTTAAATTTGTGTGTTTGCGTGTATTGTGTATGTGTGTGTTTGTGTATGCATTTAAAATTAGCTTATTAGCTGAGTTTATTTGTTGTTCTTTTTATTACTGTTATAATTGATTTTTCACTTTTTAAGCTTAATAATGGTTAGTTATTAAAAAAAATATCGCTCTGGTTTTTTGTAGTCTTGACAGCGCACAAATACGCAATTGTGTGTGTGTGTAACCTCCTGTAACACTTTCATTCTTCACTTTATATGGCATTTTCGTGTAACCTATTACCGCAAACAAAATTTCAACAAAATATTCTAACGCCCAGCTAGCGTTTGGTTGAATTTTTTACCACTTTATAACTTGGATTCGGCGCCACTTTTATTGGTTTCACTTGGAAATCCTCTGTCCACCTCTTCATGTTGTGGACTGGGTAGAGTTTTCACAATTTTCGGAACAATTGTTATGGGCTGGTCCTCTTCATCTTCCGCCTCTTCACCTTGCTCCTCATCGATTGGTGTGAGCGTATCAATCTGCATTGGTGTTTCATCGGAGGTGGTGCAACGTTTCAGGCATGGCGCCATAAAGCTGGTGATCGTGGATAGCGCAAATAAACCGCCCGCCATATAGAATGGCAGATCGTAACTTTGGGTTGCATCGTAAACAGCGCCTGCTAGTGGCGATCCAATGATGGCGGCAAAACCTCTGAATAAAATGAGCAAGCCGAAGGCGTTGGTGAGCTTGTCCAGTCCCAATAGATCTACGAGTATAATTGACGTGAGTGAAATGTAACCGGAGATGGCGATACCAAAGAAAATGGACATGGTCACGTAGGCACCGTAGGAAGAGCAAAGCGGTGTTAATGTAACGGCCACCGTGGAAATGAGTAGGCAAATGTTGTTGAGAAATAGTGAGTCGACTTTGGGAAAATCGGCCACATAACCGCAAATTACCCTGCCAAAGGTGTTTGTTATGCCGATAATTGAGAGTAGAAATGATGCTGAATTATCTTCGATTCCGTCCTTTTTAGCCGCATCCACGAGATACACGAATGGCACGTACAAACCGGCCATACCGAATATATTGGAGACGCCGATAAGCATAAAAACTGGATCTTTCAATAAGCTGACGTCCAACATTGTATTGAATACGGATTTAATGGAGTCTGGTATGGTGAGACAGGGACAAAGATCGTATTGCCCACGTCCTTTTTCTGCTTCAGCCAAGGGATCATGTACACGTACACTTTGCATGCTCTTTTCATATTTGGTTAACGATAGCACGGAGTTGCGGTAATTCGTGAGCGATTTTTGCGACTGGTATTGTGGCAGATTTGTCACAGATCCGGAGTAGAAGATATCTTTACGTGACATTGGACGTACCATTTTGCCACTGGACTGACTCTGTGAGAGCGATATTTTCGATGAGGTAAATCCCATTTCAACACCATTGCTGTCGAGATCGCCGCGCGATGATGCACGTATGGCGGCTAAGGATGGCTGGAAACGTTCGCTGGCTGACGTCTTGCGTACACGATTGAACGAAGGCACCGAACCATTCTTTGGAAGACTTTGATGGTCTGCCATAAAGGCGGGCTGTGAAGCATTGCGTGTCATTGCATCCGCAGAGTTGTAAGGGCTGGTCTCGGTTTCCGAATTACGATGTGAACGCCTACCGCTACGCTTCACATCCAATTGTCCATTGCTATCGACAGTTGGTGGACTTTGTGCGCCAGTTTGATATTCGACCACTTTTGCTTCGGTTATAGTTGGTAAAGTTGAGACGGGATGTAATGAACCCTGTTGGGCGAGCAATTCCAAATTGAGACTAGAGTGTACACCGGGATCGGCATTGAGTGGCATTTTCAGCTTACGCTCCATGGTGCCGTCGGGCAGCTGTACCATGAAATGTGAGCCAGCAATTGAACCACGTTCCAATTGCAATTGCTTTTCCTCGTACATACGTTGCATGAGCGGTTTAACCTTCTTCTTTTTGGGGTAGGTGAGTGGACGCATCATAGCGCCAAATATAGCGCAATTCAAAATTAGACCCGCGAAGATGAGTAGTGCATTCTTCCAACCATACAACTGCAACAAATACGTAGCTAATGGCGCGAAGGCGAACGTGCCGAAACCAGAGCCACATACAGCAATACCCGTGGCCAGTGAGCGTTTGGTTTCAAAATAATAGCCGACAGCCACAACTGCAGGCAGGTAAATCATACCGAAGCCGAAACCTCCGATCACACCATATGTTAGCATCAGCATGTTAATGGAGGTGCTCATCGTGCTCAGTACGAATGCAATACAACCCACAACGCTACCGGCAATGCATACTGCACGGCAACCATATTTATTCGCTAACGCGGACACAATTGGACCTGCGCTCAGATAAACACCACTCAGTAAACTGCCTACCCAGGCCACCTTGCCTTTGCCTTCACCAAAGTAATCGACGAATTCACCAAGGAATATACCGAACGTGTACGCGATACCGTCCACAATCATGTTGCACATAAATGACGCAAAGCAGATGACCCAACCGTAACCGCCATCTGGCGGTGGTGGCAGCTCGCCGTATTCGCTGAGATCATCCTCATCGTCTGGACTGACGGTGCCTTCCTGCAGATCGGCGGTAAGGCGCGCGGCTTCCTCACATGCAACTTCACTGTCTGTACGATCGAATTTACGTAGACGCGTACCGGAACCCAGCGCATTTGTATCACCCATATTTTTAATTTTTAATACTAGTTTTTCTTATTGCTATAGAGTTAGAGGTTAAGTGGCGTATTCTAACGAAGTTAGGTAGTTGTTAGGTGTTCCAAGTATTTTTTGCTTCAATACAATAACTTCACTTATCCTTTTTTCTTTTATGTTTTATAGTCACTTTTAAGTGTTTTATTACACTTCGTAGCCGTGGTTGCACTTCAGAAGTTATTTCTTTTGTTTATTCGCTTGCTTGCTTTCTGCTTGCCACTACATCACGAGTAAAAGAGTTTTTGGTTTGCTACCTTTATTTTGTCAACTCCCTACACGTTTTTTTGTCCCTTTTTTCCTTCTACTTTGACTTTCACTTTTTTCTCTACCACGTACGATTATAGGCGAATACTTTTGTTGTTTTTGTTTTTGATGTGCGTATTGTTATATTTTATATTTTTTAACTTCTTTTTTAATTTTTTTTTATTTAATTTTATTTTAATTCTTATTGTAAGTACGCTCGAGAACTTGCGACCACCGCGATTATTGATGGTCAATTGTCGCGGTTCAGCAAAGTTCAATATTAATTTAAGAATTTCTTCCTTTTGGATTTCGGCACTGTTTTAAGCTTTATCTTCGCAGACTGCTGTGCTAACTGCTGACTGCTGGCGGTTGCCTGGCTCGCTGTCACACATTAACTCTGCACGTTTGTTCGCTCGCGCTGTTAGTTACTTGTCTGGCTGGTTAGCTTGTCGGCTTGTCGGTTGTTTGATGGGTGGTGGGCTGCTACAACAACACTATTCTCTCTGCTCTCCGTCGATAACGTTGGCGAAGACGACTACGACCACAACGGCAACGACAAAACGCGCGGTACAACTGTCGTGTGCTCTGATGATGATGAGTATTCTCAGTAGCAATAGTAGTCGTCGTCGTTATTCGCCTTCAAGGGTGGTTGAGCGGCGAGCGTATTGCGAGCACCGAACGTATGACAGTTTCGTTATAGAATGTTCGCTCAGCTCTTGGTTGCGCTGCTAGCACTCGGCGTGAGTGCGAGAGCGCGTTTGGCTATGAATTTTTGCTTGCTATTGATATTATTTATTTGATAATTTCTTGATATTATTTTACACTTTGTTTTGTTGACGTTATCGAATGGAATGACACTTTTCGTGTGTGTGTTTTGTTTTATTTCAATGATGTTTTTGTTTTATACGCTTTGGCTATGTATTCGTATGTTTTTTTGTTTTTGTTATGCGCTGCAGTAACTATGCAATGCACTTGAGCAAATTGCTTTTTATTTTTATTTTTAACAAATTTACATTATATGTGCTACCGGAGAAGCAGAATTTTCAACAATTCAGGTAACGCTAAACTACTTAATTTTGTATTTTTATTATTCTCTATTTTTAAATATATATAAACACATGTTTTGAAAGTATATAAGTTTGCAAAGCAAAGCTAAAAAAAGCGCGCGTTTTTAACGAGAGTGTCACTTTTGTGGCTAAAAATTTGTAATGAAATATTTTCAAAAAATTTGTTTTTACTTGCTACTTTTTATAATCACGCTTACTTGAGTTGGATATTTAGCGGGTAATGCAATTGTTTTACGTTTCACCTACAATTTCTTTTATTTTTGATTTTTTTGTTTTAATTGAAATCAGTGCTTTTTGCTGCGTAGTAAATTGTAATATTGTTATTATATGAATAAATACATTATCCAAGCTTTTTAACGCCTTTAATATATAGCTTATTTTCTACACGTTTTTGTTTATATGCATATAAGTCTGTATGTATGTGTTCATGAGCATTTTCTTTGTTACACTTTGCCGCTTTTCCACAAAATGTGGTCTTCTATATGCCTATATGTAACTTTTTGAGTATTTATTTTTCATTTATCCTCGCTTTTGACTCTGCTCAGCTGCTTGCGCGCTGCAACTTGTGTTTATAGTATGCGCTTTGTTAGTGTTTTTGTTATTATTGAAATATTTAAACGCTGGGGCGTATCTGCACTTTTGTATTTGTTTTTTTTTTTTTGTTTTTGCATATATTATTTTTTAAGTTTTTTTTTTAAATTTTCTTCTTTTTGTCTTTTTCGCTTTCAATTTGCATTGACAGCAAATGAAAATGCACAGAACCGTTAATACTCTTTAATTTAGGCTTTCGTGCATTTAATGTGTTGGTATTTTTGCTCTTTGTTACAACAAAATTACAGTCTTTTTTTCAACCTTGCTCTTCAACTGCTCGAGTTTTGTACTTGCAATGTGTTAAGCGTTTGCAATAGAAATTTTAATTCAAGTTTAAATGCGTAATGCGACGAAAATGTTATTGTTGTTCTGGTTCTAGTTCTGGTTGTTGTACCAGTGCTATTCCTTATTGTTTTTTGTTTCAGTGCTGAGTTGTTGCGGACGTGTGTTGTTTTGGTTTGCAGGTGTGCTAGTTGGTTAACATTTTTCAAAATGTATTGCATTGACATGCATACATAAATGGCATCACATTAGAAAATTGGCAAATGCATTAATTTCTATATTTCTTTTTGTCTCACGATGCTTCCTCTTGCTATATACACTTTAATAGCTCATTTTCCGCTTGTCGAATGTGGTGTGTTAGCGTTTTGTACCGTTTTGTTTTTKTGGTATTTTGCTATATTTCGATTTTCCGCTTTGTTCTACACGACCGCAAAGTTTCCGTTTTGCCTTTTGACAATGAATATTTAATTTTCTATTTTTTTAATGTTTGTTTTATACAASCATATTACATTATACAAATGTGTGTTCGCCGAGCGAGTGCTCCGTTTCGTTCGACGCGTGATCGATAAATGTTTTCAACAAAAACAACAAATCCACGAGCTTGTTATAAAGAACGTTGTCGCCTCAGTCACAGCTACGCAGCTGACGCGTTTATGTACGCTGCCACCGTTAACGTCAACGCCAACGCCAGTGACATTACTGGTATAGGCAGTAGCACCGCTGTCACTGTTGCTACTGTTATTGTTTTGGCTGTTACTGTTGCTTTTAGTTTCGTATAGCAGTTAGTCGCAACGTTGCTCTCGTCGTTGGCTTTACTGTTGACTCAGACGTCACTGCTGTTGTCGTTGCTAGAGTTGTTTCTTGCCTAATAGCTCCATCAGTGCCTCCAACCAACAATAACAACGTACGTCAATTGAATTTCAGTTGAATTTTTATTGTATAACTCGCAGTTTTTATTATTTTATTGTTGTTGTTTTATTTATCGCTGACAATTTAAATTTATTATATACCTTATAACATATTTCTTATATGATTTTTCACAGCGCAGTGACCGACTGCCTTGCCGGTGGCTGTAAAAGTTCGTTTGTGAACGTCGCCGTCAACGACGCTGTCGTCGTGCGACTGTTCTTTTATTAACACTTGCAAGCAATATTTATATTTGCTCGCTTTTTTCGTCAACTTTAGCTGAATAAAAATATTATGCTAGAAGAAAATATGAATTTTGCTTTAGCTAATTGTGGTYCAACAGTGTTACGCTGCACCACTAGAGGAAAGCACAATTCGCACGGTTGTTTCGCTGCCGACTGCCAACTGACCTGGCTGTAAAACTTGCCAATGCATACAGCTACACGGCTGAACAACGAAAACTGTTATACGAATTTCAAGCGAAGATGATTTGTAGCGACGGCAGCGRTGTTGGTGGTGGTGCAGGGTACGCATACGTAGTGTGGTACCACAAGCAGCTGAACAAGGCGGTGTGTGTACACATGTCTATGGGAATGCTTTGTATTTGACCGCCGTCTTTGTTGCTGCAACGCGTTAAAACCATATATGCATACATGTGTGTGTATATGCTGCAGACGTTTTCGCACTCTCCCAATAGCGCCCATTTGAGCAGGCAGGCGCAGTAGGCGCACACCGCTGTGCTCTCAACGAACGAGCGGATAATATTTCGTCGCCACTCTGCTGCCGCTACTCGCTCATTTATCAACAATGCATTGTCACCGCTCTGCCGGAAAGGTGCTGCGCTCATTTATAGATAGACAAACAAAAATTGTTTTGTTTGCATTCAAGTTTATTTAGTTTTTGTTTAGCTACTTGTTTCGCTTCTATATATTGCTTTGTTTTGCGAAAAGCAAATTTTCGTTGAGCGTAAAATTTCTGACAATTCACCGTGCAATAACAATAAAGCAGCGTGTCAGCTGCTGTCACCTGGTCTTCGGCAAAGTTCTATGCACATGTGGAAGTTTTGCGTTGTAAAAGTGGTGTGATTTCAATGGAAACTCGGAGAGAGCCAGAGCATTTGCTGTGCTAATCCTGCTTGGAAATGCGTCAACAAATATGCCTCGCGGTCTGTTAGCAACCGAAAATTCAAACAACAACAACATCGCGACAGATGACGAAGTCTTTGCTGTCAAAAACAGCAAAATGCTCAGCCATCCAACTAACCAAACGACCAACTATTCATACCCGGCATTATGCTTGCTTACGTAGTGTGCAGCGCTTTTCGCCAGCAGACAGCTCAAGCATGCGTGTGTATGTGCATTTGTGGACCGACCGCCACTACCTCGAGCGGCGTCGCATTGCAACGCCGTAAGTTAAGGCTCTGCTTTATAATCCATTAGCTGAAGCTTTAATTTACTTACGTTGAGGCGTTTTTTTTGTTGCTCTGCATTCGGCGAAGCAAGGGTGGTTTTCTTCGTTCATTCATGCAATCAGTTGTGCGGAAAGTAAAAACCGGGAAGACATTGTTGCCATGCATATACAAACTATATGTAAAAATGTTTCTTTTTTCTACAAGTGTGTGTGTGCTTTGAGCATATGTTTGTATTTCTCACTGTTGGTCTGCTTGCTCAGCTGTTTTGTTCCACCCATTTTTGATGACGGTTTAGCTCATGGAGCAGTGTCAGCAGGTGACCGGCCATGCTGTAGTGTGTCAAGTTTGTATGTATTTGCTAGTTATCGAATTTTATGAAATTGCTAATACACTTTCGCTTTATTTTTATCACTGTTGCATGGCAACATTGCAGTCGATTAATACAGTTTCACATGTTTGCTGTACTCACATTTGTGCTGACTGTCATTGAACACGTGCTGTTGGGGATAAGCAAATTGTCCCCATAGAGGTAGCTAGGTGCCCGCTAGGAAATTGATTCGATTTGTTGAGTTCTTTACAGATGGTTATTAGTACTAAAATTTTTATTTGATTAAGTTTTCAGATATTATTTGGAAATTTACGTAGAATTTAATACCTTCGAAAACAAATATCTCTCCTTTATATACCACTGGCTTTTCTCCCAAGGGACAGCATTATCAAAAGTGTAAACTTCACTAGAAAGTTCAAGGGTATCCTCAGCCGTAATGCTGAATGGAACGACTCCACTCACGAGATAATGATTAGGAATAGTTCAATTAACTCCGACGACTCGAAAACGTCGGAGGAAAGCGTGCACCAAACTCCAAATACCTATGGGTAGTTTTTCGGGCATATTCCAAGCAGAGGTCTTTGCTATAAGTCGGTGCAATGAACGTATAGTTATACTAAGCGACAGTCAAGCGACATTCCAAGCGATCTCCGCTTACGAGATCAAATCGCTATTGGTGCAGTACTGCGCCTGACTGAACAGTCTATCACCTTGTCTGGGTGGCAGGTCCCAAAATTATAGCTAGGAATGAACTGGCTGATGAGCTTGTCCGCTCCGCAGCGTCCGGGAACGTGGTAGTACCCGAACCTTTAATTTCCGTTGGTCCCAATATCATAATGAACCTGTACCGCAAGGATGAAGCACTGGTTAGGTTGAGATATTGGCAACATCTTCTAGGCATGTCATGCGTCATGCCAAGTTGTTAATGGGTGGTTACAACCTTAAAATGTCTCAAAGGATAAACTCAGGCTGCTTGTCGCCTTCTATTTTGTCCATTGTAATCTTAAGAGGCACTTACATAACATGGACCTAGCTTCTTGTGCGAATTGTCAGCTCTGCTACTTAGAGTCTGAAACTCCAGAATACCTTCACAGTAGTCTGTAGGCGCAAGATGTACGCCCTTGGATTCCTATTTCCAAATAGAGATCACATCGACTCTATAACACTTAGCAATACATATATCGGAATTTATCAATATGATGGGGCGAAGTGAGTCGTTGTGACTTAGGAGAGAGCACAATATGTAAACCTTGGCTCGCGGTGTAATCCTCATTTATTCATCTAAGCAGGCCCTTTAAAGTGGTAAAAAGTGTAAGAAGTTCATAATAGGTTGAGACACATTGGAAACGAAAAATGAAATTACAAAAACTACATGAAAAATAATTTACATACGATCTGAAGTTAGTAAGAAGACGGGGAGAGACGTTTTTGAATTTTAAGGGTTAAAACTGTTTATCTGGATTTCCTGCAAAATTGTGAATCTTATAGAAAAAACTTATATGACAAACTTCTCGCTAATGAAAAGATCTATGACTTTTGTATCAATACCTTTTGGACATAACCTCAAAATTTATGTGAAAAATTCAAATAGCCAAGTTTTCGGGTTTCTTATTTTGCAACAAATTTGTTATATGTTATGCCAAAAAAAAAAAAAAAAANGTGTTTATAGTATGCGCTTTGTTAGTGTTTTTGTTATTATTGAAATATTTAAACGCTGGGGCGTATCTGCACTTTTGTATTTGTTTTTTTTTTTTTGTTTTTGCATATATTATTTTTTAAGTTTTTTTTTTAAATTTTCTTCTTTTTGTCTTTTTCGCTTTCAATTTGCATTGACAGCAAATGAAAATGCACAGAACCGTTAATACTCTTTAATTTAGGCTTTCGTGCATTTAATGTGTTGGTATTTTTGCTCTTTGTTACAACAAAATTACAGTCTTTTTTTCAACCTTGCTCTTCAACTGCTCGAGTTTTGTACTTGCAATGTGTTAAGCGTTTGCAATAGAAATTTTAATTCAAGTTTAAATGCGTAATGCGACGAAAATGTTATTGTTGTTCTGGTTCTAGTTCTGGTTGTTGTACCAGTGCTATTCCTTATTGTTTTTTGTTTCAGTGCTGAGTTGTTGCGGACGTGTGTTGTTTTGGTTTGCAGGTGTGCTAGTTGGTTAACATTTTTCAAAATGTATTGCATTGACATGCATACATAAATGGCATCACATTAGAAAATTGGCAAATGCATTAATTTCTATATTTCTTTTTGTCTCACGATGCTTCCTCTTGCTATATACACTTTAATAGCTCATTTTCCGCTTGTCGAATGTGGTGTGTTAGCGTTTTGTACCGTTTTGTTTTTTTGGTATTTTGCTATATTTCGATTTTCCGCTTTGTTCTACACGACCGCAAAGTTTCCGTTTTGCCTTTTGACAATGAATATTTAATTTTCTATTTTTTTAATGTTTGTTTTATACAACCATATTACATTATACAAATGTGTGTTCGCCGAGCGAGTGCTCCGTTTCGTTCGACGCGTGATCGATAAATGTTTTCAACAAAAACAACAAATCCACGAGCTTGTTATAAAGAACGTTGTCGCCTCAGTCACAGCTACGCAGCTGACGCGTTTATGTACGCTGCCACCGTTAACGTCAACGCCAACGCCAGTGACATTACTGGTATAGGCAGTAGCACCGCTGTCACTGTTGCTACTGTTATTGTTTTGGCTGTTACTGTTGCTTTTAGTTTCGTATAGCAGTTAGTCGCAACGTTGCTCTCGTCGTTGGCTTTACTGTTGACTCAGACGTCACTGCTGTTGTCGTTGCTAGAGTTGTTTCTTGCCTAATAGCTCCATCAGTGCCTCCAACCAACAATAACAACGTACGTCAATTGAATTTCAGTTGAATTTTTATTGTATAACTCGCAGTTTTTATTATTTTATTGTTGTTGTTTTATTTATCGCTGACAATTTAAATTTATTATATACCTTATAACATATTTCTTATATGATTTTTCACAGCGCAGTGACCGACTGCCTTGCCGGTGGCTGTAAAAGTTCGTTTGTGAACGTCGCCGTCAACGACGCTGTCGTCGTGCGACTGTTCTTTTATTAACACTTGCAAGCAATATTTATATTTGCTCGCTTTTTTCGTCAACTTTAGCTGAATAAAAATATTATGCTAGAAGAAAATATGAATTTTGCTTTAGCTAATTGTGGTTCAACAGTGTTACGCTGCACCACTAGAGGAAAGCACAATTCGCACGGTTGTTTCGCTGCCGACTGCCAACTGACCTGGCTGTAAAACTTGCCAATGCATACAGCTACACGGCTGAACAACGAAAACTGTTATACGAATTTCAAGCGAAGATGATTTGTAGCGACGGCAGCGATGTTGGTGGTGGTGCAGGGTACGCATACGTAGTGTGGTACCACAAGCAGCTGAACAAGGCGGTGTGTGTACACATGTCTATGGGAATGCTTTGTATTTGACCGCCGTCTTTGTTGCTGCAACGCGTTAAAACCATATATGCATACATGTGTGTGTATATGCTGCAGACGTTTTCGCACTCTCCCAATAGCGCCCATTTGAGCAGGCAGGCGCAGTAGGCGCACACCGCTGTGCTCTCAACGAACGAGCGGATAATATTTCGTCGCCACTCTGCTGCCGCTACTCGCTCATTTATCAACAATGCATTGTCACCGCTCTGCCGGAAAGGTGCTGCGCTCATTTATAGATAGACAAACAAAAATTGTTTTGTTTGCATTCAAGTTTATTTAGTTTTTGTTTAGCTACTTGTTTCGCTTCTATATATTGCTTTGTTTTGCGAAAAGCAAATTTTCGTTGAGCGTAAAATTTCTGACAATTCACCGTGCAATAACAATAAAGCAGCGTGTCAGCTGCTGTCACCTGGTCTTCGGCAAAGTTCTATGCACATGTGGAAGTTTTGCGTTGTAAAAGTGGTGTGATTTCAATGGAAACTCGGAGAGAGCCAGAGCATTTGCTGTGCTAATCCTGCTTGGAAATGCGTCAACAAATATGCCTCGCGGTCTGTTAGCAACCGAAAATTCAAACAACAACAACATCGCGACAGATGACGAAGTCTTTGCTGTCAAAAACAGCAAAATGCTCAGCCATCCAACTAACCAAACGACCAACTATTCATACCCGGCATTATGCTTGCTTACGTAGTGTGCAGCGCTTTTCGCCAGCAGACAGCTCAAGCATGCGTGTGTATGTGCATTTGTGGACCGACCGCCACTACCTCGAGCGGCGTCGCATTGCAACGCCGTAAGTTAAGGCTCTGCTTTATAATCCATTAGCTGAAGCTTTAATTTACTTACGTTGAGGCGTTTTTTTTTGTTGCTCTGCATTCGGCGAAGCAAGGGTGGTTTTCTTCGTTCATTCATGCAATCAGTTGTGCGGAAAGTAAAAACCGGGAAGACATTGTTGCCATGCATATACAAACTATATGTAAAAATGTTTCTTTTTTCTACAAGTGTGTGTGTGCTTTGAGCATATGTTTGTATTTCTCACTGTTGGTCTGCTTGCTCAGCTGTTTTGTTCCACCCATTTTTGATGACGGTTTAGCTCATGGAGCAGTGTCAGCAGGTGACCGGCCATGCTGTAGTGTGTCAAGTTTGTATGTATTTGCTAGTTATCGAATTTTATGAAATTGCTAATACACTTTCGCTTTATTTTTATCACTGTTGCATGGCAACATTGCAGTCGATTAATACAGTTTCACATGTTTGCTGTACTCACATTTGTGCTGACTGTCATTGAACACGTGCTGTTGGGGATAAGCAAATTGTCCCCATAGAGGTAGCTAGGTGCCCGCTAGGAAATTGATTCGATTTGTTGAGTTCTTTACAGATGGTTATTAGTACTAAAATTTTTATTTGATTAAGTTTTCAGATATTATTTGGAAATTTACGTAGAATTTAATACCTTCGAAAACAAATATCTCTCCTTTATATACCACTGGCTTTTCTCCCAAGGGACAGCATTATCAAAAGTGTAAACTTCACTAGAAAGTTCAAGGGTATCCTCAGCCGTAATGCTGAATGGAACGACTCCACTCACGAGATAATGATTAGGAATAGTTCAATTAACTCCGACGACTCGAAAACGTCGGAGGAAAGCGTGCACCAAACTCCAAATACCTATGGGTAGTTTTTCGGGCATATTCCAAGCAGAGGTCTTTGCTATAAGTCGGTGCAATGAACGTATAGTTATACTAAGCGACAGTCAAGCGACATTCCAAGCGATCTCCGCTTACGAGATCAAATCGCTATTGGTGCAGTACTGCGCCTGACTGAACAGTCTATCACCTTGTCTGGGTGGCAGGTCCCAAAATTATAGCTAGGAAYGAACTGGCTGATGAGCTTGTCCGCTCCGCAGCGTCCGGGAACGTGGTAGTACCCGAACCTTTAATTTCCGTTGGTCCCAATATCATAATGAACCTGTACCGCAAGGATGAAGCACTGGTTAGGTTGAGATATTGGCAACATCTTCTAGGCATGTCATGCGTCATGCCAAGTTGTTAATGGGTGGTTACAACCTTAAAATGTCTCAAAGGATAAACTCAGGCTGCTTGTCGCCTTCTATTTTGTCCATTGTAATCTTAAGAGGCACTTACATAACATGGACCTAGCTTCTTGTGCGAATTGTCAGCTCTGCTACTTAGAGTCTGAAACTCCAGAATACCTTCACAGTAGTCTGTAGGCGCAAGATGTACGCCCTTGGATTCCTATTTCCAAATAGAGATCACATCGACTCTATAACACTTAGCAATACATATATCGGAATTTATCAATATGATGGGGCGAAGTGAGTCGWTGTGACTTAGGAGAGAGCACAATATGTAAACCTTGGCTCGCGGTGTAATCCTCATTTATTCATCTAAGCAGGCCCTTTAAAGTGGTAAAAAGTGTAAGAAGTTCATAATAGGTTGAGACACATTGGAAACGAAAAATGAAATTACAAAAACTACATGAAAAATAATTTACATACGATCTGAAGTTAGTAAGAAGACGGGGAGAGACGTTTTTGAATTTTAAGGGTTAAAACTGTTTATCTGGATTTCCTGCAAAATTGTGAATCTTATAGAAAAAACTTATATGACAAACTTCTCGCTAATGAAAAGATCTATGACTTTTGTATCAATACCTTTTGGACATAACCTCAAAATTTATGTGAAAAATTCAAATAGCCAAGTTTTCGGGTTTCTTATTTTGCAACAAATTTGTTATATGTTATGCCAAAAAAAAAAAAAAAAAATTATTTAAAGCCCTGAAAATGATTGTTTAATAATTTAGAATGGCGTTCTAAGAGAAGAGTTTCCCAAGGTTTGGTTATTATAACAAATTAGGGGGTTCAAAATCCGTCGATTTCAAAAATATTTCAACTTCTTCCTGAGTAACCAACCTAATTCATATTCACTTCACATAATCTTTGCACTTATTACCTAAATACTAATTCTTAACTAGTTTAGGTGTACTACAAGGAAGTTTCGTCTGCAGGGCAATTTGTGACACACGCGATTTTGTATATTGTTTCTTGCCTGTCGTCATGGCATATTGAATATTGCTGACCTATAAATTGTAACGCTATCATAGTGGAGGCAATCCATGGTCCGCACAGCATTTTACTGTTGTCATGACAACAAAATCAGAAAAATGTCACAGATCGCTGGCGGTTTACACGTACAATAACAACAAAAAATGGTGCTACTAAACCGTAAAAGGCGCGACATTGTCATACTAACACACACACATGCATATTTATAACAGTTTTATTTGCGCATAAATATTGTCTAGTAGCTGAAGGATGCCTCGCTGATGTTGAAAGCCCATTCATTTATCGCATTTATTGTTTTCTTTTGCTATAATTATAATCCTTTTATTTTTGCATACACCTTTTTATGGCGAATCAATTTACACACACACACATACTATGCACGCTTTTGTTCTGGCGAGTATTTCCATTTCGTTGTTTTGTCTTTGTACGAAATGACTGTGCAGTCGTGCGAATGGTTGTATGCAACAAAGAGATGGGATTTATTTTTGTGTAAACACACACTCCTCTCGATACTATTGGCATGCAACGCCGCCATGTGTGCAAGTCGTCGTTTCACAAACCGCGTATAACAGTAGAGGATACGAGTATACCAGTATTGCATCGTCACGTTCGCCACCTTTCAATCTAATATAGAGTATTCTCAAGTGCATACAAACAGACATGTACAGTTATAGACAATTCCAAAAGAAAGGAAAATCAAGCCAAAGTCAAAGCAAGAACAAAACACACACACACCGTTATATAGCTTATTGGGTTTGTCTGACTGCCCTAGTCATTCGGTCAATGTCACTCACACATGCATACACACACACACATGCAAAGAATAGCAGAAAAAATATTTTCATTTAACGTTTTGCGCTCTTTAAAGGTCCCGTGCTGAAAAGTGACTTAATCTTATTCAGCGCGAAGAGCGCTCGTTGGTTCGGTCGTTAACCGTTAAAAGTAAAACATCGCTACCCAAATTTAATTTGAGTTATTTGAATTGTATTGACATGATTTCATCAACTACAATAATAATAGCAGCAACAGAAACAACAACAAAAATAGCGCATTTGTCTTTTGTAGTGACATTCTTCCTTATGTTGGCGAGATGTGAGCTTTGGATTCTACTCGTTCGGCATTTTCTTTGCCTTAGTCATGGTTATTAAAAGTAAAAATGGCGTGCAGATTTTGTTTTTCTCAAAATATATACACATATGTACAGAGAAGTAAGTAATAGTATATTATTTTGAAGATATATTATATCTGCACTTGAATCCACACAGCATTTAATATTACGAGCATTTGACATTAAAGCGCCTGGAAAAATGCGTGCACCGCCGTCAATAATGACGTCAGACTGTTGTTTATAGTTATAGAAATATGTAGATTGCCAAGTTTTCTCGGTGGGTGTTAGACTGTGTTTGTTCACTTAAAATCAATCACTTGTTATTTTAATAATAACGGTATAATCTGAGGTCGTTTTTTTTCTTTTAACATTATACTTACTTTTCATATTCTAGACAGCCAATAATAATAATTTGGGGCCTTTCAAAGTCCAGAAGAAAGCGTTTTTTGAAATTTCAAGCTACAGTTCGGTCTTTAAGCCTTCAACATATCATATTGGTCAATCCTTGAGACCCAATATTGAAATGCGGACAGAATTTTATATGTCAACAATGGGTAAAATCGGGTCCACTGGCCCCAGTTATTTAATTTAATTGGTTAATATGTATGTATGAGTTTTCTTAATGTAACTCTTCATCTTTTGCTGTAAAATCTGGATAAAATCAGGTCAACAGTTTTACCAACTCCCACACACCTTCCATAAGAATTTCAAACTTTTGGTTGTCTTTATAAAAGAACTTCCACGAATACGTCTCAGATGGTCAAATTTGATGGGGAATGTTTACTGTCATTCTAAGGAACATTCTTTGGTTTTGTTTTTTTGAAGATTATCTCTTCAAATGTTGGCCACGACCACGTCTCAGATGGTCTATCTGTTGAGTCCAATTTTGGATGACTGTTTCTTGCATTTCAACTGGTAACTGGTGAGAGACACGTCTTTTGTTCCAAGGCCTGAGTCGAAGCGTGATTGACCGCACAGACCTTGGATATTACGTATCCCCAGGAAGAAGTCTAACGGTGTGACTTGACAGGATTTTTGTGGTCAATTGAACCGCCCAAAATGTAAAATTATTTTCGCAGCGCAGTGTTCTCTCAATAAATCCATTGATTGATGCGATGTGTGGGAAATGGTGTGGTCTTGTTGAAGCCAAATGTCGCCGAGATCACGAGCTTCAATTTCAGGTATCAAATACGCGGTTATCATTTCGCTATTGACACTTATGTTCTCACCGGCATAATATTTGATGAAATACCGACCGATGAGTCCACCGGCCCACAAACCACACCAATCTGTTGTTTTTCTGGATGAAATGGCAGCTCTTGAATATCTTTTGGTTGCTCTTCGTCCCAAATGAGACAATTTTGTTTGTTTACATACTCGTTGAGCAAGAAATGAGTCTCGACGCTGGACAAAATATGGCTCGAAAATGTCGGATCTTCTTGGAACTTTTCAAGAGCCCATTGTGCGAAGCGATTCGCCTGCGAATATTCACGAATTCGGTTGTGTAAATCCTTATAGTTACTTTTTTCAAGTTCGGTGACTATTTACTGACTTCGACTTGCCAATTGTTCTAGAGTAGCGCATCGAACTACAACTACAAGAGAGTAGTGTGCAAAGATAATGGACAAGTTTCTTTTAGTTAAAATTTAAAATCAGAAGGAATTCTCAAGTAGTAGCAGCAAGTCCTAGCGTCTGCTTTACCCACTAGGATAATGTGTGCGTGTCTCTTCAACAAAATTGTCACTTTGCAAATCTACTGAAAACGCCTCGTCAGCAGCCAATTTGTCGTTTCAGCGGCATTTTGCAACGTAAACGCATAATTTACTATATATAAATGCTTGGAAGGATTCAACACCAAGCAGTGCAGGTCTGTCATTTGCAACTTGCTCGCAAGCTCACTTTGCTTTGCATAAGTGCTCGACTGCGCGACTTACTAATCAACGTTAGAGGCGAATACTTAGCTGCACTTAAATTGCAGCAAGTCGCTTATTTATTTACCCTTACAATAGGTTTTATATTTGTGCACGTGCACACACTCATACATACACACACAGACGCACACCCAAACAGTCATTAGTAGGCGATTTGTAGCAATTTAAAGTAATTTACACTACGAGCTTATTGTTTGTAAAGGCCCGCAAATATCCATCGCAATGCGGTTGATTTTGCATCGATTTTATAGAAAGTGCATTGTATGTATGTGTGTACGTATGTGTGTATGGCATCAATGGAATTGTTGTGTGTGAAACTTTTGTTGTTTTTGCGTAAACCGACTCGCTTCTTTGCAAATAGGAGATTCGTCACTAAGCGGAAGTGTTCGTATTGTTGAAAGTTGTTTGTTGTTGCTTTTGTTTTCTCTGTGATCAGTTGTTGTTTATGGCTTACAATTGTTGTATTTATTCGAAGTTTTTCTTGTGTTACATTGAGGTGTAATTAGAAATGTTTTTACATTACAGAAACAAAAATATCTATAGAAAAATAGGTGTGTCGGCCAAACAATAAGGCCGATATCAGTTCGTCATTTTTTGATTTCGTTCATGACCGTTCGACTATTTAATATTTTTATACTCTCGCAACAATGTTGCTAAAGAGAGTATTATAGTTTTGTTCACATAACGGTTGTTTGTAAGTCCAAAACTAAAAGAGTCAGATATAGGGTTATATATACCAAAATGATCATTGTGACGAGTAGAGTTGAAATCCGGATGTCTGTCTGTCCGTCCGTTTGTGCAAGCTGTAACTTGAGTAAAAATTGAGATATCATGATGAAATTCGGTACACGTATTTCTTGACTCCATAAGAAGGTTAAGTTCGAAGATGGGCAAAATCGGCCCACTGCCACGCCCACAAAATGGCGAAAACCGAAAACCTATAAAGTGTGATAACTAAGCCATAAATAAAGATATTGAAGTGAAATTTGGCAAAAAGGATCGCATTAGGGAGGGGCATATTTGGACGTAATTTTTTGGAAAAGTGGGCGTGGCCCCGCCCCCTACTAAGTTTTTTGTACATATCTCGGAAACTGCTACAGCTATGTCAACCAAACTCTATAGAGTCGTTTCCTTCAGGCATTTTCATATACAGYTCAAAAAYGGAAGAAATCGGATAATAAYCACGYCCACCTCCYATACAAAGGTTATGTTGAAAATCACTAAAAGTGTGTTAACCGACTAACGAAAAACGTCAAAAACACTAAATTTTACGGAAGAAATGGCAGAGGAAGCTGCACCCAGCTTTTGAAAAATTTAAAATGGGCGTGGCGACGCCCACTTATGGACCAAAAACCATATCTCAGGAACTACTCCACCGATTTCAATGAAATTCGGTACATAATATTTTCTTACCACCGTGATGACATGTACCAAATATGGGTGAAATAGGTTTACAACAACGACTGAAATCTCGATTATCACTTTATCATGCGAGAGTATAAAATGTTCGGTGACACCCGAACTTAGCCCTTCCTTACTTGTTCATTTTCTTTTTGGCTCTACAATCCCTAATCTAATACCGCTGTCTTATTTATATCTTTTCCTGGTACTAAGTTGTACACATTATCAAAGCAAAGAATGTAGGGAGTTCCGATGTTCGCCATCCTGTCTATCGCTCTTAGCCGAATTCGAAGAAACTGCCTTTTAACCAACTTCTTTAAATCGTTCCTTCGCAGCATTCACGAGTTCTATTGTTTCCATATCTTTAGTCTGCAATCTTTGTTGCTCTCGATAAAGTGGCTCATAATTGATTGATAATCGATTTCTCTTATTTCAGTGTAATTACTTTTGTACTTCATTTTCTGGTAAGAGAAACAACTAGTAGGTCTTGAGTAACTTTTATTCAAATGAAGCTCTACAGACATATTTTCTTTATTTTTCGCCATTCAAGCAATAAATTTGTAATGTTTTCTGTTATCGGAAAATATGTGTTGAATTCCAGAAGTCCAGTTAAGTCAAGCAATTGTTTATTAATAAAAAAAGTAAATAGTGAGCCCACAACTGATAAACGTTGGGTTCACTTGACATATTATCTGCTGCACTCTGCAAACATCAACCATCTTTTGTTTGACAGAAAAGAAAACAGGAAACATCAGCCGATAACGTTTCCACAATTCCTTGTCTAAGTCTAAGAATTCTGATAAGACATAGGAAAAATGATACAAATAATGTATTTCCATTTTGCGGACATTTTTATAGAATGGCCTACATATAAAGTTTTTTGTAGCAAGTTGAGAGAACTGTGCATAAGTATGTTTTGAGTCATATCGCCGCTTTATATTTGAGAGAGTATTGAGGATTTTCTGCTGTTAAACATATTCAAAGAAATTATTTTATTTTTTTCAAAGCAAAAATATAATACACACTTTTAATTAAAAAAAAAAAAAATTAATTTTATTAATATAATTTTGTAATATTTTATTTGAATTTATTGGCTGCGTGCGGCTTCCTTGTTTTTAGAAAGTTTGAAATCAGATCATGAGCTGGTTGGTTATTTTTTATTTAATGACTGTTCTCAGAAGTATTTTTTAATAAGTGAACATACATATGTATGTACGTATTGTGGATATGTATTAGTAATTTAGACAGTTTTAAGACCTTACCTTTGTGCTTTTCTCGCCAGTCTAGAGCCATCAAAGGAGACCAGCAAGAAGATTTATTCTGCGGGTAAAAGGAATGAAATTTTCCTATTTCAGATTTTATTAAGCATTTTATTGAAAATTTGATACAACGACGGCCACTGATAGACTGATTTGAAATATTCAGTTCCACCTACTGAAGCTTGTTCGGTGTGACAGTCGTGGCGGATCCCAAAACCCAGCGCACAACCCTGGAAAGGTATTGCCTTTCTCACTTAAGCTCGCCGTAAAACGAAAGAAGATATTTGGAAGTCGTGAGCTGCTTAGCCCCTCTCATATATCATGTAGCTGTCATACAAACAGAACGATTAAAATCAAGAAAAAAATGTATAAGAGTATTAGTGCAGCCGAAGTTAACGTCCCATTATTATACCAATTTAATAGCCTTAAGGGGTTAAATGGGCTTCCTCGGATAACAAAAATCCTTTTTTCTAACAATTTTATCTCATATAAAAAATTAAATATTTTATTAGATTTTTTTTTTGTTTTAAACATACCATACACTTTTAACAAAGAAATTCTGAAAATTTTGAACAAAAATATTTTAAATCCGGCCATTGTGACGCCATTTTCGGGGATCCCTCGCAAAAAGATGCGCTCTCGTTGGCAGCATAACTTTTTACAGGATTTAAAGTGAAGAAATAAGTGTTTTAGTTAAAACCTTAACTTAGAACTGGGACGAAGGAAGAAAAACTGGATTTTGTGAAAAATAAAAAAGAAAATTAAAATTTCAGTGAAAATTTCGCAACATTTTTTTCTTTTTCAAATAGTTCTAATCGAAAAAGCCTTAGTCCAAGTCTTTAAAAATTTTATCGCCAAGACCTGTTTAAAATTTCATGAAGATCGGTTGAGTAGCTCTCGAGAAATCTTGCCAATCGACTTCAAAAACACAGTATCGAGAAAAACGCGTTTAAAGATTTGAGTTGAAATAAAAGCTATCCTCGAGTGCACATTTTCCCAAGGCTGTGTCTTAGAAACTATTCGTTTGTTAATAAAGACAATAAAAAAATCGATAGTTTGAAACCTGTAAACCCATGTAACCCCTTAAAAAATGTAAAATGTTGAGATTCGACTATAAGTCTTTGACTGGTTGAATTTCAGCTTGAACTCCAGCTATAAGTCTAAATTTTCCTTCTAACAATTAAACGGGGCCTGGAGCTTCTCATAAAATCTGATTTTAGGACGTTTGTGCATATTGTGTTTCGGTAAATACGTTTTAGAACTGTCTATAGTTTTTGATGTCAAGATGTGTATATAAAAGAAAAAATATGTATATTACTTAAAGCAGGAGAGAATTGAGCAATCTTATTTTTTATTAGCAGCATAGCCGAATTTCCGGCATTTTCCGCCATTGATTAATTGTAAATTCCAATAACTGATTAGCGCACCCTCGTAACTGTATACAATTCACATGATTGAAAATTCATCGGATATCTTCACTTATTTGCAGTTTCTTGCTTTGTGAGGTACACCATCATTCTTTTCAATTGAAAAGAAAATCTATAAAAACTCTTTAAAATGTGTGCATTACTATGCAGGATTGTTGAACTGCTCTGAAATGAGCGAGAAGAGAAGAAGGAAAAGATAAATGCAACTTGTATGCACATTTCCATTGCCATTTGTTTATGGCGTATATAGTTACTCAAGGCCATTAACTTAACGTGTCTCCTCATTAACATTTTCGTTTCATCAAATTAAGTAATTTGCATTATTCGCATACAAACGATACGCTCGCCGCAATCAATGCTCCCCAATGAACTTTCGATTTGAGCTTAATGAACCGATAATTCTTACCTTACGGCAACGAATGTTGTCGCCGGTGACCTGATTAATTGTGCATGCAATTTCACAGAAAAGGTGAAAAGCGAGAAGCCAAGCACCCAAATTTCGCTTTTCACTTGCAATACGCGCTTTTGGGTCATAAATTTCGAGACAATCGATTTGTGGGCGACGAAACCACAGCAGCAACGAAATCACACGCTCGAGAGCAGGCCAGACCAGCGAGCGTCAAGTGCAAGCGAGTAAAATTATTTGCGCACTTAAATATGTGTATGTATGTATGTATGTGTGAACAAATTTGTATTTGTTTTTGCAATATTTTACTTGAAGACCACTCGGTCCATTTTAGCCACAAGAAAAACGAAATTATTTATAATTTTTTGGCTCAAATCCAAAGTAAGTTTAAATACGTTGTTGTAATTTTTTTGTTATTTTTTCTGCTTTGGTTGTAGTTTTCCGGATTTTGTTGCTTTTTCTTTGGTTTTTTTTTCTGTTTATGCTTTTCTCATTTATTTTTATTTCTGTATGTTATTTTTGTTGTTGCATTACTTTGTTTTTGTTTTTCTCTCCTTGCGACAGTAAAATGTAATGGTGACGACAGCTTTTGTTGAGAAACTGTTGCCAGCATTTCCGTTTGTGTCTAAAGGTTAATCAGTGTATCGAGTGGGGCCCGCGGAATTCTAGATATGCATTAGATTTACTGCCACAAATGTGATATACAGCGAATTTCTACATTATATACATACTTATATATCTATTTATATGCTACCTGTGTGTCTTTCGCTATTTGAACGTATATACTTATACTTATGTACAAATCTATATACAATTACCTCTCCTTGCTATTTGCTTACTTCAAGCATTTAATTAATTGCAATTGTTTGCATTGGAAATGGATGTCTATCGAGTTGGAAACACCCACAGCACACACAGCGTCATCTATCTTATTCGTAATTCTCTATATACTTCAAAGTATTTACCTACATATTTAGATTCTTTCAGCAACTTTGCTTAGTTTTTTTTTTTTTATTTTTAAATTTATTTTCGTGATCATATTTGTAGTTTTGCACTGACGTGCGACCAGTTTTTGTTGTTTTTCTGCCGCCAAACGAAGCAAAGCACACAAAGGAGTGTTATATGATATCGAATTCATGCAGTTGCTTATATATTATATAATATACATATTTATTTATATATGTAAAAAGCACTCGAATCATATATGCATAGCTGCATACATAAACAGGTTCACTTAAATGTGCTCATCATGCATCCCTGGCTGCTAATTGTACGATGTGCCCTCTCAAATAACTTGCAAAAAAGTTGTACAATTGCATTGAGCTGACAAAAGTTGTAGTTTTTCAAGTGAAACGTCTAAAATAAAAAACATACCTATATATAGTATATGCATATTTATGTCACGTTTTGTTTAATATAAAATGGAAAATAAAATTAATGTATTTTTAAACTGAAATCATTATAATTTGTGCATACATGTAAAAAAACAGTACCCGCCAAACGTAAATAAAATGCTAAATAGTTAATTATTTTTCAATGTTTATTTTGTCGTCTTCAAAGTAATCCACAACAGATTAAAAACACAAAAACACGATTTTTCCAGTGCTCGAAACACTTTTCATCTCCTTTGGATGGCCTTTAACGAAATGAATGAAAACGAGTTCCACGAAGCGGCAACTTCAGTTTGGGGAACAAGAAGTAATCACACGAAGCCGAATCTGGTAAATGGTTGATCTGGCTGGTTGATCGATGATATTCATTGTATTTTCGGCTTTTAATTCGGCCACAATTGTACTCGTTTTGAAAAAAAATTAAGCTTTATCGGGACAAGTCGAACAAAAACGTCTTTCATACCCAAAATATGTACCAAAATCATACAGATTTCGCAGACCCGCGAGAGATGTCTCTCTTGCCATCTCTCTAACACTTGCCTGACGGTTTTCAAGCACCATATTCTGCCCTTTTTTTTTTTAAATATTTTTATCAGTTACAGAGGTCGAAGGTCGTCCAAAACGAGACATGTCTTCATTTGTTTTAGACAAATTATTTTTTCTATCTTTTGCCCATTGTCAAAATTGTAACATAATACTAAGGTGTACCGACTTAATCTCAGCTGCCGTAAACAAACTGGTTGGCAGATCGTGCACATATTTGGCATAGTAATTAAAAACGGTCAAATATGATCAGAAATATCATTTATCTCGGGATTTATTATTACAACTTCCGGGTGCTTTTTGTCAACATCTATCAACGTTTTTTTTGTGATTATTGTGGTAGATTGGAGTGGAAAGTTTTCCGATCTTTACATATAAACGTCGAAATAAATTTTTTTTTTTTTTGTTTTTTTTATAAAATCTCCGACGTTTCCTTCAACGTGTTGCAAACTTCATGGCAAACCTAACATACCCTGTTCCGGATATAAAATTACAGAATAATTTTTTTTTTTTTAATATTAATAGTACCCAGTGTATGTATGTATATAATGACAGGCTTATTTCCACTGTTATTAAAAAATTGTGAATTAAATTTGACAATGAAAGGTCAAAACCACTCAATGGGAAAATCTTCCAAAAACAGTATAAATATATAATTTATGTGTGTATATAAGTATAGTTATGTCAACTGAATTGTGGAATATTGAAGGAAATTTCGTTGTGAAAAAAACATGAATCATTCACAAAGTCACGTTTAGAAATAAAATAAATCATTTAGTAGGAAAGAACATAAAAATAAATAAGAATGAAAAAATATGAATATATGTAAGAATAAATAAAAATATACACATACACAAATAACAAGAAAGGAAGGGTTTAGTTCGGCTAACATTTCACACTCTAGCAACTTTCAACGATTACAACCGTGGTAATACCTTCAGGAACATACGGCCTGTTAGTTATATGGGGTCTAGGGCACTCTTATTAGAAAAACATGCTCTCTCAGTTTTATTAAGATAACTCACATATTGGATTTCGAGGCTGACGTTGGTTCAGACGAAACTTCTGACAGTCATTGCATTGAAGTCGTAGATAATTTCGTCTGTCTTGGAGTCAGTGTCAACACCAACAACAATGTCAACCTCGAAATCGCACGCAGAATAACTGCTGCCAAGAGGTGCTACTATGGACTGACTAGGCAATTGAGTCCTCTAGTCGAACTCGACGAACAAAGATCAAACTCTAAAAGGTCACTCATCATTCCCCTCCTGGTTTGAATTCATCACCTGATAGTCGGCGTTTCGAGATTTCGAGAGAAAGGTTCTGTGGAAGATTTATAGTCCTTTTTTGACGACGGTTAGCTCGATTAACATAGGAATGCCAGAAGAATGTCATATATCGAATTTATTTGAAATCGGCCTTAATTTATCACGTCTTTAGTCAGTGGACTTATATAATGCGTGGGCTTATCAACCGATTTCATCTACGGTAGGAGTTGTTATAATATTATATTGGTTTTTGATTCTTTAGTAGCTTAGGAGATAAGTACATTATACCAATTAAAGTTTGGAGGCACGCCCACTTTTGCCACTTGCCACTGCGATGCCCTGTGTTTAGTTATGACCTTTTAAAAGTTTATAAAAGATTAATAATGTTTTCTGGGCGTGGCAGTGGTCCGATTACGCCCATCAGCGAACTCGAAATTTTTTACTAAGGAAAGCGTATGCATACATATCTAAATATTTACCCAAGTTACAGCTTGCACGGAGGGATGAACAGATAGACAGTTTCAATATTCCCATATTGGGGTTTAGAAAATGTAAATCTCTTTTATGTCAGTATAATACAATAATTAGTTTATTCCTTCATGTGAATCACCCTGCACCAATTTTACTCAAAATATAATTAAGAAACTTAGAAATGTGCTTCAATTAAATTTCGTATGTTATGACTGTACTTTTAAGTACTTCAGTTCCATAATTATTTCAAGAAATTCAATATCTTAGAATAAAATCAACTCAGCTGTCAGTTACTGCTCTTCAGATGCTCCTAAAAGCACGTCGCCAACAATTATTTGCTTTTTCTATTGAATCAATGCAATTGCATAATACGAATTCTAATAATTGGTCAAAAGTACTCAAGTATAAACACTTGAAACCGAAACCATTTACAACAAAGATTTCTTCTACATAACTGTTTTGTTGACACACAAATTCATTTAGTCGATTAATGATAACTTCAATGGTGGACATTCTGAAGTGCGTCGTGGCTGCTAATTTTTTTGTATTGTTGAGTATATCAATATTTTCGACCACTTTCCAAAGCTTAATTGAACTTTTCCAAATTATTTATTCAAAATTAATTTATAGAAAAAAAGCGCTTGGCTGTTGTCAACAGCTTGAGAGTTCTGTAGTAAATTCCGCATTGGCTCACAGCTGGCGTTGCAGTTGCCAGGTCGTAAATTTAAATCAATTGAGGCAAAATGAAAAAAGATTAGCTATCAATTTGTGGGGAATCGTAAAACTGAACAACAAATAATAACAGTTCTATTCACAACATAGTTGTGTACGTATGCTTGTATGTCAACGACAAATAATCAGAGCCAAAGGAAGTGTGGCAAATATTTACGTGGCCAACTATTCACTTCACTTTTATGTATGTTTGTGTCGGTATCTGTGTGCTGTTGCTGTGCCATTGAGTTGTAAAATATATCAATGATAAAATGGACAACAACCACAACAACATTGTTTGAATTTGTGACGCCTTTGCGACTCTTGACGGTAGTTCCGCTTGTATAGGTGCGTTTGTAGCTAACTGTATTCTGTGTGAAGCGACCACCCATAGCAATATCTAATAGTATACGCGATATAAATCCTTTTTGTTCACACACATTCATGCCGTTTTGCGGGCGCTGAGTTTACCTTGCGCTGATGATAACGGAGATTAAATCGTTAGTAATGTGACTTGAGAGTGTGGGAATATGCAAGCTTATCTTGTAGACGAAGCAAGATATCTGCAAATAATTGTTAATTTACTCACTGATAGCGGTCTTTAGAGTGCAAACATGTCTACAAACAACTACAAAAAACATATTTTTAGAACTGTCAGTAGCTGCTTGAAGATTGTTTTTAGCATTTATTTTATCATTAAGTTGGTAGACAGACAAAATAAATAATAAATTCTTAAATATACAAATAAAAACAAATGTAGTGTGATTTTAAGCGAGCGAGAAAATACAAACAACAAAAGCGCGAGGACAAGTGGAAAAAACCGCCAATTTACTTACATACATACATACATACGCACAATGTACAAATATGCATATTTATGTACTTATGTACTGGCGTGCGTGTGGGCGTTTTTGGGTGATCGCGTGGTCAACAAACTTTTAATTTGTTGTTATTGTTATAGGAACATATGTATGTACAAGCATCCACCCACTGTATGTTGCCCTGACGCGTATTTTACACTTTAGTTGTTGTTGCAGCTGGTATTGTCACCAATTTTGTCAGTGTCGTCACTAATATTGTTGTTGTTATTACTAATATTGTTCTTGTTATTACTAATATTGTTTTTTTTTTTATCTCTGTTGCTGTTATCACTGCTATTTTCAGCAGTATTATGGTTTTTAACATTGATGTTGTAAACAACATTGTTGTTGTTAACACTAATATTGTTGTTTTTATCACCAATATTGTTGTTATCATCACCAATATTGTTGTTTGTGCTGTGCATGCCAAATTTGTTGTACTGTTTTCATCTATTATTTTTATTGTGCTACAACAATTCGTTTTGTTGTCCTCCAATTTGGCTTGTTTGCATTTTTGGCGCCAGTTAATTGCTGGTTGGTCTCTGGTATCTGTACACCAGTTTAAACAGCGTTTTGTTGTGCTCACCTGCTTACAGTAGTCAAGCTGTTTATTTAGTATGCATAAATACTTATTTAGTTGTTAGCTACCTGTTACGAGTTTTTTCATACGGATTTTCGTTTTGTTTTGTTTCCTTCTCTTCTATTTGACGACACGGTTGACGGTTTTTATTGTAATATTCCCACAGTTCATTTAACAATGTTTAGAACGTATATGTAGTAAGTTTTGTCTCATACAAAGTGCAATCTTTACTAGAAACACTTCTTGTTGGGAGGATTTCCCTTTACATTCAAAACCTCCTAGCTAAAACTAATGTATTTATGATCAGAGAAGGAATGGTCGCCCAGAATTTTCCATTCCGAGATACCGTACTACAAATAGAAATGTTTTCACTACCTATAAATCATAAAATCTCTCAACTCTTGCATTTGTGTAAGAGCTTTCTCAGACGATGTGCGTAGAGTTGGAATCTGCGTCGATTATTAAGGCTCTTCTTCGCTTGGCTTCTAGTAGAGCGCCCAGCAGATCCCGAGGAGGCTTCACCTCGTCATCATGCGGCATATATGAAGAAACAAGCCAAACTTTTCCAGCACTGTCTTCTAATCTAGCATTGACGAAATTCTCGTTGCTGAAATTGGAATAAACATTCGTGTTTAGCCAATAAACAATCTCTGGTTCCAAATTTATTAATGATCGCTAAGAGCTTGTGGCTATTTGATCTTAATCTAAAGTTCCCGGTTAGTCATGGTTCTTGAATAACAATTGACAACGTCGGCTTCGTTCCTTCCTAGACGAAGCAAGATATCATTAGAGGCCGCCTGCTGGAACAGAATCATATGAACAATGTTCATCCTTCAAACTCTTCTTCAGCTGTGCGAGCTCCGCACAATTGTCATTACCGATCGTGTCCTCGACCAACAATCGTTCAAGTCTGAAGACAGATACATCAACTGACGATCTGCGTCCTGCCCTACGTCCCACCGTGCAAAACGCTTAGCTTAGTCAATAAAAAATGGCACAGCTTCTGCAGATGGCGTCTGGCAGGATTCCCAGCCTTACTGCATGGACGCCAATAGCGCAATGATCAGTTAAAAGCCCTAAGGCTACGGAGAGGATAGCCTTACTGAGAACAAAGACATCACTAAATCTATTACGATCGCTCCAAAAGGCATTTGCAACAGCGCGTGTACCGATGGTGGCCCAGCGCTGTAATAGTCTAGTACTAGAACAGGGGAGGATACAAGAGCATCGATCCACTCCCTTACTACCAATAGCGGTTCTACGGTGACTTTTCGCGCTAGCTCATCACCTTTACAGTTTCCTACGATTCCGCTGTGGCCTGTCACTCATAATTGTGTTATCACAAAGACACTCGATGCTATTGATATAGAGGTTAGGCACTAGTATCGCCGCTTTGCTATCTGTGTGGATGGTAATTTTTCTGAAAGAGGTTGCACTACGAAGTAGTAAATCCACTGCTACTTTAATGGCCGCAACCTCGGCCTGGAATACACTGCAATAGTCATGAAGTCTGAAAATGTAATTGAGAGCTCCCCCCCAAATCCTATATATACAAAACATTTAAAAAATTTGAGTGGGATCCTTTGTTAGAGTAATCACTCAAAATCAGTTTGTAAAATGCTATTTCGTGATTTCAGTTTACTTACATTTACATTTTAGAAAGCAGCGCAAGGGGATTATGACATTTTCTGGTGTCCGAAATATTTTCGAAGTTAAACAATATTCGAAAATAATCTAAAGAATAAACTAATCTATCGGTTGCTTCGTCCATTGAGGTGAACTCAATTTCAAACAGTGTAAAAGTCTGTTCTTGTATGAAAGTTTTATTGCCTTTGACATCAAAATTTTGTAGTTATAAATACATACACATACATAAGTTTGTATATATCAATGTGGTTTAAGTGGTTTTTGCTCTGACTCATCCTAGATTAAAGCTCTTCAATAACTATTCCGCGGCTTTAGTTGCCTAGCTTGAACTTAATGTGTAACTACAAATCCATATACAGGTCCACATATGTACATATGTATTCCAAATGTTTCCATATGTACATACATATATATCTACCACAATTGCATTGTTCTATTTTTGTTATCTACACTAATGGCATAAACAAACTGTAGTTCTATTAAATAAAACAGTTACAAGTGCTTGATATACATATGTTAGTACCAAAACGGTCATTCATACAAATTATTACAAACATACACATGTCTATATGTACTCTTCGCAAATAAATACTTAAATTAGCGCTTCAAAATATACACTTGTTTATTATATTGCCTTAGTAATTAATAAATATTTAATTTATTCACTTCAACAGCGATTGGCTCGAGCATAGTGCGCGTGCTAAATAATTTATTGCGTCCACCTTGGTTATAAGGTTGCATTACACACACCCGCATCCGTATGCTGACGCGAGTATTTTGAATTCGGTTGCTTCAAAAAAGCGCACTCCTGTGAAACGCAAGCAACGAATGAGATCACTTCGAAAGTTCGCACTTTATCCAGGCAAAACAAAGTCATAGCTCAGTTGCATAAAAAAAAGTTGTTAAACAAAGCAACTAACTGTGTACTTACATATGTAAATATGTGTTTAATCACTTCTTATTACATGCTACATCATCGTGGACTCTTTTTCATTACTCCACTGTTGTACATTCGTAAATATTGCCGAGTCTTTGTGGTGATGCATTTTCGAAATATGGGGTGTGACTAATAGCCTTCGCATGACAACAAGTCATTTTTATTGCTTTATTTCCTTATATCGTAGACATGTAAATATAGTACAATGTATGCCCGTCGTTGTTGTTGTCTCTATGTGCATTTTAAACTTCGTCAGCTTTTTAATGACATTTTTTATTACAGAAATTATAAATTTCACTATTCGAATGGAAAAAATTACTTTGTGTGTAAACAAGTTGACAAATGATAGTGAAATGCATAAATTATTTGTCGTTTATGTCCATATATTATTTGATCAAATTTGAACCGGACAGAGAAAAATATACTTTCGCTCTCAAAATAGGCCGCAATGTTTATGAACCCACGTGTACTCACCACTAACGTCCATATGTCATATGATCAAATTTGACCCGGACTGATAAAAATTTATTATCACATTCAAAATAGGTCGTAATATATTTATAAATCCACATCTCATCACCAGTAACATCCACATATCATATGATCAAATTTGACCCGGACTGAGAAAAATTTGTTATCACCTTTAAAATAAGATGTACTATTTATAAACCCACGTCTCCGCACCAGTAACGTCCATATATCATATGATCAAATTTGAAACGGATTGAGAAAAATTATTTTCTCCTTTAAAATAGGCAGTAATGTTTATAAACCCATTCTCCTCACCAGTAATGATGTGTGACTGATGACTGTGGGATCCTTAGCCGCCTTGTCAAGCGTCTCTTTTGCGACCTTTAACAGTGTTTGTGCCAAAATGTATGTCTTTTGATGCGAGTCTAGCTTTGGCCTGCTATATACCTAACATTCATATATGTTAAGTCGATCCGTAAGAGATTTGGAATTCCTCTGGTAACTATCTGGTGCCAAGAGGACGATTTTCAAACATTATTTCTTACACTATTCGATGTTATTCTCACTATAATATATGTAGGTGGATGAAAGACTCGTATGGTGTAAGTTTTTGTTGACTTCACGACTTTCAATAAATGCTTTATGCCACTCTTATACTTGTGTTCGCGTTAAAGTAGACTCTCACTTCTGCAATATTTTCAACAAAAAAGTTCAAGCAAATTTGTTGCTCAATATTTTTTTCTTTGGAAAAATCACCAGATATACTTTTCGTGTCACACTACTTGATCTATGGAGATCAAACTTCACTTGAATATTCGGGTTAGGGTTAACTTTGTTCAGATGGTATGTGTATTTCTATACGAGTACAGGTATTGTTAGTTTAGTCAAAAGATGTTTTCCCTATACTCGTTTATCCTAGAAAGCCTGAGATGGATCAACTGTTTGGTCAAACCATTTTTTAGTCAAAGTTGCCATCCATATTGGTATTTCACTTCAAAAGAGGACTAAGACTGAGTCCTTTAGTGCCGGTCATTCCATTCTATTCCCTTGAGGTCTGAGTACAGGAAAAAGTCGCTGGGAGCTAGATCAGAAGATTTTGGTCGATGAAATTTCGCCACCGTGTTTAGAGATTTGTAAGATGTTAAATCTGTTGATTTTGAGCTGTCACGGCTTAGTCTTTGTGCAAATCTCATTATTTTTTAAGGATATGTTCAACACGTTCGTCGTTGATGACGTTGAATAATAATAGTATTTCATTAATATAAAAATCTATCTTTTAAATACCAAGATCCAACTGCAAACCATAACCATAACTTTATAGTGCTTCTCTCTTATAGAAACAGCACGAGCTTCAAAGCATTTCCCCTTAAAAAATCTACTTTAGCTTCAAATTTTACAGAAATAAATTCATACAGTCATAAATTAAACCAGAATTTGGATACGTAGTATTGCTTTCGAACATATCGAGAATTATGTATTCGACACTTTTTAGCTTTATATATTTGGAAAATGGTATAAGCGCTTGCTTTTCTTTATTATTCTGAATTCACAAGTTTATGTGATTTATACCTGTGGTTTGTTCGTTTTAGCAATGCAATTTTTTATACCACTTTATGTGTTTTTATACCAGTTGTTTGTTCAATTGGACATTATTCAATGTTTGGCAAATTTCAAGACAACTTTTCTCGCTTGTCACTTTATTTTGAAGAATTTTTAAAAAATACCGACATTGCCAATTACTTCAGCCTGTTAACACCGTGCTGGATTTCAGATTCAATATTTGAAAAGTATCGCAATTACATGGCATTATTGGCATATCCAATCGTTATTCATTTGCGGACATATGCAAATATTCGCGAAGCAACCAGATATGCTACATTTGCGATCTTTAAATGGAACTGAATATTAATTAAAAAAGAACACTGAATAAAAAAGTATAATTATTGTATGCAAATAGATATATAATATACTATATATGTATATTTACATATCGAGAGTAGAAAAAAAACTATAATTTGCGGCTTGTTTGTGGTGAAGCTTGTGGTGTCGCCGGACTATGGAGCACACGATGTATATCCATACCTATCTATGTACATTTGTACATTTACGAAAAGCTAATTGACACTTGGAAACAGAAGATCAATTCGAGCATTGAATTGTTTTTTCACAAAAATACCAAATGAAATGAGTGTAAACTCTTACTCAAGCACTTTGCTATACACTCTTCCATTTGTTGTTCTCGCTTTATGACTGTACGCGCTTGTGGGGCTGATAATAAAACGATATGTTGCAAGCAAATTAATTTCAACTCAGAAATAATAAAGCGACAGTAAGAAAAAAGTTGGCATATTTATATCGAATCACTTGCACACACACATACATATGTAATTGTATATATACATATATAAAATTATATGTATGTGAATTTGAAATGAACACAAAGTGCCCTAGTGACCAGTGATCACGCAAACGCCTCTCTGTTTTTAATTAAAAATGATATAAATGCTCATATATATGTACATATGCTATAATATGTATCTGTATATTTATATGTGTGTGTATGTGTGAAAGCACAATAACAAGTTTGTTGTAAACAAATTTACATATAATTTGTATTTATATACTCATTTCTAACCAAGCCACCTTTAACTTTAGTCACTTAAATAAACTCATTCGTCATCGATTGGGGAATCGAGTTCACCATCTCAGGAGGAGATGGAGTGCAAGTCGACTAGAAAATCGTTCGGGTATCTGATGTGTTTGTGTTCTTCTCGACGTCGAACCTTCCTTGTGTTTGTTGTTGTTTTTTTTTTGCTGGACATAGGCAGGTGCGTATCTTGGTTGCAACAAGATAGTGGTCCAAGTAGATGTTAGGACCTCTGGTTGGTGGGTTTTCGATGCATGGACAGCCAGGTAGCTTCATGAATTCCTCTATGCTGGAATCGTGATTCCTGAAAACCACTGACATTAAAGTCGCCAAGCAAGATGTCCACATCGTGGCGAGAGCAGCTCTCATACGTGCGCTAAAAGCACTCATAAAATACATCTTTGGTCACATCGTCCTTTTCTTCCGTCGGGGGGTGGGCGCAAATTAGCGCTTTGTTGAATAACTTTGCTTTGATGCAGATTTTGGCGAAACATTCTTCCACCGGCGTGAATGCCAGTACTTGGTGACGGAGTTTCTCCCATCACGAATCCCACACCGAAGTTTTCCTTGTTCCGGCGATTAGAGCTTTTACTCTTACGGGGATATCAACGAGCTGGACAGCGGCACCTTCTCAATTAAGGGACTGGACATTTCAGGTGCATTCTCTCATATCGTAATCCTTAATGCGTTTACCGTGGTTGTCATCAAAAGGGGGTCTCTCATTCGAGGCTGTTGTATCCTTTTCATTAGGGGTCTCTTTTTACGTGGCGGATCTCAAACTCCTCGCACAACCCTGGGGAGGGATGACGCCTTTCAGCGGATGTTTTTTGTTTTGATACTCCGAGGATACTTAGTCTAAGGCCGGAAGTTATGAGCAGTTTGAGCCATCTATAAAATTATCATTTCTGACAACTTCTAAGTGAATGGTGCTCAGAGAACATTTCTCATTTGCATGAACTTCTTCACGTGGCTCCATCCTCCAATGTAAAGTTGTTGTTAAATAAAATAATTGCAAATACAAACGGAAAAATTCTTTTTTAATTAGTGAAAAAGATGTGTAAAAATATTTTTTTTTTTTGGTTTTTATAAAAATTAGAAACATGAAATAAAAAAATTAATTAATGTATTAATTCATAACAGAATAAAAGCAGTGTAAAAAAATAAGAAAAAAATAAATAAAAAAAATACAAAAAGTACCAAAAAAAAAATATATATATATATATACATATATGTAGGTATTAAAGTAATAAAAAATAAAACAAATATGTAATTACTAGTTGAAAATTAGCAAATATAAATTGACGCAAACGTATACAAATAACAAACAAATCTATAAATATAGGCATTAATAGACTGTGCCACGTGGTCGGTCAATATTTAAAGTATACACTTTTAACCATTTTTTCTGAGCGGCTTTTCTGCATTTGCTTGCTATAGTTAACAATTAACACTTTTGTGAAAATCAGCAAATAATTCGCAAACCTATATGTACATTTACAGTTGCTTTGTGGTTGTTGTTACTTTTACTGTACTCTTTTAAACGTTTTTACTAAAATTGTGCTCTTTCCCCATCCACACACTTACCTCTAACTCATGCTTATCGCTAAGCGATTAACGACGATAGCATTCAGATTTGACTAATTGAAATTTAATTAACATAGAACTAATGTTTGAGATGGCGAGGGCTGGCGTTGTGGGTACATACATACTATAATACATTCATATGACCATATTTAGTATGTGGAAAGTGGGCGTGCCCTGGCTCATCATATGACAGTGGTTACTTTTTAATGGATTTCGGATTTGTGTGCTATTTTTGGCAACAAAAACTTCGATGCTGACAATTTCAATTATGAAGTTGTTAAGAACTTTCAAAAATATAATTAAGCCAGAAATATATTGTAGACACATTATTATATTCTTCACTGGGAGTGTGCCAGCTGTGGCTCTGCAGAGCGATCAATTCAAATTAATAAATAAAAAAAATAATAATTAATATCAATCGCTTGATGAAAACTAATTTAATTAGCGATTTTGAGTTCCCTTGATCCCTTAGTCGATCTCCACGAAAACCTCGAAAAAGATGTCTGGCAAGAGGAATTTTCTGCTTACAATTAATCCAAATTCAAAACCCAAAAAATGTTGTTATTACTATAGATGGCGCTGAATACCATTCTACAAATTGCACCTATAGACTTCTTTGGCGGCGAAGCAACTACCAGATTATTGGAAGCTGGTTATGTGAGGGTGCCCGAGCATGAACAGAAGGAAGCTCTTCACTGTTTCGATTCTATTCTTTCCAATCTAGATAACTGTATTGCGAAACCTTCTCCTAGGCTTCCTTCTCCGTTCACATATATGCAAGGGATTTGTGGATGAAGCGAAGGCATTGGGGGAGTGGTGCAGTGAGCGTTTTAACGGATGGATCGTAATTAACAGGGAAAGGTGGAAGGAGACCAATTCTGTTGGGAGCCATCCATCCATCAAGTATAGTTTTAGGTTATTAGACCACTGAAACGGTAGATATACTACTCCGAAATGCAACCTCTTTCTGAGTGGTGTGCATACATTCTGATAGCCGAGCGGCTATACTGGTTTTGAGCTTTCTGACTATGCGCTCAAAAGTATATCATTGCACTATCTGTCTTCTTGTGTTCTAATACTGGATCTATGTACCTCCAATGAGCTCGGCAAGTGTTGACTCAAAGTGAACTGTAAGATGTCCTCCGTCCTACTCGCGCTTAGCAAAGTCACAATGGTACGGGTTCTGACTGTATACTGTCCAATAGGTACACAAGCGGTGTGACTAAATATTTTGTCGGACACTCTGCCACAGCTGTGTGAGGGGATGTACTTTAAGAAGTCTTTGGCTATTTGGACGACTATCTGTTCAAGTGAGATCCATAGTTTTTGGATCAACTCTATGATCTAACCTTAGGTATACTTATATATAATTGTGATCGGAGAACTAGTCAAAGCTTTGATTTTGGACAAAAAGGCGGCTTCTTTATTAAATCGTATTTTCTTTAACAAATTTGCATTTTGACAATGTAAATTAGAACCAGAGAATTTTTTTTGAAAAAAATTGTTTCGTGTTCAGCGCATTTAAAGTTTCATTGCGGCCGAACTAGTTAGTTATTTCACCAAGACTACATACTCTTTTTGAAAAATATTCAGCTTTGTTGGGACGTGTCAAACAAGCACGCGTCTCATATCCAAAATGTCCACCAAAATCATTCGAACGCACTCGTGAGAGATGTCGAGCTCTCTTGCATCTCTCCAATACTTTCCTGCCAATTTTCAAGCTTCATATACTAAAATTTTTTTAAAAATATTTTCATCAGTTGAAGAGGTCGTTCAGAACGAGGCATGACATCAATGATGTCTCTACCGTCTTTGACGGTTTTGTACCACTCTTAGGCATGTGTTTTTGATTAAAACTGAATCACTTTTTTCAACATTGTAATTTAATTACAATTTCCTAATGCTTTTTTGGCTCAATCTATAGTAAAAAATCAAATTTTCCAAATTCACAACTTGATATACATAACTCCATATGAATGTGTATCATCCTCCACCTATACCTGCAAAAATATTGAGTAATATATTTGATTTTATTCTGCGCGTATTTTTAAGCTCCGAATTTACGATTATCTATAAAAATTCATGTCAAGAAATTTTGAAAAACAAAAAAAAAAAGCGGTTAATAAATGCTTGAGCAAGGTACGTGCCAAGTGTTGTTAAAATCCAGTGAATACAAAATTATATACATACTTACGTATGCGGCCATAAAACCCATATAAATGTTTACAATACCTTGAAATTATCGAAAGGAAAACATTGGCGACGCTACTACTAAGTGAAATTATCGCAAAACCGCCAATTTAACTTTAGTTGATAACTAAAATTTGTACAACAATCGACATGTGACACTTGAAACACTCCAGATTCTATAACAGTTGGTAATTTACATGCTGACACACAAACATACAAATATACATACATACATATATTAATATATGGAGTTCTTGGGTTTCGGAATTTTAAATGCTAAAGTCAAGCCACTAGACTACTGAGAATTTCTAAAGATTGCTTCCTCGTCGACAACTTGTAATTGTTTGGCTACCAGAAATCACTCATAATGCGCTCGGAAACAGTCAACTGTACCAGGAATTGAGTGAAGCGTATCAAAAAGGCATAATTTTATTTAGAGCAATAACAGCAGATTACGTAATAGACTTTGTACATAGCGCTATTGTTGTCGCTTCATTATTGCTGCATACGCACACATACTTACATACACGCACAGCGCTTGAAACAATAATATCCGTAGTTGTATGCGTGCTAAAAGGAAAAACATTATAAAGTTTTGTGGCATAGTATAGAGAAAAGAGTGTGTAATTCTTGTTTTTCAATAAAATTATATGGGTGATTAAGTCCAAGTCTCAAGCGTTCAGGCGATAATAAATGCATACCAACATATACTATATAAATATGCATACATACATATATACATGCTATTATATCAACAGCTAGTAGTTATTGGAGCATTGCGTATGAGTGTATACTTGGATTAAAGATAATATTTGTGTAAGAAGTAAATTCTTGATAATAAACTGTCAAGCTCCATAAAGTGGGTTTCGTAATTTAAACTATTGCTAAATATGATTAATATATTAATGATAATAATACTTGTTTAGTGTTTAATTCACTTAAAGTTGAAGGGTTTACATCGATTTACGGGTTAAAAGAACACATTTTTTTATTGTCTTATAAAATTCCATAACATATCTAAAATATTGTCCTGAATTTTCAAGTTGGTCCCAGTAATAGTTTCGGAGCTACAGCCTTGAAAACTTGTGCGCTTGAGGCTAGCTGGGCTAAGTGCGCCGTCTTTAAACGCGTTTTTCTCTGATTTTTTTTTTTTTTTTTTTTTTTTTTTGTAAAAATGTCAGCCAAAATCCAATTATCAGTTGTTTTCTAAGTTAAGATTTTAACTAAAACAGAATTTTTTTCACTTTAGGTGACCCTGTATGCAGGAGCCGCAATAGCCGAGATTAAATAGACCAAAATTTCTTCTTTAATAGTGTACGTTTGTAACAATAAAAATTCT
>NW_017534407.1:4009937-4013323 GCF_001853355.1 Bactrocera latifrons
AACTGGCCAATTAAGCAAGCCAACACTTAATCAAATTTCATATTATAAGCCTCAGCTGTGACGGCTTTCAGTTGCTTTAGCGAATTTTGGTTTTCTTTTCGATTGCGGCCCTTGTGTGGAATACGATTCCGAGATTATTGAATGGAAGGTTGTTAAGCATTTGTTTTGCGACCTCTACTTGACGTCGGTTTTTTAAAAGATGCAGGTCGTTTCCAGCATTGACTAGCTTCATACGGCAAACAACTCATTTATACCCGCTTCATACCCATAATTTTACCAAAATGTTTTGAGTTGATCCCTAAAAGATGTTAATATTCTCAGTGAGATATTTGATGTTAAAGTAACGATTTTAATGTAGAAAAAAAACTTTTCATAGATTTGGTTTGCGTGCGCAGTTTATATGGTTCAGTCAGAGTCAAGTTTCTCCTTTCCTCAAACACTAATTTATTTATTAAGTTTTGGTCTTCTTCCAAAATGGGTTTCTACAAACGTCATAATCTTTTTACATGCACAGTTTTGTTGCCAAAATGCGCTACACATAAGTAAATCCCTGTCACTGCTTATATTGAAAGAGTTGTCTTAACTTTATGTGTTAGATAAACTCTTCAAAGCTTCAGGCTTTAATACTCCTTCGTTGTCGCTCAGTTTTCTTGTTTTGAATATCGGTGTAAGATTTTCTTTTTTTCTCCATTTAAGGGGGTATTCTACTCTAGAAATCAAATTTGGGCATTTTTTTTTTTAATTTTATTTAAAAAAAAAAAACCAAAAATGTTTTTACTATCCATTTTTTATGGCGTTTTTATGGATGTTTTAAGAATACAGAAAAAAAATTTACAAAATGATATTAAAAATTAAAATAATTAGAGGGGGAGGAGAGACAGGTGTAAAAAAAAACAAAAAGGCGTATCCTGGTGGCATTGATCCTGACTCTCTTGGTGGTCTGAAAAAAAAATCAAAAGAAATTCTTAATCAGTAAGGATGCTGTTATAGTCCCTATTTCAGGGAACACGAAAACAAATTTTTTGGAAAAATGGCGACTGCCTGAAAATAAAAATAATTTTTTACGCTTTTTTCTTTGAAATTCTTGATTTGTTTTTTTTAATATTAAAAGCAAAGGATTAAGGATTATATAAAGATAAAGGAAAAAGGATTATATAAAGATAAGGATAAAGGGTTATATAAAGAAGGTTCACACAAAATTCCAAGTAAATCTGTTGTATAGAACATGAGATAATGCCGGTACCGTGTGAAAAAAAGTAGTTTCGAGAAAACCCCGTTAAAAAAGTGAGTCTACCTGCCTACCGGGCTAGGTACTGCGTCACTAAAGTAACTGTAGCTCTCAAAATAATTTTAATTTTTAAAAGTCCTTTGGAGGATATGTTCTTAAGGCTCTAAACTTTAAATCTATGAAAAAAAATGGAATTTTTCAAAATTCTAGAGTAGAATACCCCCTTAAAAATTAATTTTGATGTTTCCATAAGTTGTACTAATTCATCACATAATTTTCAAGTAAAAACTTTTATTTTTTAAGTTGTTAAGTATGTTCTATATGGATTTATAAAAAACTGCCATAGATAAATATTTTCATGGTCGCAGCTGCATATAATAGATTGGCGTCCATCGTTAGGGATATCAATCTGAAATTTCTCACACTTTCTTTTCTCCCTAAGAAACTGCTCATTTGTCGGAACCGCCGACATCGGACCACTATAACATATACCTGCCATACAAACTGAACGTTGGAAATCAAGTGTTTTTATGGACAACTAATTTATTTTATTAGATATGTTCACAAAATTTGGCCAGGATTAATGCCTAAGGCAAATGGTGTAATCGCAGAAGAAAATGTTCAGATCGGATCACTAAAGCGTATCGCTCTAATACAAACTGAATAATCAAAATCAAGTTTTTTAAGGAATTGGCCAATGAGGTTAGCAGTATTTCGTGTTTTTTTTTTAATTTCATAATATAATTTGATTTAAGTTCAAGTGAAAACTAACATAGAACCTTAAGTTGCAATAACAGAATATTCGAGTGCAAGCCAAATATGCATTCGCCAAAGCCCATACATATATACATGTGTGTACATGCATAAGTACTTGCGCCAGTATCAATTTAATAATTGATTTTGCCGATTTTATGGCGAGTAATCAAAAATTTGGTTTGCAGCTACACACACACACGTACATGCATGCCAACATGCATGAGAACGCACATTTTGAAGTCGAGTACATTTCAAATAAAAATTCATTAGCATTCTGCAGAGAAATCCATATATATAACATATTTATGTATAAAGTGTATATCAGAATGTGATATGTGTGTGTATGAATAACAGATTTCAAATAATTGTATATAATTAACTAATTATTTTCATTTTAAACAATGACATTTTAATTCGCAGTGAAACGTTTTATTGTATCTAAAAGAATTGCCAAATATTTTCTACAATAAGACAACAAAAACAACATTAACCTAGTCGGTTAATTAACCTAAATGTTATGTACTTATGTTTACTTATATCGCTGCCTCTTCAGATTGGTCGTATGTTTTATCTGTGTTTGTTTGTGCATATATGTACACCTGTGTGTGGTTTCATTGCCAAATTGCGCTTATCACCCGCTGGTCACACTTTATCTTGGCTAAACAAATACTCGAATTGAAATTTTACTACCTTGATATTGTGGTAGTTGCCAACTTCCGAAAATGTATTGTACATGCATACATACATACAGGTATATACGCGTACATATGTATATGTGTAGGTATGATATATACTATTAATAAATTACGAAAATAAACTAATAACTATGATCGTCTTAAATCTATTGACTCATCATATTATGACAGACTGTCAGCCCATAAGCCATATGATCCATATAATTTAACCAACTACTATTGCTTATTGCCCCACATCCGTCGTCGACTCCAAATGCATGCACCAAACGCTCAATCGACCAGATAAGGTAGGCGGGAGTGCGCTCAGTGGTCTTTCACATATCAACATATTCACGAATACGAGCATTTTTATACTCTCGCAAGAAAGTTGCTAAGGAGAGTATTAGAGTTTTTTTCACATAACGCTTGTTTGGAAGTCCTAAAACTAAAACAAAGTGATCAGGGTGACGAGTAGAGTTGAAATCCGGATGTCTGTCTGTCTGTCTTGCTGTAACTTGAGTAAAACTTGAGATATCATGATGAAACTTCGTACACGTATTTCTTTATAAAAAGGTTAAGTTCGAAGATGGGCAAAATCGGCCCACTGCCATGCCCACAAAATGGCGAAAACCGAAAAGACATAAATAAAGATATTAAAGTGAAATTTGGCACAAATAATCGCATTAGGGATGGTCACATTTGGATGTAATTTTTTTGGAAAAGTGGGC
>NW_017534407.1:4014438-4018874 GCF_001853355.1 Bactrocera latifrons
TACTGAGCATCTTTCTCTTTGACACCATGTCTGATATCCCACGTGATCTGTCAAATACTAATGCATGAAAATCCTAACCTCAAAAAAATCACCCGATACAAGCCTTACAAGTCTTTCTCTACGCATATAACATATGCATGTGTGTGTTTGTTTACGCACTCATGTAATTTATCAATTTTGTTCTGAGAGTTATTGCAATAAAGATACAAGAATGTCTACATGAATTGCTGCTGATAATCGCTTATCATTAGCGCTAAACATTATGCACATAAAAGGTCAAGTGAAAAGTCCCCGGCCTGCCATAGTAACAACATTTATTTTTGTTAAAATTTTTTTTATTCAACGTATTTCTTTTCTAGTGTGATACACTGGGTATAGCTATAGTAAGCCTCTAACTTTTCGGTACCATTTTATAGTGCGATTTGTTCTTTGCTTCAAAATAAGTCTCAGTTTCGGTGATCACCTCTTCATTCCATAAAAATTTCTTCCAAGCGCGCATGCTTTAGAGATCTGAGCGCTGAAATTAGTCGCTAGGGGCCGATCTAGAGAATACTGTGAACACGGAAGTAGTTTGAAACCAAATTCATGAATTTTTGCCATCGTTTTCACTGATTTGTTACACGGCGCATTGTCTTGATAAAACGCCACAGTATTTTTTTTTTTTGAAGTGCGGACGTTTTTTGGCGACTTCGTCCTTCAAACTATCCTATAACGTTATGTAATAGTCGCTGTTGATAGTTCTTCTTTTTTAAAGGTAGTCAATTTCATGCGCATCCCAAAATAAAGACGCCATAACCTTGCCAGAAGACTGTTGGAGCGAGTTCATCGTGCGCAGTCACTCGGATTACATTTCGATTGAACATTTTCGAGCAAAACTGCTCCGAATCATCAACTACTCGTTGTTTTTGATCAGAAGTGAGCTCCCGCGACACCCACATTGCACAGAGCTTTCTTATATCCAAATATTCGTGAAGGATGTGATGTACACATTCAGTTGATATCTTTAGAGTGCCTGCTATCTCGAACAACTTCATTTTACGGTCATACAAAATTTGGTGGACTTTTTTTTTGGTATTTTCGTCGGGAACAACTTGTTTAGGGAGACGACTGAGTTCTCCGTCCTCGCTGCACATTTTAACACGTCTAAACTTATCCAATCCTTGAAAGTTGATTTTCTTTCATTAAGCCAAGTTTTTGCTTCAACTGCATTTTTTCCCCTCCAAAAGGCATTGCTATATCAACACATGAATTTCCTTTTTTTTTATCAACTTTCTTTCTCAATAACAATATTTGCTGCACTTAAAATGTTATAATTCATAAACTTATGATCCAGCAGCTGTCAAACTTAGACACCTTTATTATATTGAAGGTTAGGCTTAACTAAAAATCATATGGTTTTAATTCTAGTAGCGCTATCTGTGCGTCAGGCCGGTGTCTTTTCAATTGACCTGTTATATAAATACATCCCTACATACATACATATATGTAAGTAACTGTACTTGCATAAAAAACTAATCAAACTTATTTTATAGGTATTTATATATACAAATAAATATGTACTCCGTATATTGCGCTCTCTCGTCATCAAACATGCCATAATTGATAAAACGAGTATCCGCCACTGATACGATATTGTCTATTTGTCATTACGCCAGTCAGGCAATATGTTTAATTGATTCAATAATAATTTGCCTTGTCAAATAAACAGCGTCGTAAAAAACCAATTGCAGTCGTCAACGGGTTAGCTACTGGCCTAGCGGTTAGTGCGACGTCCAACATGCCTGAGTGTATATGTATACATACATATATCTAAAGTATAGTATACTATTAGTTACGTATGCCACAACTCTCATATCACCAAGTCTAGATGATTTATTTCTATTCTCAACTCAAGTTTCTGGTTGTTATGGTTGATTGGGTTGCATCGTTGATTCTAATTTCAAATGGAATCTGTTGATTAGCTGAAGTGTTATTTAATAATTTCGTATATGTACATACTATATGTATCGTATCTTATTCTCGGGTATCTAATATTATTTTAAAATTAAAAAAAAAAAAAAAATACCTATTTTAGGATAGTTTTGTGTAGCTCATTTTCGATTAGGAAATCAGATTTTAAATTTCGGCTTCATACATACAATTTTATTATTCTTGTTGTAAGCACACTAAATTTTTATAAAACCGTTTTTCAAGTGCCAGATATGTACACCCAACTGTCTTAAGAACATACTTTGGTAATTTCTAATATTTTGTATCCCTAAAACCTTGGCTTATAACGCCTTGTTTTTTTTTTTTTTTTGGCTAAAATATCTGGAATTGTCTGTCTTTATTATACTTGTATATACAAATAATTTTTCTGCATTACTTTTTTCTTTTTGAATTTTAAATTAGACATTAACCTCCCTTCGAACAACTTTCGGCTTCACTATTACAAATTTGTCTCTTGAAAATTCACTTTTAGAGGTTATATCCATTTTTGAATTTCAAAAAATATTTGCTGCATTTGTATAAATCGAAATGAAATATATCGGATAATATTCGCCGAAAAACTTGAAGTAGATCCGACAAATAGTACCGGAGATATAAGCGTATTTGTAAGAACTTTTTGACCTAGAACAATCGGTTCCCAAATCTTTAAACGCGTTTTGCTCCAAATGCTGTTTTCAGAGTCAGTGAGGAAAATTTCTCCGAAAGAGTTGGATCGATCGGCACGACTATTTTACATACATATACTAATTTTTTAAAAGAAAGAATACAGAACTTCAAATTTAATGGGGAAAATTTATTATCAGTCGAAAGAACATTATTTGGCATTTATTTTTTGTTGATTATCTCCTTCAATTGTTGGCTGCGCTACGTCTCAGATGATCTATCTGTTGAGTCCAATTTTTGATGACTCGTTCGAGCCTTTTGACTGGTAACTGGCGAACGACACACGTGATGTTTTCCTCCAATTCTTGAATCGAAGCGGGATTGTCCGCATAGACCTTAGACTTTTCATAATCCCACAGGAAAAAGTCTAACGGTATTATGATATCACTCGGTCTTGGTGGCCAATCGACCAGCCCAAAACGTGAAATTATCTGTTCACTGAAGTGTTCTCTCAATAAATCCATTGATTGATGCGATGTGTGGGACGTGGTGCCGTCTTGTTGAAACCAAATGTTGTCGATATCACGAGCTTCAATTTAAGGCATCAAATATTCGGTTATCATGGCGCGAACGGACGCCACTAACGCCCACGTTCTCACCGCCATCATATGTGAAGCAATATGGACCGATGATGCTATCGGCCTTAAAGCACAGCAAATCGTTGTTTTTTCTAGATGGAATGGCAGCTCTTGAATCTCTTCAGGTTACTCTACGTCCCAAATGCTATAATTTTGATTGTTTACCTATCCTTTGAGCCAGAAATGGGCCTCATTGCTGAACAAAATTTGGCTCGAAAACGTCGCATCTTCTTGAAGCTTTTCAAGAGCCCATAGAGGGAAGTGTTGTCTTTGGCAAAGGTCGAACGGCTTCTAGGTAATGGTTTATACCTCGCTTTTATTTAAGCAAGTCGTTTGGTAGATTCAGCTCTCACTTTGGAAGGCTCTTTAATAGTATGATATTATTTTGAGTATCATTAGTATACTTTTTTATTATAATAAACGTTCACATATGTACATATGTAGATATAAATCTGTGTAAAATGGACTTATTCGCCCATATGCTGGAATTAAAAACATTAAATTCACATGTTTCTCAGCTACTTCACATATGTATTAGCTTTATTTATTAACACCTATCATTTATTTAAATGCTAATCAATCGTCTATTTTTAAAACAAATTATTTAGTGCATTTTCGATTCAAACTTTATTAGCAATATTCTATCTATCTATTCTATTATCGATAAATTAAACAACCGTGAAATAATACGAGATCAAATGGCGCTAGGTATTTTCCATAAACACAAATGAATTTGTTTGGCATTTCTTCTCCACGCGTTTCATTGATACGAAGAGGTAAACAGAAGTGCCACAGTGCGAATCGCATTGGTTGACTTGGCGTCTTGTGACTTCAATGTTGACACTAAATTACACGAGTATGCAAAAATTTCAGCGCTGCATGTTTACAGACGCCGTGCTTCATGTTCGTACACTGTACACATTTCCCCACCAACTCCGCTCTCGCATCGTTTGCTATTTCATTGAGTTGTGGCGCTGAAAATTTTCACGCCGCCAGAATTGTCGTACATGTGCTAAAACCTCGGTCATTTAACACCTTTAACTGCTCGTTTTCAACGTGAGTTTCAGTGTTATTGCTATTGATTAGAGACCGATCTGTCGATCGTGGGCAAAGTGTGCTGAAGTTCGAAAGAAAAGAAATTTTATTTTTACTGTTTCGGTATTTATTTACTTAATTTTTATTTTTTAATTTTATTTTTTTTTATTT
>NW_017534407.1:4019486-4025992 GCF_001853355.1 Bactrocera latifrons
TTAATTTAATTTCTCTAGTTTTAATGAGAATCAATTAGTTTGAGTTGATTCAATTCTGTGCGCTTTTCTGTGAGCATATAAAGTTCTCATGTAAAGTGAGAGAACTGTGTCATCAGACATTTCCGCTGCAAGCGAACAAGAGATGATAATATAAAATTTATATATACAAACGCTAAACCTAATTTATAACTTGCCCCATATAGATACAAATATATAATTTAAATTTCACTTTTTTTTACTCTTCCAGAGAGCGAAAACGTCAACGTTGAGAACAGCTCCCCAGATGAAATTTCCGAGTTGCAAGCCGTTGGCTCTGTGACCAGCCTAACGGAAATTCACACACACCAGAGCACCGAAAATATCGTTGCCGAGGACTATCAGGCGCAACAACAGCAACAACAACTGCCATTACCGCAGCAACAACAACAGATAACCCAGTCACCGCCAAAGCAGCAGCTACAACAGCAGCCAGCTCAAAAACAAGCGTCAGCACATTTCAATTCACAAAATGTTATTGACATGCCGCCCGTCGTCGTTGCGGCCACTGAAGTTTATCATCACCATGATGACAATGTGCCAAAGGAGGAGGCGACCGAAGTGCCTGTGGCGACAGTGGCCCCAGCAGCAGCACCGCCACCAGCACCAGTAGCTGTCCACGCGGCACCTCAGCAACAACAGCAGCAGCAACAGGCACCAACTGTGGCCGCTGTAGTGGCTGCGCAGCCTGTCGCCACCGCTGTGGCAAGTGTTTCGACTGCCACCAATGTGCCGACACAACAACAACAGATACAGACTTCACCGCCTTTGCAGAAGTATCATCATCAGCAACAGCAACAACCACAGCAGCAGCAAACACACCAACAGACACACCCGAAACATCAACAACAATCGTATAATCGTTATGATCAACAACAACAACATCATAGCCAACAATATCACCATCAACAGAATCATAGTTATCAATATGAACAACGTAGGCCACAGCAAAATTACAACAATAATCAATCGCGTCGTAAATACGATTACAACAATCAATCGTACGCGCCGAACAATAATAACAATAACAATGGCAACAATAACAACGACACGGCCATCCAGACTACGAAGACAATGTCTTGGACTAATTCGAGTAAAAAGTCTACTGCATCGGTGGCTGTGACTGCCACACCTAACAGCTACAACAACAGCAACAATAGTAACAATCAAAATAGAACATATGGTCATTCCACCAGGACATATACCAATCATGGTCATAATTATCAGCAACAATCGCACTACCACCAACAACATCAGCAGCAGCAACAACAACACGGTGGCCACTATAATCAACCGCAGATGCGCAATGCTGGCGGCATGAAAATGCCCCCATCGCCGGTGAGCGGCAACAATGCACCATCACAGTTCGGCAACAACAATGCAAACGATCGCCGCAACAGCCAAGCCGAGCAGCCGAAATATGCGAACCATGGCAATAATAGCTCATACAACAACTACAACCAATATGGCAATAACAGCGGCAGCAGCGCGACGAACAGCAGCAATGTGAACAACGCAGGCGCGGCAGCGGCCACATCCACGGCCAGCACCACAGCAGCGCCGCAACATTTCCCACAACAACAACAACATCAGACACAGCAGCAGCAGCAAGTGCAAGCCGCAGCACAACATCAGCAACAAACAGCTGCGCAAGTGGCGCAAAACCAGCCACAACAACAACAGCAAGCGTTAGTAATTGACAGCAAACAATATCCCGGCTTTACTAGCAGTAAGAAAGCTGCCGCTGCAGCTGCAGCCGCCACCACTGCCGCTGCTGCTGCCACCACAATGCCAATCATGAATTTGGCGCCACCAATCACCGCCAACACTAACACTACCGCGCCCAGCACACAATCCTGGGCCAGTCTATTCAACGATACCAACAACGCCAACGTGCAGTCCACAAGTGCCAGTGGTGCTCAGTCAAGCAGCAACAACAGCAACACAAATGCCAGCATACAGAATAGCAACTCCTCACCTGCGTTGCCGCCACCATTTTCATCGAAAAAACCAGTTGCCAAAGTAGCGCCTTATGAATGCGTTGTTCCCGCGCCGGTGAATCCCACACCGCCCGTGGTATTGCCAGGCGCTATGTCCTACTCGGCTGCCTCCGCGCAGGGCATCCCACCACAAGCACCGAGCGCAGCAAAGGCACTCGTCAAACCCGAACCACCAACGCCGACTGTGCGCGCCAATCTAGACGAATATACGCTGAAATTCGCCGATTTCCTCACAAAGTCAAAAACCGATCTGTCCACAGTTAGCCTGCGTCCACGCGGTCTCACCAATCCCTCGAACTACTGTTACATTAATTCCATTCTGCAAGCGCTGTTAGGCTGCGCGCCATTCTACAATCTGATACGCTCCATACCCAAGCAGGCGGCGGCTTTGTCCGAAGTACGCACGCCCACTGTCAATGCGCTGTAAGTCACATTCCCAATTTTCGCCCCAATCCATTAGTTTATTTGTTTGTAATTAATATAATAATAACAATAATCATAAGCAAGGCCATAAACAGTCAGCGGTTGCGTTCTATTCGCGATTGTAAGCGATCGCGTTACATTTATGGCAGAGTAACTGTTGACGAAGCGCCATGTGACGACGCGTGAAACCGTTTTGGTATAGCGCTGCTGTTGCGGGTGTTTTGTTGTAGTCTTTGAATCGCATAGTGAAAACGGCTGCCAGTTGCCGTTAGCACAAGGAACAGAGACAAACAAATTAAAAAAAAAATTTGTTAGTTTTTTGTAAATTTGAAATAATAGAATTTTTGGTTTAAACTTATTTATTTATCGATTATTTTTATTCTCACCGCAGCATTTCCTTTGTATCGCAATTTTCCACACTACCATCTGGTATGCGCTTGCGCACCAATAAAGGTCCCAAAGGCAAAGACGACTTGGGCAGCGAACTGCAATGCGATTCGGCCTTTGAACCCAGTGACATTTATCGCTTATGGATCGATAGCCGTGAGGAGTATGTCGAGGGGCGTCAAGAAGACGCTGAGGAGTTCTTGAGCTATGTGCTCAACAAGCTGAATGATGAAATGTTGGAGGTTTGTATTGAGAAAAAATGTTATTTAATTGCAGTTTTTGCTAAGTTTGCTTTTTACATTTTTAAAGGTTATAAAATTAGTCGCCAAACCAAATGCTGAACAAAATGGACGCAATGAAGTTTCAGAAAGTGAGGATGGCGATGAGTGGCAGGTATGCAAATTGATTTTTATAATTCAAATTAATATGTATCGAATTCTAAATTCGAAAAACTATGTTATGATATGTGAAATATTAATATTAATAGAAATTATAATCTGAATAGAAATTTAATTGAGTCAATTAACGTTTTTATGCCCTAAACAGGGTATATTAAGTTTTCCATGTAATTTGCAAAGCCCTAAAGAAAACGCCGAAGACCCTATAAAGTACATATGTATGTATGTAAATGATCAGCGTCACGAGCTAAGGCGACCGAGCCATCTTAGTCTGTCCGTCTGCCGGTATATTATGAGGTATCGACCTGAAATTTTCTATACGTCGTTCTCTGCTCAATATGGAGCTCATTTGCCGGAACCGCCAATATTGGACCACTATAACATAAAGCTCTCATATCAACTGATCGAATAATAAGTTTTTATATGGGAAAAGTTTTTTATTTGACCAGCTATCATCCTCAAATTTGGCATGAATTATTGTCGAAGGCATTTTTACAATATTTGGACAAATTGATTTAGATTTGACCACTATAGCACATGGCTGCCATACAAAGTGACCGATTGAAATTAACACTCCTACCTATCCAGAATAGACCCAGACATAGCCAACGTATGTCCTGCATGCAACGAGTCTCCGCATGACACTGACCACCTCTTTGCATGCCCAACCAACCCCACCTTTCTAACACCCTTTTCCCTCTGGTCCGACCCCGTCGAAACAGCACGTTTCCTGGGCCTCCCGTTAGATGACATCGACGACAACACAGATGGCTATCACCATCCCAACGGGGACTGATAACCGTTAAAACAACAACAACAACAACCGATTGAAATTAGGTCCTTGTGTCTAAACTTTTTTTATTGGGCAAAATATCTTTACAAAATTTGCTTCATTGTCCGAGGCAGAGCTACAATCTCTGAACATATTGCTCAGATCTGACCACTATAGCATATAGCTGGCAGTGAAGGGTATTAAAGCTTCACTACAGTCATAGTTGCAGTCTTGTTTCTTTCTACATTTTAGTGCATAAAATTCAAAAGTTTAATTCAAATGCTAATATAAAATTAAATCCCGTGTATATACATCGACCTAATACAGCCTTCCATAATCTTAAATATTCATCATACAAAACGTTTTCTTTCGCTAGATGATCTGCAATAACCGCAATAAAGGCAGCGTCACACGCCAACAAGATTTCGGACGTACTCCACTGAGCGATATATTCCGTGGTGAGTTGCGTTCGCGACTGCAACGCGAAGGAGAACACTCCACCGATGACATACAACCATTCTTCACATTACAACTCAACATTGAGGTTAGTTAAAATTTGACGATTTTCTTAGATGGAACAATATTTACTTATATCCTCTTCTACTGCAGAAAGCCGCATCGGTAAAGGAGGCACTCGAAATACTGGTCGGACGCGATCAGCTTGAGGGTGTCACCGGCAGCAAGACCAAGCAAGAGGTGGTAGCTTGGCAGCAAATGACATTGGAGAAGTTGCCAACAATCTTGATTTTGCACTTGAAATGGTTCGATTACCGCTCGGATGGCTGTACGAAGATACTGAAGAAAGTCGAATTCCCAGTTGATCTGAAGATCGACGCAAGTGAGTGTCACAAAATAACTTTTTACTATTTTGATATTATTTTGAATTTTCTCGCCAGAAATACTCGCCTCCAAGAAGTACTCGATGAAACAGCGCGCCTATCGCCTATTCGCCGTTGTCTATCATGACGGCAAAGAGGCGACCAAGGGCCACTACATCACCGACGTCTATCACACGGGCTACAGCAGCTGGCTGCGTTACAATGATAGCTCCGTGAAGCCGGTTAGCGAGAATGAGGTTCTCTACCCGAAAACACCACGCGTGCCTTACCTATTATATTACAGGCGTTGCGACACAATGCCACAGCAGAACAACTCAACGACCGGTGGCCAAGCTAATGCGCACACAAATGCGGCTGGTAATCATGGTGGCCGCGATCGTGATGGCAACAAGTAAATGGGCATGCGCGCAGTGCGTAAGGCGTGTCAAACACGCCTACGAGTCAGTACATACTAGGAAGTGGCCAAGCCATAATCCGAGCACGCATGCGCCATGCGACAATATGGAGTATACAAACACACAACAACAACAACAACTATTACAGTAATAGCAACGATCAGTCGCCGGTGGAGAGTATATACACTATTACGTACAAAAATGCAACAGGCAACGGTTTATAGCGACAAACCATTAAATCGTAAGCCAACCGCTAGCAAAAATAGTTCCAAGTAGAACACCATGTAATATACACATTCATATATACATACGTAAAGGAATATATATATTTTTTAAGTTTATGATAGATATTACGCATGCAGTTAGGGCTAGCACTTGAAAAATTATAAACGCACGTAAATATTAGGTTTTTCAGCATTAATCTTATTTGCATAATATTAAAACAAGAAAACGATTGTTGCCTTTGAACAAAAATTGTATGGGTGAATGTTGGTGGTATGCGGGACATCGAGAGAAAGAGTGTAGTGAGCGCCTGCGTGACTGCTTTTTAGCGAGTTTTGGTTGCTTGCGACGCGTGCAGGTGTGGATTTTGTGAAAGCTGAGCACGTCTGGAGCGCAGCTCGTGAAGAGTACCCGTAGGAGGCAAAGTGTACCATGTGTGGTGGCATATATAATATATATATACATATAGTAGTAGTTTAATGTAGACAAAAACTGAGCGCATATAAATCGTGTAAATAAACTAGGATCATGTACAAATTACATATATAAAAATATTAGTTAAATAAAACCGCTGCACACATGTATACAAAACTCTATAGAAGAAAAACAAACTACAAAAAAACATTGCAAATAAAAAATAGTGGTTTTGGAATTGAATTATTTCCATTATCAAATAATAAATGATGAATAGCAAAAACAAAAACAACAACTGTAACAACAACGAAATAAGTCATAAAACAGTTTGTGAAGTTGAAAATGTAATGAAATGAATTATGTCTGCTTTGTAAATATAAAAATGAATAAATATGCAATAAATGCCGCGGCGCTTTCAGCATCATTGAAATGTTTGAGTGCACATTGGACCAAGTAAATACGTATGAAATGTATACAGCAATGAAGATCAATTTAGTTTAGTTCTGTAGTGTAGCGTGTGGAACTCATTGAGTGGAAGCAAAAATATTAAAGTAGTTAAAATACATTGCCTTTTTTCTACAGAAAATAAAAATGTCAACAAATGAAATCTAAAACAAAAA
>NW_017534407.1:4039135-4040706 GCF_001853355.1 Bactrocera latifrons
ATTTTCAATTTTAATTTTTTACCTTCACTTTCACTTTCACATTACATAATTTGTATTCCATAAATTAAATAAATAGTGTCTAAGGCTGTGTGCATAAATGAATTTCTCATAACATTTATTTAATTTTTATTATTGTAGTTATTATATTTGTTATTTGGTTTAATGATTAGAAAATAGCAAAAACAATGGAAATTTCTAAAATTTGTGCTAAATCTATGTTATGCAAGTGTTGATGAAGTTATAAATATATGGTAAATATATTATTATGGTGGCAAATCGTTGGATTGAAAATAGTTTATTTAAAAATAATTGTTCGTAAATTTTATATTTTTGCTATATTGAAAATCTCTTTAAGTATAAAAACAATAACTAAATTTCATGGATTCTAGGGAAAATTAAACTTCTTTTCAAAAATAAATATTAAAATAATTTTTGTTTTTAAATAATAAAAGTGAATTAAAAAGAGTATGGATTATAAAAATGTAAATGGTTATTCTTAAACACTGTATGTTATACCTAGAACGTTATAAAAACATATTTTTATATTATCATAATTTATATTAAAAAATGGTGGAAATGTATTTGATGAAAACAAAAGGAAATGAAAGTTTATATTTATATTCTCCTGCATATAGGACCATCAAATATCAAAAAGTCTCAATAAATAGAAAAAATTACACCACAGCGCCATCTAGCGTATATTTTAGTTAAAAATAAGCCTCGAAATTGAATTTCACGTCTCCCAAAAACGCCATAACAATACTGATGGTATAATTTTATTTTTTTTTGGATTTTTATTACATACAGTGTTACCAAATATCAATAATTAAAAAAAAATGAAAAAAATTGCCTCACAGCACCACCTAGCGTATTTTTAAGATAAATATAAACGCTCAAAACAAATTTCGCGTCCCAAACATAGTAATAACAAGACTAATGCTTAACATTTTTTTTAAATTTATTTCTGTATATTAGATTACCAAGTACCGAGACTCTTAAAAACCAGATAAATTGGCACCGCAGCGCCACTTAGCGTATCTTTTAGATACAAATTAGTATCAATAGTAGAATTACGGGGCCCCAAAAACAGTAATAACAATATTTATGACATAAAATTTTCAAAAATTTTGCTATATACAGGGTCATCCGAAATGTAAACTTTCATTTTTTTTTATCAAATGCCAAGAAGTGAACTTCACTTTTTTTTAGGAACTAAAATTATAATTATTTTGGAACTGCCAACAAAGTTTTACTCTCTTTTTTTTGTAATGAAAATTCTTAACAAAATTTAAAAGGCACAAAATACACATAAACAGCTACTATGTTATATATCACCGCAAAAATCTCAAAAAATACATATTTTGTTTAGCTACAACAACAAATCGTTAATTACCGCTGTACAATTTTATATAATCACATACACACGCACCCACAAATAATTTCGTTAGAATTCAGCAAAGCTAACAAAAGAATAGCTTAGGCAATGCGAACAACAACAAATTGGCAAGTGCACTTATTGAAACGCATTTAAACAAAAAAAGAAAAATAAATGCAAACAAAGCAGAAAAAAT
>NW_017534407.1:4041230-4076108 GCF_001853355.1 Bactrocera latifrons
ATGGGTGAATGAACCCTGCACAGTGGGTTGTGTATGTTTAAAAATTTGCTAAAAACTTTTGGATTACCTTAAAACCAATTAAAAAATACAAAAATATTTTAATAAAGTGTAATGAGGAATTAGCTTAATATTAAAAATTAATAAAGTGAATATAAAAGTATGAAAAATAATGAATATTGAAATGTGTATAACAACAACAGAATTAAATACCTAATAAATATATTTAATATGGATACATTTAATGAATTGAAATTGCCTTTCAATTTTTTAGTGGGGGAAATTTAACTGTCGAAATATGTTTCTTCGGCGAAATTGATGTTTTGAGGGAGGGGTTAGGGTTTCATTGTAAAAAAAATAAAGACTTTCTTGCGAGTTTCTTTCTTAAATAATTTTATAAGAAATTTTAATTTTTGTAGACCCTACTGTTTTTTAAGAAAAAACATAGAAATTTTAAATTTAAAGGGGAATGTTTAATATCATTCGAAAGAACATTCTTTGGCATTTATTTTTTGTAAATTATTTCTTTCAAATGTTGGCCGTAGTTACGTCTCAGATGGTCTATCTATTGTGTCTAATTTTGGACGACTGGTTGTGGCATTTCGACTGGTAACTGGCGAATGACACACGTGATGTTTTGCTCCAAGGCCTGAATCGAAGCTGGATTATCCGCATTGACTTTGACACAGGATCTTAATGCACAATCGACCGGCCCAAAACGTGGAATTATCTGCTCACTGAAGTGTTCTCTCAACAAATCAATTGACCTAGTCCAACCCCAATGTCTCCGAGATCACGAACTTCAATTTCAGAAATCCTATAATTGGTTATCATCGCGCGATAACAGTCGCTGAGACGGTTACGTTCTCACCGGCATCATTTTTGAAGAAATATGGACCGATGCTTCCTTCCACCCGTCCACAAATCACATCAAACCGTGGTTTTTTTCTGCATGAAATGGCAGCTCTTGAATGTCTTCAGGATGCTCTTTGTCCTAAATGCCGCTACTTTTCTTGTTATACCCTTTGAGCCAGAAATAGGCTGAATAGAATTTGATTCGAAAACTTCTGATCTTCTCGGGACTTTTCAATAGCTTATAGGGCTAAGCGATGTCACTTGGGAAGGTCCAGAGGCCTCACTTCTTGCATACGCTGTATTTTGTACACTTTCAAGTTAAGATCTCGACGTAAAATATGCCAAGTAATTCCATACGTCAGTCCGAGTTGCTGCGAACGGAGTTGAATCGACTCTCCACGGTCTTCGTGTACACTCTCAGTATGGCTGCTATATTTTCTTGGCCGTGAGCTCGAAACTAGTGAAGGAATGTCTCGGTTCCTTATATCTAGCACGGCTTAGATTGATATAGGTGACTGACCACAGTAGAATTGCAGAAGACTGCATGCCTGATATGATTTTTTTACTTCACTCACACTAGTTGACAATCTTTTTAACCGATATATTATACTACATAACCGACTGTTTTCCTTTTCATTGGGTGTGGGTCCCAACCAAGCGCAGAACTTTACTAGATACTACTCGCCTAGTGAGGCTTACAATTGCAGACGCTGCAATTAGATCGCAGCGAACCCTTAAACTGAATATGTTCGAGTGACTCTAACCCCAGGTTCCACACGGGTTGGCTACCGCCAATTGCGAAAAGAAGGAACGACTGATAGACACATTTTATGAGAAGAGTTTCTTTTGATTTACCTTTTCAATTGACGTTGTAGCGTCGTTTTAGCGATTTTGGTCGAGCTCATTATAGGCATTAGTCATCAGCTGATATCGCATATTAATTTTTTGTAAAGATTGTTAATATATTTTTAGTCAGAATTCAATTCCCAATGAGCAAGATCGTGCTTTATTATTATTTACATATGTATATTCAAATTCGACACTGAGACGAACCGGTTTTTGGCTCAACGGAGCTTGAAACACGAAATTAAGTTTGCGGGCAAAGCAGCGAGCAGCGAGCAACGATATGTTATTTGTTTACCATTTGCTTTTGAGCATCACACTGTTAATGCTGCTTACTCTTCCATGCCATTCCATTTAATTCCATAATTTTTGGCCAAGTTTTGGTTTGTTTTGGAATGTGACGCGCTGGTATTTTTAGGCTGTTCAAGTTCAAAGCTATGTGTTCGCTCCCAGCTGTTTATCACAATGATAGCCTCAGAGAGCGCGGTATGCTGAAGAGCGTATGAAAAGTTGAAGACGAAATACGATACTTGAGATGATCGCATACAAATGACTCAGTTGACTTTCAGCTGGACCACAAGTTGGTTCGATCGTATTGGCGCGCTTTGTGGCTCTCGAATTCACGGTTGTGCGGTCGGTCGCTGAAATAATGTGAATGAAAGGTGGCTGGACTTACGTCTTCACTGCTGCTGCTGTTTACGTAGGTGTTAAACTCAAAAAGATTACGCTGCACTTGAGAGTGAAAGTGAGCATCCGGTTTTTACTCATATTTTTTAAAGATTTACTAAATATATATATAGAGTTTTAATAATAATCACATTGTAATGGGAAAACAAGTTCCCGAATATGTTCTTTAGAAACGTTGTGTGCTTGCTCATTGGCTTGATTGTTGGCGTACGTCTCACGGACTTCTGGGATTACGTCAAGCTGCAGCAGTTGAGCAACAATGCGCGGCTGAATTACACAAATTCCACACAGTCGCTGACGCAGACGTCGGCGCAGGATGCCGAAGCACTTCCGGAGTTTTTGTTCAATAATACCCGTGTGCTGTGCTGGATTATGACCATGCCGGAGAACCATTTGAAGCGTGCAGTGCATATAAGAAACACGTGGGGTAAACGCTGCAATAAATTGCTCTTCATGAGCACCAAAGCGGATAGTTTCTTGGATAGTGTGGTCTTGGATGTGCCCGAGGGTCGTGATTATTTGTGGTACAAGACACGCGCAGCCTTCAAGTATATTTACGAACATCATGCCGATGAGGCGGATTGGTTTCTCAAAGCCGACGATGATAGGTGCGTTGATGCGCGTTTTGTTTACGCTTTTTACTTTACTGTTAACTTTCAGTTACTTTATTATGGAGAATTTGCGTGCGTTCCTATATCAGTTTTCTCCAGATGCTCCGGTCTATTTCGGCTGTAAATTTCATCCATTTGTTAAGCAGGTAAATCATTAGGTGTGTAACTTTTTTTTAACTATACCGACCAACTATATGAACCCACTTTTTAACTGTGAAAGAAGGTTCGAAGTAAACATAGAAAATGATGGTTGTTGTAAAGGTATGTTAGCTAGGCGCAACGCTCTGAAGTATAATTCAACCTAAGCTTTGCTGTTACGAAAGACGCGGAGCTATCTTCTAATGTACCTGCAGGTATTTCAGAGTCTCCATCTACGTCGTCAGCCAAGCAGCAATCAAGACAGCAATATCGTATCGCATATCGGCCGGAAGTGTCTTGGAAGACGGGGTGAAAAGTGTTGCGAGAAGCAAGCAACTTTACTACTATTGTGTACCAAGCCACAAAGGCATAGAGGGCAATGAAATAGTGGACGATATTGCCAACATGGGCTAATACCCGAAAACGTAAACAACAGTGAGACTCCATGCATTGTCTATACGATGATCTAGAGAAAGTCATGGTAAAGAAAGTCAAAGCCCGATGGAACGAACTACATGGGTGAAAAATTGCAAAATTAATTTGCAAGACGGTAGATTTGAAGTACACAGAATTCCCACTGGCACTTGATAAAAAAGACTGTAGGACTATGATCGGAATACTAACTGATCAGTGTCTGGTGGCAACACACGCCTGCAGAAGGGGACATATGACATATTGAGAATACAGCAGGAAATGTCTAGAGCAAGGCACTAAGGAAACAATGAAACACTGGATGAGTATCGATAGTGAGGCCACATAGTCTGGTAAAATTCGCGTCAAACGCAGGCATCCTAAGGGTTGACTACTGCTCTTGGACCTAGGAACTGAAATCCATCTGATATCGCAAAGCACCAAAATTGGTCAATGTCTATGCGTGGCTAATTGACCTACCATATCAATATAACCTAACCGACCAATAAGCATTGTCTTCAGAAAAACCACTACTCTGTTTGAAAGTCGTTGTGAAAGAAGAGGATCGCTGAACCATGAATTTGTTTCCAGCGCAAAGAAGTTAATGTTGTTTGATGCTAAAATATATGGCTGCAATTCACATTGTAAGGTCTACCCTGAAGGTAGTGAAGTTGCTTGAAGGTAAGGTACCCTAAAGGTAGACCTTACTACTTAAAGTATTCCATACTAAAAGCGGTACTATTATATAAACCACTAGAACACCGGTTGTGTAAATGGGATTGTGGAGAGATAGAAAAGATTACACTATATGATATACTCTGCAGTAGCCGCATGCCATTGATGGATCGCGACATCAAACCGATGCGATCTCAAGATTTTAATAAAATGTCGGCGAAATGGTCACTGATTTTTGAATTTCGGCTAGATCCCGCGGAATGTTGTCCTCGAGCTCCTCGAGCGTTGCTGGTTTATTGGTTTAGAAATTAACCGACAGATAAGCATTGTCTGCAGAGAACTTTGATTTAACACACCCCAATAGCGACAATTTTGTTTGTTGGTTAAGCCAGAAATGAGCCTAATATGAGAAGTTGGTTTTTCGATGAATGTGATTACGCCTAATAATCTTGCATAATTTCCAAACTTTTCCTCAAAGTGAAACGTGGCGTGATAAAATGGAAAACCTTACTGAACACACTGACAAGCTCTCAAATCACGCCTTATAATTGGTAGATGTTGCATAAGTCTTTGAAGTCACATGGGTTAGATTTAATGAAATATATATTTTTAATGAAAATATATTCAATTTGTTTGGTACTAAATGATCCATTGACTTCTATCAAAACATTTAAAGGAGCCGTCACATTCTTTACATACAGCAATTTTGAAAACGTTTAAATGAGGCGGCTACATTCAAGAGCAATGAATGGTGATCCCATATGAATTGAAGCCAAGAGACATTGATATGCGCTTTTGGATGTCCGATATGCTGCTAGTACGCTACTAAAAAAGTTGTTTTTGCATCGAATTGACTCATTACGGTAACAATAAAGGCGAAACCCCACATGTGAAATCTACATGTTTCGAAACCGATTAAAAACTATTTGGATAACATCCACTGGACAGTTTTAATGAATCCGTGTTATGGTCGCAAACCTTGTCCCTTCCGACTATAACCTGTTCCGAGCGTTACAGTACACCCTCAATGGAAAACGGCTTACATTAGAACAGTATATCAAAAGATGGTTTGATTCACTCTGGGCGCCAGGTCGGCGCAATTATTTTGGTTTCATGTTCACAAGATACCAAAAGCTCTGTCAGGAGCGGTAAGTTCCTCTCCGAGCCGTTCGATATCAAACGAGGTTTCAGACAAGGCGACTTCCTATCATGCGACTTCTTTAATCTATTCCTAATTCGAGCTGCAAAGCTGAATAGAGAGGGTAGAATCTTCTATAGGAGTTGCTGGCGTACGCCGATGATATTGCCGTGAACAAGGGCCACGTTACTGTTGACAGTCGCAACTTCGAAGTCGTATATAATTTCGACTATCTTGAAACCAGCATTAACACCAATAAAAATGCCAGCCTCGAAATCTCTTGCCAACGGCTGCTACTTCAGATTGAGATGGCAACTGAGATGTAAAGTCCTCTTTCGACGAACAAAGACCAAACTCTACAAGTTACCCAGCGCACGACATCTGATGAGTCGCAACGAGTTTTCCATATAAAGGCTCTGCGTAAGATTTATAGTTCGACAAAATATGAAGAATACCGCATTCGAAGGAACGATGAGCTGTGTGAGATATACGACGAGATTGACATTGTTCAGCGAATTAAGCTACAGCGGTTACGTTGGCTAGGTCAAGTCGTCCGTATAATGGATGAAAACACTCCAGCTCTGAAAGTATTCGATGCAGTACCCGCCGTTGAAAGCAAAAGGAGACCTCTACCCCATTGGAAAGACCAGTTGGAGTAGGACCTGGCTACACTTTGAATCTCCAATTGGTGCCAAACAGCGAAAACAAAAATAACAACTGGCGCGCTGTTGTAAACTCGGCTATAATCGCTTAAGCGGTGTCTACGCCAATAAGGAAGAGGAATATACACAAGATGTAAGGAAAATAGTAAAATGTTGCCGTTTCAAATATGCGATACTTTGACTAACACTTTGGTGCAAGGTATTCTCAAATAAAAGCGAAATCTGAGAAGCCACTAACTTGCTAGAAGTTGATTCTAAATTTCACAAAATTTGAAAATATGAATTGTAATGTGTATTTACCCTGCATTGCTCAGGCGTCGCATATGCACCACAAATAAAGGAACGTAAAGGATTCGTGTGTTGTTTAAATTGCTCTCTGTACACCGTGTGACCCAATAGCAAATATTTGCTTGGCAAACGCCATCACACAACCAACCAACACAATCACACACCAACACACACACACACACGCATATATTTACTTATTTGTCTAACATAACCAAAATTGCGAGCATAGCGGTACCTGCAGACATTCCCAAAAATCACCGTTAAACGCATACAACATTAACTGCACGAGCAACGGATTGCCAGCCACCACCCAGCGGCCATTCCCACACTCTCAATTCACGCCTGAGTCAAGCGCGCGTCCTGCACCAGCATTACACATACATCGTTATATTTTGTACACATGTGTGTGCATATATATTTGTATGACTGTATGTGGAGTATGTTAAGCAAACGTATACTCGCGCAATATTTGCTGTCGCGCGCAATATTCACATATTTGCACAAATTTGGCATTTGCTTTTATACTGATTCCTTTATTTCATTTTCATCTGTACTCTATATTTTTGTAATGCCTTTTTGTTGTTTTTGTTGTTGATTTTTATTGTTTTTGTATATTTCTTTTTGTTTGGTTGGCGAAATTAGGGTTACATGTCTGGTGGTGCCGGTTACGTGCTCAGCCGTGCCGCGTTGCGTCGCTTCGCCGAGGTAGTTGCCGCCAACAGCACGGCGTGCTCGCAAAATCAACTCTCCGAGGACAAAGAGATGGGCATTTGTTTGCAGAATGCTGGCGTTGTGGCGGGCGATGCGCGCGACGATGAGGGCGCCGAACGCTTCCATCCATTGGCGCCGATACATCTGATACCTGTCGATACGTCGGAATGGTATCCATTATACCTGTTCTACAAACGCGATAAGGTCAGTTGGACACACGAAACATACACACAGCGTGTGGGGAGAGAGAGTGTATGTAAGTGCGAATGCTGAAAGTATGAGGTTAGGTGTAGTGGAGCTGTTGGGTGGCCGTGTTGGCACGAGTAGTGGAGCAAGAAATTGCAACTGTCGACTGTCGGCTGTCGAATGGAGATTAATTACTTACTCGTTTGCTATTTTTATTGCTCGTTTAATTTCGTTAGATTTGCCAAATTGCTTTTATTTACGCTGGCAAGCTTTATATAAACTTCAACTGCTTAATTTGTCTCTCGGTGTGTGTGTGTATGTGTTTATAACAATATTTGAAGGAAGTGCTTTTATCCTTTCTTTTTAATGAGATTTTTTTCTATTTTATTTTGCTTTCTCTTCGCATTTAAATTTCAGAATTTGCAGTGTTGCTCGCGCAGCGCCATTTCCTTTCATTACATTAAGCCGAAGGAGTTCTACGTTTTGGAATATTTCCTCTACGAATTGCGTCCCTTTGGTGTGGGCAATGTGGCCGACACTCTGCCTGCGAAAGCCAACATGTCGGCGCTGATGAAGAAATGGCAACACGAATTGTCCAATAACATTTTCAAGGATGAGGATTAGTTACAAAGTCATTTATTTAATCTTAAGTTGAATAGCTATAAAAACAATTAGCAGCTGTCAGTTTTGTATACCTTTTTGTACCTTATTTTAATCGTGTGAATATGTAAATAATATATTATTCAAAGAATCGAATTATGTTTTAATTTTTTAATATGACTTTTTCTGAAACCGTAAGGAGGGTATAAAATGCCTTTGCAACATATAGAGATAATCATCATAAAATCACTGAAACACTCCACCCGTCTACCATGGAATTTTCCCTTGCTCCGGGAACGCTTTCGTACTACTTCAGCGTAATTTTTCCAAGCTGGACTTATTTGTCGGTTTCTACTCTTTCTGCGTTCAGCGATGCCTACGACTTTGTAGCCAGCATCAAGCTATTTGGCCCGCCTTCTATTGTCTCGAATTCTTCGACTTCGAAGGATCTGCGTCCATGTCTTTTTCGTGTCTGGTGTTTCAGACAAAGCGACTACCTATCGGGTGACTTTTTCAATCTACTACTGGAAAAAATAGTTCGAGCTGCAGATCTGAATAGAGAAGGTACAATCCACTACATGAGTGTTAAACTGCTGGCGTACGCCGATTACAATGTTTTAATTGGCTGCAATAACCGCGCCGTTAGTCTTGCTTTCTCCACGTTGTACAAAGAAAAAAATGAATGGGTCTGGTATTAGATAATGTCGTCTATCTTAGAACCAGCATTAACTCCAACAACAACGTTGATCTCGAAATCCAACGCAGAAGAGCTCTTGCCAAGACGAGCTACTTCGGACTTAGTAGGCAATTGAAAAACTATTTGGAGAAGAAACTGGCTATGCTTGGAATCACCAATTGGTGTCAAACAGTGTAAAGGCACCACGACTGGCACGGCTTTGCTATAACCGCGTAAACGGTGTCTACGCTAATTGAGAAAAAGTGGTACATTTTTCACATACGAGGATATTTGCTGCCAGTTTTCGTCCCTGATTATCATTTTTTCAACTACATTTTTTGCATTGAGTTGTTCAAGCTTGTTTTCTAATGTTCTCTGTTCATCGGCGTCACTTAAAATAAATATGGTAAAAACGAATTATTTGTTCCGACTTTAGTAGCCTAGATTAGTTAGAACTAATCCTCGCGGCAAAGGAAGCGAAGAATTCCATTAGGATAGCTGTGCAAGCTAGTTACTTGTGATTACCAAAACACCTAGATATATATCTCTTATACATCTACAAAATCTTTTTAGTTTACCACAAATTTATTAAGGCGCTCATTATAAATCCTTGCCATTTCGTCAAGTTCGTCGAATGTATATCGAGATGTAGACCGAGATGTTTCAACATCAGTCTAGTAAACACTGGACAGTTATAAAGGAAAGTAAATCTTTCAATCTTGCCTCTCCTTATATGTTTGACAATTTGAATCAATTGAATAATGTTCAGTCAGAACACCAACCAGTTTTATTTGTTGATTACCGACTCGTTCCCAATCTGACGAAATGAAAGACAAAAACTTTGTGACTAGACTTGGGCACACCGTCAGCGAGTTCAATGCGGCTCTCGATAGTAGAGACCCAACCTCTTCCCAATACCTACCTTACTATTTCCCAAATATTTGGTTTTCACGCGGGGAGAGAAATAACTGGGATCTTCTGCCACCACGGAAATAAATTCAGCGCCGTTTCATTTGTGTTGATGGCTAAACCAGTTCTATCTACCAACTTGGTCACCATACCCCTTTAAAAGACTTGACAAATATTTGATTACAAACATTTGAAGGGTGTGAGCTAGACATTCGTTGTATACAATGTTGTCGATAATTTAATTTATTACCATTGTGTAAACTGGCGTTGAGCAAAACCAAAAGCTCCGTCAGGATCGGAAAGCACACTTCCGAGCCGTTCGATGCCAAACGAGGTTTCCGACAAGGCGACTACGTATCATGTGACTTCTTCAATCTACTGCTGGATAAAATAATACGAGCTGCAGAATTTAATCGAGCAGGTACAATTTTTTATAACAGTGTACAGCTTCTGGCGTATGCCGATGATATTGATATGAGGTAGGTCTGATGGTGAATTAGGGCAAGACGAAATATCTCCTGTCATCAAACAAACAGTCTCCCCCCGTCACTGTTGAGAGTCATAACATTGAAGTCGTAGATAATTTCGTCTGCTTTGGAACCAGCGTTAACACGACAACAACAATGTTAGCCTAGAAATCCAACGCTGAATAACTCTTGCCAACAGGTGGTACTTCGGACTCAATAGGCCATTGTGAAGTAATGATTTCTCTCGAGGAAAACTAAACTCTATAAGTCCCTCTTCATCTCCGACCTGCTATCCGGTGCAGTGGCATGGACAATGACATCATCTGTTGAGTCGGCATTACGAGTTTTCGAGTGAAAGGTTCTTCATTATATTTATGATTCTTTGCGCATTGGCAACAGCGAATACCGTAGTCGATGGAGCGATGAACTGTATGAGTTATACGACGACATTGATATAGTTCAGCAAATTAAGAGACAGCGGCTATGTTGGCTAGATCATGTCGTCCGTATGTATGAAAACATTTCAGTTCTGAGATTATTCGACACAGTACCGCCGGGAGTAGTAAAGGAAGAGAAAGACCTCGATTCCATTGGAAAGACCTGGTTGCACTTGCAATCTCCAATTGCTACCAAACAGCGAAAAGAAAGAACGACTGGCGTGCTTTTGTAAACTGAGCTATAACCGCGTAAGCAATGTCTACGCCATTAAAGAAAAAGAAGATGTTTGAACTGCGACATATTCTCAGAAGAGTTGATTAGTCATTTACCATAGAAGGGCTTAAACATTTAGATACCTTAACTTTTTGGATAAAATCGTTGCTTCCATTATCAGCAGTAAAGGAATCGGGAACGAATATTTAGCAAAACTGTAAATGTGTTTATACTAAATATATAGTACATATGTATGTGGGTATATACTTATGTATTGAATCTTGAAAACTTTGTCGGAAATTTGAGACCCACCCATTTTATATATATTTCCATATGTGATAGCATTATTTTATAAAATTGTAAATTGCAAAAAAAAAAAAAAATATTTTTAATACTCAACACAAAATTGTTTCGTTTTCAATGCTGATGGAAGGGATTTTCATTTATTTATCACTAACCCTTAAGTATGTACAGCATAAAATCACTTTTTATACAATCAAATTTCTGATTGATTGATTATATATAATTACAAGCAAATTTAAAACTGTTTGACATAAGAAGTCATGCCAAGTTACTGAGGTATGAAACGCACCCTTTTTCGCATACCCAAAACTCCCCTCAATTCCTTTAAAGTCTTGTCAATGAGTTTTATGGCAAATCCGTCACTTGAATTGCTTGCCGCGTAGCAAAAACGGAGGACGAGTCTGCACATGGAAAATCACCCACTGAACGAAGCAATTTTTCATGATTCTTCTTCCGCGGATGCGTGTGCAAAATCCATCTTTTCGATTATCACTTAAGTATGCAGCGAGTATGAAGGGGGCGCTGTAAACACGGGCACACAGACGCATCAGTGGACGGACGGATGGACGTTGAACGCCTGTACCGATATCCAATTACAAACTTGAACTCTGCAGTGCGCAACGTTAACTCTTAATCCACAGCGACTTGAGAAATACGAGCACATACCTTCATATTAAAGCGAAGAGGAACTGCAAAAAAAGAAGGCAGAATGGCAACCGAGCAATCGTGCAACTACTGCATGCAATAAAAAGAACAAACACTTAAGAGTGTGCCCTCCGTTCGTGCGCCCGTCCATAATAGGGGCTGTGGTGGCATTGGCAGTAGCGGCGTTGCATGGCTTTGTGTGATGCGAGTGGCATGTGGCAATTTATCATGTGACGCGTGGTGTAAACACACATTTTTCGCCTTCGATCACAGCAGCGCGGCGCGGCGCATTGCGTTCGCATTGACGTTCGCCAATTTATCATTGTTGCGGCGCGTCCGCGTTTGCATTTTGTGGCGGTCGGTCGCATTGCGGTGCCGCGCTGTACGAGTAGTGGTGGCACGCGTCGCCAAGCGCCAAACATACACACGCACACAACTGTAGCGCCAAAGATTATGAGTGAACCGGAAAATCACATAAAACGTGATGCACACGTGAAAATTACCTGGAGAGATTCCAAACGCTCATACATGCGCGTATGCTCATGTGTGTGTGGGTTTGTATAAAGGGTGCGCGTAAGTGTATTGTACTCTACTTAATTTTCAGCGCATTTTTCGTGTACTTTTTGTTATTTATGGACATGAAATGTGAAAATGAAGTAGCGGCGACCAAGCGCTCCTCGTCAGTTAGAAGGAAAAGCTAAGGGTCGCGCGTTTGTACGCCGCTATTCCAACGTTGAATGCAGAATCCGAAGTGGTGGCATGACACGCGCAGCGCCTTTGTGTTGACTGCAGGATTTACGAGCTCTTTACTATGCGCGCGCGTCAGCTATGCCTGCCAAGCTACGCAGCTGACGTTGCCACTAGCACAGCAGTGCTGAAAAAAAGAAAGAAAATTCGACACAATAGGCAGTCCGCATTGAAATTTCCACCTTTTTGCTGGCGCGCGTCATGCCGCAGCGTGTCGCTTGGTAATTAAAGCAAATAAATGTTTTAATTTTTGTTTATTTTCAGTCGAAAGAGTTAAGCGCGCACACACAAACATATGCGCATACATAACAGCACACCTATAAATTTGAATTTCAAAGGTGTCTGCATTGCTGTCATACATATTTATAGCGCATCGACGCGCCGGCGTGTTCGCAAGTTCATTAGAACGAGTTTTCTTCAACAGCACAACAAAAAAGCTGGCGCTTTCTCAAAAGCAAAAAAAAAAAAAAAAAAAAACACGGCGCTTTCTAAGCGCTCATTAGGTCGGCACGTAATTGCGTTTCGTTACAAGTCTCTGCGTTTTTATCCGGAACGTGCCTGCGTCACCGGTTCGTTAAGCATGCGTAATGTCTGTTGTTAAGGGTTGGGCACACTTCGTTCATTTCCAACTGGAATTTCGTGTGCGCGAAGGGATTGCGCTTAATCTCTCTACAATTTGCATATCTTTTTCGTCACGCGCTTTTGTTAATAGAAAGCTGCGTTGTATATGTGTGCGCGCGCGCTGACAATCATAGATCTGCACATGTGTTAGCATACTCACAGGCGCTTTGCCTATTCTTAAGCGCTGCGAGCACAAACTCGTTATGCAGGCAAACACTCATTTGCCGAGGGTTTGTGATTTTCATTTGAAATATTTTTACATATTTCATTTACTAGTTTTACAACAGCTTGATGGCATCGATGATGCATACCAACTCGTACATATGTTCTCTAAGTTTTAACTTACCACATGTCAGTAGCTTGTGCAATGCACGGGGTTGCTGCTGCAGGGGGCCTAATATGCAGGCTGGAAACTGGTTTCGCAAACCCATTTTTTTTTTTTKTTTWTTTGACGCTCAGTTTGTATTTCCCATTTGACAACCTTGTAAATGATTAAAATGCAAATCACGGTTTCGTTTGACTCGCGTACATTTTGGCAGCTTTTGTTTGAGCGTGTGTTCGAGATTTACATTACAATACTTTTACAGGCGCACGACTAGATTGGGTTTTGAAAAGGTGAGCAAAGATTTCGAAATAATTAAATAAATAATAAATAGTTAGACAAGATAGAACAGCATTCTCTCAGCAAATGCACTGGAATTGCTCTCAACTGCCGCGTTCTGAGGTGTCAGGCCGCCGGCAGTGTTTTACAATCGAAAAAGAAAAGAAAAAAATGAAATTATTGCGGAACTTAGCACAAAATAAAACGCAATAATAATTAGTTATTCATCAATATTTATTTTGTCGCTTTCAAAGTAATCCTCAATATCTCTTCAATCGACTTAAAACGGGTTCTATGGAACGGAAATTGCAGTTTGAAGAACAAGTAAAAATCACACGGAGCCAAATCTGGTGAATACGGTGCTTGATTGATGGTGTTTTGGTTTTAAATTCGAGCAAGAACGTGTTTCATACTCAAAATATTCACCAGAATCACTCGAAAGGACTCACGAGAGATGTCGAGCTCTCTTGCCATCTCTCTCACACTTTCCTGACGATTTTCAACATTCACTTTTTTAATATTTTTATCATTTGAAGTGGTCGAATGTCGTCCGGAACGGGGCATGTCTCATGAACTCATAGCTCCGTGTTTTTGATAAAACTGAATCACCACATAGGGTTTGTTCCGAAATTAATAGAACTGTTTTTCTTCCACTGCAACAAACTAGGGACATTTGTTTTCGAGCACCTGTAGAGTCAGGACAAACATTTTCCTGCGACGTGTTGCTGTGAGCGCTGCAAGTTGAAAATGCAGCGTTCGTTAGAGTAGAGATTCGCGATTAATTTCTGTGTTAAACTCGGTAAATCTTCGACAGAGACGTTTTATAGGATCAATTACCAAGCCTTTGCTTTAGAGAGCATTGGTGTGTTTCGGTGCCCTTTTTGGAGGTCCGGGAAGGGGCTGCTGATGAAGACCGTGCTGGAAGACCTGAGCCTTCGACAAACACCGAGAATGTGAATCGTGTGCGTAAAATTTTGATCTCAGACCGTCGACTAAGTATTCATTTAATTGCCCAGATGTTGAATTCATCAAAATCTGTGGTTCATGTGCCGAATATTTCCTTTCATGGCGACAAGCGTCTTGGGCTTGTCTTTATAAACAAGCAAAATCATATAATTTCACTAAGAAGAATTCAGAAAGAGTGTTAAATCGCACGATTTCATAGGCTTCCCCAAAGGACCATGATGCGAGTTAACGCGCTTACCAAAAGTTTCCGTCAATAAATTCATTGTTTCGTTGGCTGTGTGGCATGTAGCGCCGAATTGTTCAAACCAAAGGTCCCAAACGACCACATAAACATTCTTCAATTCAGGTACAAAAAATTCATTATACAGTCGCCATTTATTGTAATATTATGACCAGCTTCAACTTTGAAAAAATATGAACCACTTCCCTCATAGAGATCACCTTGTGCATTATCATCACTCCAAATGCAATAATTTGTTTATTTATATTCCCATCAAACCAAAAGTGATGCGATAGTGGATGGACTTATTTGCGTCGCCTTTGATATTTTGCTTCGCCGCAGCATTAGCGACTCTGGTGCGCACGGTACGTACCGAGCCATTATTTTGGTATGAAATTTGATCAATTCGCAAACGGTTTTCTGGAGTAAGTCTTTTCAATATGAAATGGTAAACTATATAAATTGCTGATAAATCAAGTAAGAGTTGTCAAAAAGGTAAATTTCGAAGAAAGAAGTGCCCGTAGTTTAGAAAAATCAGCCTCTCACACGTCATTGTCAAGCGTTGCGTGTCTTTGGGATCTCTTTAGGGCGAATTTGGGAAATGATCTTGCCCTACATCCTTAAAAGCTCAAATTGATGGAAGAACTGGAATCGCTTGACCACCAGAATTGTCGTATGTTTGTGAATTAGGCTGAGCAACTGCTAGAAAAAGGTTCGGAATTTCAGCGATGAGCCTCATTTTTGGCTGATTGGCTTCGTCAACAAGCAGCATATGTGCTATTGGTCAGCCAGCAATTAACACGTACTCCATGAGTCACCATTGCATCTTGAAAAATTTCAGTTTGGTGCGGTTTATGAACCGGCGGCGTCATTGGGCCATATGGGAATCGCTATAGTTCAATGATAACCAAACATTCTCGACCCGAATTGGATAATATGGACTTGGACAATATGTGGTTTCAAAAGAATGGCCCACAAGTCACACGGCGAATGTCACAATCGATTTATTGAAAACGAAGTTTCGTCAACGTGTTATCTCATGAAATGGCCCAGTCAATTGGGCGCCTCGCTCGTGCGATTGAACGCCGTTAAATTATTTCCAGTGGGGCTATGGCAAAAGAAATCGAGTTCTATACAGCTATAGTGGCATCGAATGTACATACTTTCACAGGCTCCTATTGAAAAATCCGTTACATGAGCTTTCTAAGTAAATGAGTAAATGGAGATGTAAGCGACGCATATGTAATACATGGGTTTTAGGAATAGCATAATTACATAATAAGCTGATGATGAATAAAATGTTGATCAAATTTAAAGAAATGGTTGGCTCTCACCCAGTTTAAGCTAGTAGTTCACTGCTTCTTTGTAAATTTTGCTTGTTACAGAAATTCAATTATTTTTTTCTTAGAAGCAACCACGGTTGAGATCTCGAATGTAAGTTTTTCTTTGAAAACTTAAAAGGTATCGCGTTAATACCTCGAGTTCATGCGTGTACTGATTGGTTTATAGAAAGGTAACATTTTCATGCCTTTATAAAATATCAACAATTCCTTATTCGAATATTAAAGTCATGTGACCTAAAGCAGCCGGGTCATAATAAAAAACCACTTGCATTACAAATTCCTGAAATAAGGTATTCTTCATTATTTATTTTCACAGGTGGGTATTTCTTTATGAATGCGGATATTTGCCTATACAAATATGAGTGTGTATACATATGTGTGAGTGGGTATGGTTTTCACTCACCTTTTATAGAAGAATGTGGGTAAATAAGGAACTGGACATTCAAAAGCATTCCAGTGTCGCATTGCATTGGCTTCCCTAAGAGATTCCTATAAGAAAATGGACAAACACACACATATATATACATCAGTACATATACATATACTTACATATACACACTTGAAAAGCAAAAACACTCATACCCATATCCTCAACAATGTTTTAAACGTGTTGCTGGCACACAAAACCGAAGGAATTTCGAATAAGTCATATTTCCCCAAACCACTGAAAACCACCACAAGCACACAGGAGACAAATATATGTATACAAAACACAACAAAGACAGTAGACAACAACAATAAGAGGGTTTGTAAGTCGCTCGTTTCATTTTGAGAACGACTTTTTATGGCCGATGCTGCTCAAGACTGAGTGGAAGGGAGCGTACAAGTCTTAAGCGACTGTTGCTCAACACACGCATACATCACACACATGCATGCAGCGTTTGTAGTACACGCAAGAGTGCCATAAGCAGTCTCAAGACAGCGTCAGGGGTTGCACGAATGACACGGTTTATGGATGGAGTAGCGGTGGTCACGTAAGACAAAACGCAAGAAAGTGAGCGTCGGCTGTGAAGGAATGAGTGAGCACGTAGGGGAAGTGAGTTGTCGCACACCGCAGAGAGGGACCTGTAGCATGCCAAGCTCAAGACGAACGACCGACCGGCTAGGGCAAAGGCGGTGCGCACCTTGACGGCGATCCTCAAACGTTTCGCAGACGGTGACGAGTGTGCGTTGTGTCGTGTCGCGTAGCGCGTGCCTCAAGAAATCAAAGGCGTTTTGTACGGAGTCATGGCGGCAGGAAATTTGCATGTTATTTTAGTTGTGGTCGTCGTCGCGAACTTTGGCTGATTGGCTACAAGCTACAAGCTGGTGAATAAGTAATTGCTAGTGAGTCACTTGGCGTAGCGGTGGCTTGCCACATTCGCAGTTGAAAGCAAAAACTCGCACATATATAACAACAAAATGCGACGTTAGTGGGTGGCGCGATGGTAAAACAGCATGAAGTGAGTATTGCATGTGGCAACACATATCCTTGCAACCGCATATGAATGCGCTATATAGTGGAGAGTAGCGGCAATGAACTTGCAACGGAAGTGGCAAAATTGTACGAGTGTATTTGGGCAATTTTATTGTTGTTTCGTAACTAAAATGTGTTATTGTTTTACGTTGTGACGTTGCTATGCAGCAGCAAGTGTGTCTAAAATGCATGCAACAACTGCAGCAAAGGTGCATGCATACATGACGAACGGGATTTTTTCGTGTGTAGCACAAAGGCACATTAAAAATTTAAGTAAAAATTAAAATAAAAATATATATAGAAAACTTAGCATAGTGCGCGCGTTGGTGAAGGTGCAAGCAATGAAGCGGAAAATTGAAAATTTCAGCAACAACAAAAAATGCGTCGAATTTGCTTGAAAATAAGGGAAACGCAAGGCATATAATTATGCTTAAATACAGGCGCACGTGCATAAATCCGCACATGCAACGCGCGCTGAGTTGTTAACAAATATTCATATGTATGTATGTGTGTGTGTGTGAATGCGTCGTTAGCAGCGCAAAGCAGTTACCGTTTGCCGCGACGTGTATGTGCACTTTATAGAATTATGAACGAAGAATTGCGCTGACAAGCAAGCGCGCTTGCGATTGTCGCCTCTAAATAAACGAAAACGCGCGCACATAAATACACACGCGCGCATACATACACAAATGCACATACAAACAAGAAACTGCTATGTATTTGCGCAAATAACGCCTAAAATTTTTCATCATTTGTTTTGATATCGAAATGTATATCAAAACGCGCGCGCGCTCAGTCAACGCCTCGCGCCTTCGAAGCACAACAGAGCTGTTCATTGAACTTCAGGCGCGCGCAATGCACGGCAGCAAAATCAAAATACCGCCGCATGTGCCGCGCGCTACCCCCATACAACACCGATGCAAGCAACGCTAGGCGTGGAGTGGTTCACCGTGGCGCTTGCGCCTGTATGTGTGCTCTTATTTGCTTTGTCTTGTTTGTCTTTGCGGCTGCGGCTGTGCAAATGCAGCTGCACGCGTTCACAAAAAGTCCTGCCGCACAGACGATCGATCGCGCGTGTTATCGCGTTTGTTGTATTGTGTTGCGTTGTGTGTTGCGCCGTGTAGTTCCTGTATTTCTGCTTGTCCGTGCTGCTGCTCCTATTTCCTGGCTTCTAGCCTAGTACCCATTGCGCTTGTCATGCACAATTACAATAAAAATAATATTTCAACCCTATTTTGCCGCCCTTGCGCGTGCGCTTTACGGCTATCATTTGTTTTTCTTGTTGTTTGTTTGTGTGTGTGTGTGATAATGAAATTTATTAGCGACATTACAGCTTAGCACCGCACCCGTGATAAAGCTGACGCCTGGCTGCGCATGTGTGCTCGCAGACCTTAACTATCGCCAGCCAGCAAAGGTGTGTTACAATCTGCTACAACAACAATAAAAATGAATGTGTAAAATCAAATTTTTATATATAGTATGTACGCCCATCTGTGTGGTTCATGCGTATATATGGTGGTATAACTTGTACGAGTACATATATGGAAAGGACCACACATTTTTACGGAATTTATTCATGATTTGTGATAAAAATAATTTTGTATGGTAATTAAGGAAAAAGTGGACAGCTGGTCCTAATGGCCACCGGAGTAATGGTATTCGAACCCACTTTATATTCATACGAATATCTTTACGTCACAATGTGCTGCGCTACTTTGTTGCTTATGCGATCTACACCCCTGGTCTTAATTAATTTGGTAATCAAAATATGTCAGCGACACACTTATGCACTTAGTATCGCTAGTCTAAAGCCCAAACATGATCGAATATTTCGAAATAATCTTGCTCCCATTGCTATTGTTCTAAAGATGAAGTTTATCGATCAAGCTTTTTACTATGCAATTCGAGAAGAGATTTCTTCATTGTGATCGTTCAGTTTATATGACAGCTTTATGTTATAGTATATATATAGAGTCCGATCTCAACAATTACTTCGGAGAATGTATTGCTGTTTTGGAGAATAATCCAAATAATGTCAAATTTCGTACAGGAGCTCTCTATCAACTTCAGTTTAAGACTTCTTGCCTATTGCAGTGTCTGCTAGGCCGAGGTTACAGTCATTAAAGTATCATCAGTAGATTTCCTCCTCCGGAGTGCAGCTTAATATAGAGATGTGACCACCCACTCAGCTGGCAGAGCGTTAATATAAGCCTTGAACTCATTAACAGTACGTTCAGGGCTGGTCAAAAACTACCTAACCTCGCAATCAAAGTCATCGAGTATCTTTGTGATAAGACTGGTATAGATTCCAGGTCAGATAGCAAGAAAAGGCACCCTAGAACCGCTATCGGTATAATGGAAACTGATCGGTGCTTCGATATCCTCTTGTGTTCTATTAATAAATATCCACCATCGATGCATTCGTAAAAGCCTCTTGGACCAAGATCGAACGAAAATGATCTAGGAATCCTACTAGATGCCATCCGCAGAAAGCTGTATGGAAAAGATGAAATGGAAACAAGTCAACACTTCTTTCTTGACTGTCCCGCGTTAGGGGGAGTTCTTATTTTCTATGCCTCACAAAGGACTATATTTAGTAGTCATTGTGCGAGATGGTTCAGCATGACGGTGGATACTTTTCATTGAAAGCACATTACTCAAGAGCCCGATGTTAAATGCAAAAGATCTGCAGAGCCCTGTATTAATGTTCACCTGTTTCTAGTTATAGGGGTTTTAACTTGCCATTGCTAGATAAAGTTGAAAATCTTACCATTAATCACTCAGCACTTTTTACTTGCACAGTCAAGTTTGAAAGATTAAAACTAAAATAATTTGGATCTGAAATTTTCAGCTATCTAAACGAACTACTCGTAACAGGAATGGGATCAAAATGCCAAGGCATATTGTAGACGGTTTCAAGGCGCTTTGTCGAACACACTAGCATTTATCTTTATTAATTACTAGAATGGATAAAATAAATAAAATAAATAAAATAAGAAACTAAAAGTTATACACTTTCGCTGCTTTTAGGGTACAGTTTTGTTTCATCCTATCAGTATTATCATTATGTTCTTCCCTCGGCAAAAATCCACTGGATTATTCAATTGTTTTCCCACGAGGATTGTTTAATTCAGTTTTCTCTTTTCTGAATTGAATTCGCTTCTTCAATGTCAGATGCCGCAAATAATAGTCACCTGTAAAATCGTTTAGTACGGAGCGTGAGTTGGAAAAAATTATATCTGATCAAATTCAGAAATACTTGTATATATAATATACAATAGGATAGGTTATAACTTTAAGTACTTTGTATAAGTAGCTCATGAATTGGGTTTCGTTTTCGATGGTGTTCTCCCACATTCTATGGCTCTCCAGCGCCAGTTCCGTGTTAGTAGATCTCTAAAGAACTCGCGGTGGAAAAAATTTAGAAATTAAGGCAGAAGCGAGTTCTGAAGTACAATACAACTGTATTTCAAAAATTGAACAGAAAGTTGAAAGACCATTGTTATTCCTATATTGATCTCAATAGTTGAATAAAAAATTTKAGCGTCAAAAGATTCAGATTCAGATTCATATTTATTTTAAGCATATAAATATACAGAAAATAGCAAAATTAGCAGCACTAGCTCGAGGCCATCAGCTGGTCTTTACAATTTAATATAATAGTAATAATTGGATGTTATGTCTAAACAACGGATATACATAAATATTATCATTAATATATAATTTGTACAGTTTATATTAAATTAAATGTGCTATGTTACATGTTATAAGAAAGCTAGATATAGTACTTATATTCGACGATGTTATATTAGCTAGCAGTTTCGATGGGAGAGCTGTGCCAAACATCCTTCGCCTTGTATTCGTAAATTGGGGGCATGCATCTAGTATATGTTTTACTGATGTCCTAGAGGACCTACAAAAGCAGCAGGATTCGATTCCATTATTTAACAGGTAATCGTGCGTGATCTGCGTATGACCTAGGCGAAGCCTTGTGAATAACAAAATGTCTGAATGTTTGGAGTTCGTGGGGTATATAGGCTTTGCTCTGGTAGGATTAATTGCAGCATAATGATGAACGTATTCATTCCATTTCAACAGGGACTTGTTATGTAMGTACTGCTTTATTAGACGTTTTAAGTCAGCTTTTTCAAGAGCGTCAAAGCACAGAACCGGTTCTTCATGAATACTTTTCGCCACAGAATCGGCGAGTTCATTGCYCTGAATTCCACAGTGACCAGGTATCCACATCAATTTTATTTTATTTGCGTGCTTGGTGAGCAGATCACGAACGTAAGTTACTAAGACACTGTTATTGTTAAAATTTTTGACGGCATCGATGGCAGATTGACTGTCTGTACAAATGCAAAATTTACCCCTGGTTTTGGATGCTATTAGAGCAGCTTGGTAGATCGYAAAGATTTCACTGGTGAATATAGAGCAGTGATTGTGCAGCAAACCTTTTTTCAAAMCCCGTAAATCCTCCGATATAACTGCGAAGGACGTTGAGTAGTTAGTTTTTGAGCCATCCGTAAATATAAATTTGAACGATTTTAAGTACAACTCTAGTTTGGTCTAGACTTTGAGTCTAATTTTCGATGACTCTTGAGAACATTTCTAATAGTATTTGGCGAATGACACGTGTGATATTTTTCTCCAATGCCTGATTCGAAGCGGACCGCATAGACTGAAGACTTTACATGATATGGTGGTCAATTGATCGTCCCAAACGTGAAAATGGCTGCCATATGTGGGAAGTTCTTGTTGAAACCAAATATCGCTGATATCACGAGCTTCAATTTCATGTATCAAATAGTCAGTTATCATGCCGCAAAACCGGTTGTCATTGACGGTTACGTTCTCACTGGTATAATTTTTGAAGAAATATGGACCGATGATTCCACCGGCCACAAACCACACCAAACCGTTGTTTTTTCTGGTTAAAATGGCAGCTCTTGAATATCTGCAGGCCTCAGTTGATTTTTGTCCGAAACGCGACAATTTTGCTTGTTTACATACCCATTGAGCCGGAATCGCTGAACAAAGTTAGGCTCGAAAGCTTCGAATCTTATTGAAGCAAGAGCCCATAGAGTGATGCGTTGTCGCTTGGGAAGGTGGAGCGGCTTCAGTTCTTGCACAAGCTGTATTTTGCATGCTTTCAATTTAAGATCTTGACGTAAAATGCGCCAAGTCGTTCCATACGACAGTCCGAGTTACTAAAAACGGCGCTGAAACGCCTCTCTGCGATCTTCGTGTACACTCTCAGCTACGGCTCCTATGTTTTCTTTGTAAGTGCGTGTTGGACGTGGTCTATTCTGTCGTATATTATCCAATAATGAACGCTGGGCCTCAAGATGTGTGATGATGTTGCCACTAGTACACTCAGTAGGCCGATTATGTTGAGTGAAGGGCGTAAAGCACATTCTCACAAAATGTGAATTGTCGTAATAAATTTTAACGATTTGTAAACGTTCCATGAAGAAATGCCAAACAATATATGGCAGATGGACAAGACCATCGCGTGGTTTGTGGAAAAGAGGCTATTTGAAAAAAGTCCCTCTCCCTTTCTGGGTGTTAAAAATTTCTTAGCAAACTTTAAATACTCACTGCCTTCAACAGTGGTCAATGTACTTATAATCAAAGATTGCTTGAGATTACCAAGTTACCCAACTTCATCGAGCAATTCAATATGAAGCCTACTAAAAACAAAATCCACAATCTACAATTTTTTAGCATCGTACAGATTTTTTGCATGAATTGAAAACCAAAACGTGCAGGCACTAAAGTAAAGCATATTAGCCTAGGCATCATAACCTTACTTTTTCCATTGAAAATGAAAATAAAAAAACAAAAAGAGTGAAAAAATCAAAGATGCATAGCCAATCGTATCGAACGCCACAAATCATACTCTAATCACATTTGCCGTGCCGCCAAGCGTGGAAATTATCGAAACTTGAAACGCCTCATAAACTCGGCACAAAGAGCAAACGACGAGTGGCTCGGTAGGGTGGTCGGCCCTCAGACGAACTCTCCCTCCGCTGTTTGTCGCCTGCTTAGACTGCTGGGCGAGCGATACAGGCTAGCAGACACTGTGATCTACCTTTCCTCTTAAGGGCATATGTACCGTACGCATTGTGTGGCAGGCAGAGCAAAAGTGAAAGCAGCTCCCGTTATTTGATAAGAATATTATTAAATGCATTTCATATGTACGAATATGTAGCAGTCATGTATGCATATAAATGCTAAATTTATTGCTTTCATATTGCTTGGGTGTTTGTGTGCATGTGTGTGAGTGTGTGTGTGTGTGATCTACATAAGAATGCTAAAGTATCTGTGATGCGCTTGACTGCCCAGCGACAGGATAACAAAAGGAAATAAAAATTTTCTACAAGCATAAATAAAATATATACATTGAGACACAAGCAGACAGACATGAATATGTAAATATATACACACATGCACACATATATACAGACATAAGTACATACACTTCGACTTGCCAACTTATAATAAAAAGTTCGAAGGAAAGGCAAAGCAAAAAAAATAAAATAAAAGTACAATAACAATAACAACAACAACAACAACAACAAACATTCAATCTCATTCAGTCGGGTGTCGCGGAGCACTTCGGGCACGCGACCAGCCAGCCGCTAATGCCACTAGCGAACGCATTCACCGTGCTCGATATATGCTTGTTGCCACCTTTCGCACACCGTACACCGTACACCGTTGCCGCATGCCGCATGTCGCTTTGTGCCACTGCCAATGCGTAGCTAACTGTCTAAACTGCCTCACTAGGCGGATTGGTGTCGCTGTTGTCACAATTGTTGCCGATACCGTTACCATTGCCGTTGATGGTGGTGATTGCTTTTTGCTGCCTGGATCTCGTTGCTACTGCTGTTGTTACTGCTGTTGTTGTAACTCTCGTAATGGTGGTGGTGGTTCGTTGCAATACGCCAGAAATAGCGACAGCCGTAGGCAATTTTCGAAAAACCTTTCTGCACAATGGCATGTGTGGCAAGCGCGACGCTGTGCAAAGCAAAAAAAAAAATCACAATAACAATGTAATTCTGCCAGGTGCATTGCTCGACACGAAATCGGTGGAGGGTGCACACAGCGCCGTGCGTTCGGGGTGCACTCGCGTACGGTACAGCAACGGTGCTGGCGCGCGCTTCGCAGGGCTCGTTTGGTTTTGTCGTCGGTCGGCTTTGTCGCGCCCGGCCGCATGCCAGCGGCTCAGTGCACTGCTCGAGCGTTGCGATTTTTGGCCCTGATTGATGGTTGCCGGTGCAGCCGCTCGCAGGCTGATCCTGCCTGCCTGCCTTCATGCCTGTTCGTCTGGCGTTGTGGCAAGTATATTATTTTGTTGCACGGAATAATAACGAGCGTGAGTGTGTAAAAATGTGAAATGTAGGGGAGCGCAGTGGTTGCGAATTCGTTCAGGGCGCACAAAGCCGCCTGGCTTGAGAACAATGCATTAAGGGTGGTTGGTTGGTTTGGTCGGTCGGTTGTTTTGCGGCTGTGGCATGTGCAGCAGGGGTTTGCAAAGACAATAACAACAAAAATCAAATACAAAAAAATCCTTTCTCCTCCACTTTTATCCGCATTTTGTTTTTCGTCAGCATACAAAAGTGCTATTCCAATTGGAAAATAACAGCAACAACAACAACAAAAAACAACAACAACAATAAGCGCTCGTGTCACGGGGTGAGTGAAATTTTTGTGTAATCATTTTCACAGAACTCATGAGCAAAGATCCTGTCGAAGATTTCGCAAATCATTGCCTGTCGGCTGCTTGGTGTTGCTATTAATGTGGCTGTGGCTGTACGCTACTCACATGTACATACAAGTGTTGTTTACAGCGTGACTTGCAGGCGGCTGGACGATAGCGGGTTATTAAGTTGAGCGCAATAAAAATTACTTGACATTACCGTCCCCTTTTGTGTTGTGCCTCATACGTGCCACACACACACTCACATACATATCGATAGCACTAAAGTACACATATACTCAGTTTTGGTTTATTTAATGAGTAACGGCGTTTGACGAAAAGTTCATTACAATATCCACCCCCGGGATTTCCTACACCCAATCTAACCTCTCTGCAGCACACCGCCCTCTATGCATCACCGTGCCGCCGCTTGTGTCGCCTTGAATTGCACTTTGTGCACTCGATCAAATTAATTTACACATACTGTTAGGCGTAGCACCCAATTTTGCTCGGGCATATGCTGTGCCGCGCATCTCCTTTGAGCAGCGACAATTTACCGTTTCAAGCATGACCTAAGCAATTCTTCGCTAGGTAGTTGGAAGTTTGCTCAATTCATTTATTATGTGTGGCTTGTATGCAGTATACCGGTTACCGTTAGCGCTTGTCCAGCGGGAGCACTCAATTTTAATCAAAGCATGAAAATTACCTCCATAACACGCTAATTTCATTTGATTGACCTCAGAATTATCTCATATGACTAAGTTACAACATTTCGTTGCCCTAACGAAGTACAAACGTGTAAGTAATAAAATTCGAACATGAGCTGCTTGAAGAATTACTGCAGTAATTTAGAACAACTCTTATCATGGACATTTCATTAAATAATACTCATATAAGGTATGACAAAAAATGGAGGTTTTTTTTGTTTGACGTATGGTTTTCGAAAGGGTAATAGTTTTTCAGAGTTGCTATTTTTAATAACTGTCACCCGATTTGTACTCAGTTTGGTTTGTTACCTTTTTGTTATAATGAATAGACTTCCAAGTAGAGGTACTTTTTTCGATAACTCTATTTTGACAGATCACACGTGAGTCGTGTCAACTTGTCATATTATTTATATTCAGTATTGTTTGACATTTCATAATGGAAAGACTTACGCTTGAACAACGTTTATAAATCGTTCAAATTTATGACGAAAATTCAAGTTCTGTAAAGAATATGCGGGCCACATTCTTCTTTGAGCTTCGCTCAACTTACAGCTATGGTCAATATAATCAGCCTGCTGAGCGTACTATTCGTAACTCCATCATTCATTTCGACCCAGCATACTTTATTGGATAATATTCGTTCGGATAGACTACGTCGAGCACGTAATTGAGAAAATATAGCAGTCGTAGTTGAGAGTGTACACGAAGACCGTCGTACTGACAAATGGAACGCCTTGAGCGATTTTACGTCGAGATCTTAAGTTGAAAGCATAAAAAATACAGTTTGTGCAAGAATTGAAACCACTCTAGCATCCAAAGCGACATCGCTTTGCAGTCGGCAAAATTGGCCGCATGACGAAGACAAACCTGAAGAGCTTAAAAAGCTGCGATTTTATTCAGAAAAAAAAAACAACGGTTTGGTGTGGTTTGTGGATCGGTAGATTCCTTGGTTCATATTTTTTCCAAAATATTTCAATGGCGGCAGTAATCGCGCCAAGATAATTGATTATTTGATGCCTGAGATTGAAGCTTATGATCTCGACGACATTTGGTTTCAACAAGATGGGGCCACTTCCCACAAATCACATCAAGCAATGGACTTATTGAGAGAACAATGTGGTTAATAGATAATTTCACGTTTTGTACTGGTCGATTGGCCACCAAAAACGAGTGATATCACTCCGTTAGATTTTTCCCTGTTTGGATATGTAAAATCTAAATTCTATGCGAACAATCCCCTTTCATCAGGCCTTGGAGCAAAATATCACGCGTGTCATTTACCAGTTAGCAGTCGAAATGCTAAAACGAGTTATCGAAAATCTACATATATATAATATAAATAAATGTATATATAGATATGTATTAAATAAGGCTCGAAAAAATATCCATGTATGGTTGCCACAACAGCTAACTCAAAAAAAACCTCATCGACCTATTTTAAATCTGCAAACCACTGTTGAAACGCAATAAAAACGATCTATTTCTGAAGCGGATTTTTGTTGGTGATGAAAAGTGGGTTCGCAAACGGAAGGTTTTGCTATGTATTTGGTGGGACTGATAGCAAAGCAATCGAATTCAGTTTCGTGATAGAACTCCATAGTGCCCCGCCAAAAGCTTGAGGAGTTTAGCCGGGTTCTTATGCATCCACCTTATATTTTGGACTTTGTATCAAGTGGTTACCACCGATTACTGTCCTTGGCGCATGTTTTTACTGGTTAAAAATTCGCCTTTAGAGAAGTTTATAAAAATCGACTGTTTTAATTTTTTGCCAATAGAGACGATAGTTTCGAAGAGAGTGGCTTTATGAAATTGCCTTCAAATTAGCAATAAGTTATCGAGCAAATCATTGCGTTTTGTACCTAAAATGTATCTTGTAATTATCCTAGATAAACCTCAAATTTTAGTCAAAATTAATGGATTCTTGTTTACTTATGCCAAGTATATTCTTAGTTAACTTCAAATTCTTCTATAACTGTAGAGCTTGTACTATTTTGCTTCAAAATGAACTTAATTCCCGGGAAAGGCGATGCTATACGAATTCTTCTATTCAGATATTCTTCATCCAACAGTTTTCTTTCATAATTGATACGACAAACGAAAAACCCTGGCGAAACTCATAAAACTACTTTTTGGTATCAGATGAATTTGTTTATTTAAAAAAATATATAGATTTTGCAAAAGCGGACTAGGCAAAAAGAAAGTATTGGTAGAATTCTGCTTCACCATTTTACAATCAATTTCTATCACTGGTATCAGATAAGATGTTGAATATTGTCAATGACCGATTCAAAACCCGATAAATATTTATCATCTGGTAGCAGTTGTTCTGGGCTTACGTGAAGTTCAGCCATGCGGTATTGAACCGCGAGAGGATGATAGAGCTCCGCCTTCAAGCTTTTCAGTCTTATGAAGTGGCTAGACATTATGATTATTGATAGTGAGGCTTTATGATTCAAGACCAGTCTGAACTTCAGTCAGTCTAAAGTTAGGATAAAACTTTGCTGGGTAGTTCTATTGGATCTAGATTCTTTAGCATTTTATAAGCCAATTCAAGTATGGTATATTTAACGTCAATACCACAATGCAATGTAATATATGTGTCAATGTCAGAGCTAATCGATAGTTTTTGTAACTTGCTAATCTATTTGATTGCCTATAGTTCGAGGGGTGATAAACGGCATCAGATCCTTTATCGGGTCTTCAATAGTCTATGTTTGAATATTTCTAATATTTGATATCATGTTATCTGATGTTTTATCTCTTGGTAGCAGAGAAATGACGTAAGTAGTAAAATATATGGGTTCCACTTTGGTTTCCATTCTTGGGTTGAATGGTTAGAGTACACAAAAACACTTAAAATGTGCAGTTGAATGAGTGGGAAATACTGGTGTCTTTAGGGGTCATGCTGTAACCCACGCCATTGTCTCTTATGTGTTGAAGTTATGAGTTATGAAATCTCTGAAATTTGAAGCAGGTCGTCATCTATCCACCCTGTCGTCCTCTTTTAACCCATTAATATATTAAATCTTAAGATTTTGCATAAGTATTAAATCCATTACTGAAATTGTCATTAATTAATATTCCGTTTTTATTTCACAGACCCTCAACCCAACGTTGCATAGGCGACCATTCACAACAGCTGGCATCTCATAAAAGTCTGAAGGGCAGACTCGAGTCTCAATTGCTGTTACCTTGAAATTTGGCGAATTCTTTTAACATAACGAGCAAAACTGTGAAATTAAATGTAATTAATGCAAATAAATACAATAAAAGCTGGTATTTCGAAATAAATGCGAGCAAAATTGAGCGACTTTCATTTTCAAAAAGCTTCAGGGCGTACAAGTGAAGAATTTAATTGTGTTGCATCCTGAGGGTGTGTTTAACGCCTAATATCTTTATATGTGTCGCGCGCGCTAGGAAATGGGTTGCGTTCAATGCGTCGGAGTCTAGGGGTTGCAAAGTAATGCCGGCTAGGAGGGAAGGAAGACTTGTTAAAAGCATTTTGAGACATGAAAATGCATTATGCCACATAAACGGTGCGTAATGCAACATTTCGAACGTTAATTATTTTTTGTCGTTGCTGCTCAAAGTCCACACGCGCGCAAACAAACACATGATGCACTTGCGCTTGCACTTGTGCGCGGTGCAGACACAGACACTGACACCGACACAGAAGCCGACACAAAGCGAGTAGGTGAAAGCCAAGTGGCGTATGGTGAAGGACAAACGGCGACAATTGCGCGTCGGTGGGCTAAGCAAGGCATGCAAGCAAGCGCATAGATGGACAGGGCGCGCGGTCGGAGGTAGAGGGCGGCAGCACTCGAGATTACCATAAAAGGATGCACTTAGGGGTTAGCACAAGTGCCATATTCGGCGATAAGCACCAGGTTGTAGCCACAAGGCGACTGTCATAGCGGCGCGACATACCGAAGTCACCGGCGACGCAAAAGGCAGAGAGGCGTGCAATTTATGTTAAGAATATCTTTGGGCGGAATTCACACACAAACTTGTGGCAAGGAGATGTTGTAAGTAAATTACAACGCATTAAACAGAGCCCGAATGGTGAACGAAGACAGCGCGAAGGACACATGAAGCGTTTGGGTGGGAGGGCAGCATGTTGCATGCGCGACAGCATATATTTATTAGTGCCAAAGTGTGGGCGCTTGCCATAGCGCGGCAGGGTTGGAAATTGTTGCGAATATGCTGTTTGTTTATTGAAAGCGGCAAGTAGGTATTTGGAATTTGCTGGAATTATCTACGATGTATTTAAAGGCTAAAACACAACGGACCGATAGACTCACAGATGAATGCGCGCGCGGTGGGTGGGTGCAGCGCGGTGGTAAGCGCAACAGCGAACACTTAAGTGTGTATGAAGATTTGCATGTGCGCGTTGGTGTTGGTGGTGGTTGCGGGTGTCGCTTGGCAGGCAGCTACCAAACGTAGCGTAGCAACCCCCACTTGACTACGCACGCTCGGCGAGCTTCCGCATACGCGTACGCTACCGGTGTAGCCACGCAAAGACGCAGCGTACACATAGGACTGTTCTGTAGGGAATTCATGTGTGGGAAGCGCACACAGAAGACAGCTTAAAGTCGTACATGGACTGACATTACACTGTGCATTGTGCTTCCTTCGCGTTGCACACTACAGGTCGCAATTGTGGGAAAACAACCGAAAATCAGCGTATAGGGTGGCAACTGGACGACGTTACCGGCGACCGTTGCTAAGCATGCACGTGCCAACCGTAATGCACTGTGCCACCAAACAATGCAAAGCAATAACAGGACATACTAAGCGCGTACAATGCAAGCACAGTGGAGACAAAAGAAATCGAAAATACTTGTAATAACATATAAATCCGTAGAATTTGTTTGCCCAAAAGACAAGCCATGCAAGCGCTAGCTTTTGTAGACGTGGCAACAACGCGCTGACAGTGGTGGTAGTGGTGCATCAGGCCGCGTCGGCTCTATTAGTAGCTATCGACCATTGGCAGCGCTTATGTGGCACATTTTTTGTGCCCGCAAACAACCGCAGCTTTGCATCAGAGCCAACGCTTACCTACCCCACCAAGAAAAAGCTGCAACGCCAGCCAGCGCGCGGCAGCGCTTAGAAGCTAAACAACGAAAATGCAACATGGCAAAAGAAGCCAAGTGGCCTGCCTTGTAAAGGACTTTCACTGATGCCGCCGTCGGCGCTGCGACGCTGCTGCAAAGCAAAATCAACGGTGCTAAGCTTCGTCAGCAATATGGCCATGCCGGTGCAGTAGTGGCGCTATGCGCTAGGGTTGATGCCTCCGCATCAGTGTGTGTGTGTGTGCGAGTGTGTGTTGCAGAAAAAAGGGTGACTAATGTGTGTGATTGCTAACAAAAGATTCCGGCTTTCCTGTGAAGCGTCGTGCCACGCGCTGTCGCTAAGGCTGCCGACGTCCGCTGCCAACGTGTCGTTGGCTGTCTGACGCAGCCGCGCGCACATTAGTGTGTTGTGTGTGCGCGCACGCAAGGGGCTAAAAGGACAACGACTTCGGGGGATGAAATATCCAATACGCGCGAAGTAAACAGCCACGACATAGCACAACACAACAACAATAGCAGATTGACAACAATGCGCTCGAGTATGATTTCAATTTCGCTTTCAGTGGCGCTGCATTACGGTGCGATATCCTTTTGACTGAGGCGGCGTTTGCGTTAACGCTAGCAACCGTTCGCGTTGACTGCTGCGGCGACAGCGCTGTTGCCGGTGACGTTGCATAAATAGTCGCGCCAGGATGTGTTGTTAGTCATTCGCAGTATAGACGTCGGCCCAGACAGGAGGAAACAAAAGGCGCACAGCAACATCGCAACAGATACACTCAGTTCAGTTAAATTCTGTTTGTTTTGTTCGGTTTAATTTGTTTTTGACTACATACATAGCTATATAATTTCTTTGATTGTTTGCAACGCATCGACAACTCATACTCACATACACATCGTTCAACATTGCTTAAATGGTTGTTAAATCGGTTTTATTACTATTTATTGTTGTTGTGTTAAAACATAGTTAAGTTAAGAAGACATTCAAGTGCAAAAATAGAGAAAAGAAATATACTACTTCAATATATATATATACCAACAAGTGCAATGGCTACGTTTACGACTGCGACCACGGCTGGCGCACAACACAGCATCGTACAAATGGCCAGCCGACAGATGCCGCACGGGCTGGGTCTGCTCACGACAGTCGCCTCGTTGCCGCCAAAGTATCGCAGTCGTTACCTGAATCTTAAAGCTAAGTGTGAAACACCGTTAGATCTCTCGGTGAAACCGAACTCACCTGTACCTTCTAACAATAATAACAGCGAAGAGTTGGCCAACGATGTACCTATGGCCGCCACATTCACAGAGGTTTACACGGAGCCCAGTGAGGAGGCGGTGCCATCACAGGTGTTTAGTGCAAGCGGCGAAGTCTCATTAGTACCCATTAGTAATGAAGTTTATGTGGTGCAAGATAGCGCACCACAAACGGAGGAGGCTGTTGTCACCATAACACAAATCGTCAAACCCATAACACCACCCCTAACGCCCACCAAACGGAGCCACGCAGTTATGCTCGACGAGGAGGCTACGGAGCAAGTGTTTACAGTTTTGGAGCCGCAAAAAACTTTGCAGGCACGCGAGAATCCCGCTAAACTGGCAAAAACTGCCACACATCCGACTACCAAGCGCGACTGCACGCCTACGAAACCCATTAAAGCCACCGATACAGCACCGAAGACCGTTAAAGCTCAACCACCGGCGACTAAAAGCACCAAAAACAAAGCGACGCGTAAACTGAAGTTCGACGAAGAGACGAGTTCGCCTGTATCGGGCACCATTATACGTCCACTAGAGGACATCACCGATGGCACAGTTCAGTACAGTAATGGTGATATTGATCCCAAATATAATATAGTCGAGATCACCGAGGAGACCAAAGCCGAATTGGCGGCCATTAAAAATGTAATCGGCGATTATGTCTGTAAGTTGTGTCGCATCAAGTTCGATGACGCATTCGGTTTGGCACGTCATCGTTGCGCTTGCATTGTGCTACTCGAGTATCGTTGCCCGGAGTGTGGTAAACAATTTAATTGTCCCGCAAATTTGGCTTCACATCGTCGTTGGCATAAACCGAAGAAAACCGATACAAATAATGCCGGCGTTTCGCGTAAAGAGAACCGTAACACTACAAATAACGCCTCACAAACCAGCAACACAGCCGTACTTAACGAACAATCCGCGGACTTGCCTTATCCATGCAATATCTGTGGGAAGCGTTTCAAGCGTGCCGCCTATCTACGTAAACACCAACAGACCCACAATAAGAAACGTACAACGAGCACGACAAGTGTCGGCGGCCCGTTGCAGGAGACGCCAGCGCTTGTAGCCGATGGTGGTCTCTCCACAGCATCCACTGCAGTTATGGGCAGTTCCTATCCATCATACGCCGGCTCGACGGCATCTTCGTCAGCTTCGAGCTTGCATTCATATAATGGCGCTATCGTCGAAGAAGAGGTGATCAGTTATGCCACCACCACCAATGGCGGCTACATCGAATATGTAGACGATGAAGAGGACGTGCGGTCCACTACAAGCAGTTCTAGCTCGACGGCGGGTTATGGCCGCCTGCAAATAGTTGAGACCGGCTTGACAGAGGAGGAGAATATAGCAGCTGCCGCGTTGACAAACTTACGGAACTGTGCATCGGTGATTCAGCACACCACACTAGCGCACTGATTGCCGGTTTGCGCTGATTGCTAGATCGAGGGGTCGTTGCCCGCCGTTCATCGTTCAGTCGGTCGGCGGTTGTTTTGTTGATTAGTGTCCCTGTTCGTGCGCATAGTGTGCGGTGCAAGTGTGCGTGGGTAAGGTGGCTCTAGCGTAAATAGTGTAGTGCGGTGTTGTTTCTTGGTAATGAGCCGATGATGGCGAGGGTGGCCGAACATGCAACAACGAGTGTTAGCAGTGTATACGTGAGTGGGCTGGGGTTGGGGTGTTTGGGTGGCGGTTTGTAAATACTTTTAGTGCAGCCATTAAGGGTTGATTTGTATGTTTTCATTTATGAAAGTTATGTTTAAGTTCTACGCCATTCGGTTTCCAAATGCTTAAATGCTTAGGATTTTTTTCATGTTTTGTTTTCTTGTTTTGTTTTGTTTTGCTTCGTTTGGCTCWGCAGCTAAGTATACCAAAGATTAGTTTTAAAGCGTTGGCTTGGCATTTTCGCGCATCACAAACGAAATTCGCTAAACGCCATTTTATGTTTTCTCAATCACCAGACTTCTTCGGTTAGGTTTACCTTATGCTTAGCTTAGTTTTTAGGTTAACTTTTGTAGTAGGCGCAAATAAGGCGAGCAATTCTAGTCACGGAAACGCAAAAGCTAGTCATTAATTTAGTTAAAACATTTTTTTTACAAATATCTCTCAGGATTTTGTAGAGTCAGCTCCTTACAGATCTCATCTCATCTCAGTTAGTTTTACTATAATGCAGATAATCTATTTGCTGCTTAGTTTATAATTTAACGCAAGTTCTTGGAAAGCCAGGCGAAATAGTGCAGTAAAGATTTAGTTTAGTTTAAAAGTAAAAAAAAATCTCTCTCTCTCTCTTCGAGGAGTACCAAAGAAATGAGTGTGAACTCTAGTCAACTTAATACGTAAGGGAAAGTTTAGTTCTTTTGTAGGACTTTTAGGTTAGGTTAGGTTAATTTTCATATAATTTTTAGGGATTTAGTTATATAAAAAGCAACAGAAAATCACTTTTTGTGTTGTTGTAAACTATGAAGACCAGCAAATCACTACCAAAACTAAATACAAACTACGAAGTACAATACTAACTAATTTCTAAATGTATATTATATAAAGCTAAGCGGTTGTATACTTAAAAATATTTATGAAAAAATTGAAAATTGTGAAAGTAACGAAATTCAAACAAATAACGAAATATCACAACGTTATTGTTCCTTAAAACAGAATTTTAGGAAACAGAATTAGTTTCAACTATAATAAATTAATTGTGAATAAAAAATAACTCTTAAAAAATTTATTTTT
>NW_017534407.1:4076611-4163452 GCF_001853355.1 Bactrocera latifrons
ATCAAAAAAGTATTTTTGTTCAAAAACTGCTTTTTTTTTAATATTTCTAAAATATATTAACAATAGCAACACGGTTGTATGTGTCTAACAAGAGTACAATGCAACGAAAACTCAAAGCAAAGAATGACATTACAAAAAAAAGAAAGCCTAAAAATTACAAAAGTTGAAAAACATATTCAACAACATGTTATAAAAAGGAAAATAAGCAAAAAAACAACATGTAAACAATTATTAAATAATGTAAAAGTTACGCAAACAACCTAAATATATTTATACTCATATATTTACAATTAGTATAAGAAAGCAATAACAATAATAACAAAAATAAGACTAAATGCTGAAATTTCAAAATTCATATCTAAAACAAAATTATTAAATAGTTTTGATTGAAAAAATTTCTAATTTGCTAAAACAAACTATATCAGCATTAAATGACTCTAAACTAAGAAAAAAAACACAAAAAAAAATTTTTTTAAAACATTTTCTAAAAACTTTTCTAAACAAATTTTAGAAAACAACTTTTATGGAAGAAACACAAACACCAAAAGAAACATATTTTTATTCCTAATAATAAGTTGTGTAACATAGAATTTTAAATCTCTACATAATAGTTAAGTTTTTCTTATAAGATTGTGATATTAAATATTAGCTGTAATAGCCGAAGAGTATTTGGGAAAACATAAGATATTTATTTTGATACGAATATGCGCAAAGTGTAACTAGTTAAGTATTTTTCTACACATTTTCTAGTAATTACTTAATATGAAATTTGCTCAAACCGACATGAAATGTGTACGCTAAGTATTAAATAAAAATAAAGTTTATAAAAATCGAAAGAAATTAATTTTTTCATTAAGAAACACTGGATGGGCATAAATAGTGGGCGATTTTTGTTCTTGAAACTTTGAACAGTGGTGATAGGGGGAGCTATGGACAGTGTGAGGCACACTGAAGTTATGTCTCTCATTTGAAATCACGTTGACAAATTGCTAAATACAGAGCCAAAAGTTAACTATCTTTCAATCAGAACGCGATATGTCTTGATGGTAAAAATCTGAAAAGAAAGCCCTGCACAACCTGTATCAAATATATATAAATTTTGTGATTTGCTTTAAGCATGAGTGCTTTCTAAACCCAAGTTACAGAACAGAATACTAGAATAAGTACTTTTACTACATTAGGTTAAATTACAGTGGCTACAAATACCCTCCAGTTCTTGCGAGTAGCTAAATGCGAAATCATATTTCCTTTTACACATGATAAAGGAAAATTTCATAAAAGTATGCACTACTACACATGTTAGGCGAGGCTCGACCAATAGGTTAGTTTTTGGCATTGGGCAACTGCTTGTTCAGAACGGAATGGAGCAACGCACTTGCTCGACGAAATGTGAGTAGGGGAACCCTATAAGGAGGAATTTTCTCTCCTGTCGTTAACAATGTGCTTAAAAAACTTGAGTGTCATGGCTGCCGGATAATTGCTTCTGCAGGCAACGTAATACTAAACATACTCAAAGAAAAGTTCCTTAGTACCGTGTACAAGTTGACGCAAAGACACCTCAGCAAGTTAGACAGACGGAAGTGGTCTCGCCATCAACCCAAATAAAACCGAGATGGTTTTATTTACTAAAAGACAAAAGATCCTGGTGTCACTGCTGCCCCAAATGGATACATTGAAATATCTAAAGCCCATAATGGATAAGAAACTTTCATGGAAGCCAAATATTGAAGAGTGAACAAAAGAGAGAACGATTGCCTTATACTGCTATAGAGGAGACATTGATAGAAGGTGGGATCCCTTACCGAAAGTAGTTGTCTGGATCTACGACATGATAGCCAAGCCCATTATGTCCTATGGAGACTTTATGTGGTGGAGGGTTCTAGAAAAGACCGCAGTTGCAAAGAAACTAGAGAATCAGTGTTCATTAAAGAACACATGTCTGAACACTCGGAAGTCCCTACTCTGGCGGTTCCTTTTCTGCCCGTATATCACGAGGGAGTTGTGGGTGGCAAAAAGCCGTTGAAGGAAGAGACCAGTGAGCTTGTTTATGAATGAGTTAAAGCTTTGGGGGGAAGGTTTGTGGAGGAGTTTACTGTCCCCCGCCACAAATAGGCAATTCGCATAGAAAATTTGTAGTCCTCCGAGGGATAGATTTCTGAAAATGAGGAAGATTTTTCTGCTTAAAACTACATGAAATCCAAAATCTTAAAAGAAATGTTATTACTATAAATAAATACAGATAATGATCGAAGGGCTGGGTTTAACTTTTGACAAATTGGCGGCTTCTCGAAATAAGGAGATTTTTTTTCTAAATATGTACTCTTCAAAGTGCCTTAAAAAATCGAAATTATTAACGAAAATCCTATCCCTTCGATCATTAGCTCAAAATATATCAGAAAAGGTCTTTTGAAAGCTTCAAGCCTTAAGGACATCTATATGTCGACTAGTGCGTTAGAATCTGCTATCTCTATCGACTGTCCAGTGAGAATTCCAAGAGATTTCATTGATTGGAAGTGAATTTATTGCGTTTTAAGTGTCTGTATGTTTGTGTTATCGCCGCGAAAATAAGCTTCAAACAAAGATACCACAATAAAGACGTAGAGGCCATTCAAAAGGCTTGCACCGGCATACTGGTGGCCATACCAGCCAATCAGCTAAAACACTCGTTCGACATGTTTTTGGACCGTGCAAAAAGCTGTATTGAAGCAGAAGGAGACTATTTTGAATAAAATAAATTGATTTTGCCGAAAAAAATATTTGTTCTGATTTTTAAGTGCTGTTTACTTTGGAATGTACCTTGTAGTTATCTCCAAATCATGAGTTCTTAACGCATCAACCGCCTCATTAGGTGCGGGAAAACGTTGATGTATTAGTCAAGAAGTCAATCGGTTTCATGACTTATCAAGTTGATGATTTGAGCACAAAATGCAGTTGTTTCAGACGCTGTGTGAGAGCTTGCATTGTCGTGGTGAAGTGTGATCCATCGTCGGCGGTTGGTTTTGCTGATTTCTTGAAAGACAACTGACACAATTTGCTATTCCGGGTTGTTGTAGTGGTATGGTTGCGGTATACCCAGTAGTTTCACAAAAAACAGGCAACCATTTGCTTGGAAGTGCGCAAACAACTTCTGTTGGATTTGACTCATCTGGAAACAGCTATGCAGTCGACTGTTCTTTACTTTAAGGCGCATACGCGTAAATTCACAATTTATCATCTGTAATGTCATATAAATGTTTTGAAGCGTAGCTATGGTACTTTTGTACATTTACCTTAACCAACTGACTCTTTTTGAGCGACTGACAGATTGTATGTGCTCCAATGTGAAAAAATTTTTCTACATTCAAATGTTCATACAATATTAAATCCAACCTAAGGATAGGTCACATGACGCACACGCAATATCATATGAATAGTTGCCGAAACAACAACTGATTTTGGATGAATTCAGGAAATACGTTTTGGAGTCATCGAACCCGATTGAGCTCGATCATTGTTGAAAGTCGTTGTTTGTTCGAGATGAATATTTTAACTTACTGTTAACAATACGAGTAGCGCTTGTTTGTCAAAAATTTCTGAGTTTGTATAACATCAAAATGCAAAACTTTGCGATAAAGTTGTGGGTTGTTAAGTTGCAACACTAAGATTGATAAATTCCGAAGTATAAAAGGCAACCTAGGTATTAATGAGTTGAACGAATTTTGAAAGATTGGTTAAGTAGGTTAACGTGACTATTTATTAAATACCTTTATGTAACTACTAAACAAAAAATTACAAACTGTCATATGGATATTCATACATATACACATAAATACCGACATCCTCTGTTCATAAAGCCATCTGTTACAGCACCGTTATTAGAGCTTAATACCACCGCCCACACATTAAATTATGACAAGGCTATGAGCATGAAGGATAACGGCGCATAAATGCGTACCTTTCGTGTATGTGGCAGCGATATGGTCCGTTGATAGAGTACTTAACCAGTAATGCACACTTAACTAATAGCCAAAATATTTACGTTCTTACGCATTGCGGTGCGGCGGTAATACATCAACGTGGTGTCTAATTTCTTAAAAGTGGGTAAACATAAATGAATTGTAAAATGCCAAACCATAGAGAGTTGTACACAAACACACACCTACACACACAGACACATGTGCGCGCTGTAGACGTAAAAACGCATGTTGTTGTGTAAATAATCGTCTTTTAATTGCATCAAATGCGCACTTAAAAGGCCGGAACAACTGAATTCTTCGAGCGCGTAAGGAGTTAGCGCCAAGGTTGCGGGGATGAAATGAAGCGTACAAGCGATTGATGGACATATCTCGTATATATTATATATATACATCATATGTATGTATATGGACAAAGAAACAATATGTCAGTACTTCAAATGCTGCATGCGAAGTTACTTAGAGATAGCTGCAAATGGGCTTGTAAACGCGCGCATGTGTGTGGTTGTGTGTTTGTGTGTGCGGGCGAGTGTTAGCCGAATGCGCGCGTTAAACACGAAAGTGTTGGTTTTTTTTTTTGTTTTCGGCTGTCTTAAATTGCACTTAATGAGCGGTGTTTTCCGTGTACAATTTTCACAGTTTTTCCAATTTTTTCCAACCATCCGCAATGCTTTTCACGCTGTTGCCGTGGCGATGTCGAGCTGCGAGTGCAATTAAAAAATGAAAATACAAATATACGCACGTGTGTGAGTCCAGCAACGCACAGTGTAAAAGCGCCGCCGCGCAAAGGACATTGACTGACGCGGATCGATGATAGTGCGGTGGCTGGCTGGCCAAAGGGAGTGGAACACCCTCGCCGCGCGGCAAAGAGCTAAGGTATGCGTTTGCTTTCGGCAAAGCGGATAAGCGGAAGTGGACAGATGCAGTTGAATGCTGAACGCACAAACACACACTTGCAGCATACACGCACCAGTGTAAGGTATGTCTGATGAGTGCTTGCCGCAAATGAACAACTGCCGCTATTATGATCCTGTCGGCTGGAATGCGTGCGCGCAACGAATCTACGAATAACTAAGCGCTGCGGCACTGCTTGGCCGTAAACAGGGGTAGTGCTGTTGCTGCTGCTGGTGGTGGTGGTGGTGGACCAAATCATGCTGTCTGTCGCTCAAATGCTGATGCCGTCTAAACATGCAGCGCGGCAAGGGGTGTGGGGCGAATGTTGCACGGCATGCCGCAATGAACGGGTGGTTGTGGAAACTTAATGCAGCAGCACGAAAATTAAAACGGAAACCCATAAAAAACGCTGTATCGAATACGTTCACATTGCCATGGACAGACACAGCGCAATAATAATAGCGGCGGCAATAACCAGAAAAGGCTGTAAAAAAAAAAAAAAAAAAAAAAAAAAAAAAAAAAAAAAAAAAAAAAAAAAAAAAAAAAAAAAAAAAAAAAAAAAAAAAAAAAAACCAACCAAACAAATATGGCAACAAAAGCGCGTACAGGAGTGTGAATCAGTTGCAATCGTCGACGAAGCATCAGCACTGGTAATCGTAACAGACAGCCGCGCAACACTAATGCCCTTGAAACGAGAGGCTGCACAGTGGTGTAGATGTAGCGTAGAAGTATTGAAAAGGTTATGTGGCGTGCTATTGAAAGTTTTCTGAATTCTTGGTTCGCTAGCCTAATGTAATTCGTATGCTGAGGCTAGTAAGCAATGGGCGGCATCTTAGAGCTTCAAAAGAGGTTTATAAAGAGGTATATAACGGAGTTTCCAATAGGAACACTATAAAAGTAGTTCGATAAATGACGCCAAAATTTTTTTTCCACTCCTTTCAGTAAGGTCTGCCATTTCATCTTGAAAATATAACCTATCCTACAGCGAGTCCAATATGTTAAAATTTTCCACCGGAATTCGGAGTCAGTGGCCTCAACTTTAAGAGCACTACGTCCAATTTATGGACGTCCTATTAGAACAACAATTCAGCGTCTGGTGGGAAAATTTGCATCCACAGCCACAGTACCAAATGTTCCCATGTCTGTAGTGTCGAGAATATTGTTGCCGCTAGCGCATCACTTGAGGAAACCCCAATTCAGTTTGTTACAAAAATTTTTCTCAATCGCTGGACATCTCTGTGACGTCGTTGTGGTGAATTTTGCGAAATGATCTTGCCCGATTTATGCTTGAAAACCGTCAGTTAATGACGATCACATCAAAGATAAAGAAAGGTAGCTTGAAAAACGTCGCATCAAGTGATAGCAGAGGATATCAAAATCTTTTATGAATCTTATCAACATATTTTGGATATATTTTTGGGAATGAAGCGTATTAATAGTATACTCGTATCAAAAGACTTGAATCTTTTACAAGAGCGAGACGAGTAGAGGTCGCAGAAGAGATAGTTGACAACATAACCCTTTATTCAGCAAACACATCATTACCGGTGCAGAGACGAGGGTCTATGAATATGACGTCGAAATTGCCCAACAATCTAGTTAATGCCGGTACAAAAATGCGCCGAAATCGAATGAGGCGCGTCGAAATCGGTCAAAAATCAGAAGTTGCTTATCATTTTCTTTGATTACTATGGTATAAATTCAATTCATTGGGGCAAACAACCGGGATGATGTGTAGAAGATTTATGAATTTTTCGAAACGGTAAGGTGCCGCCTCATCCTAGCTTCATTGTGACAGAACTTTTGACCAAACTCGAAACTAGTTATCGCTTTTGTCACTGTATTTTCCAGATTTGGCTTCTGCAATTGCTTTCGTAACTACAAAATCCGTTTTGGAGGACGGGCCATGAGTCCATTGTAGCGATTTGAAGTCATTCCATGCAGACCATCTCAACCAAGGTTTATAACTAGTTTAAGGAAAATTGGGTTAAGCATTGGCATGCTATTATTTGCCCAAAGGAGCATGTTTTGATGGCTATAATAAAGATGTGCACTGAAATACAAGAAAAAGTTTGTTTTTTGCGTGTTACAATTCAATTCGAAGTGCTTTTAAAGGCTGGTGGTTTTCCGAAAAGCTGACTCGTATAACTCTCAATGTTCTGTCGAAATCAATTCATTTGAGATATTCAAAAACATTTCTAGTTTTCTTAATATCACCAACTATAGTTTCAATTTATCATGACTCATATTAAGACTGAATGGATGAGCTCGTTATCTTCTTTCACAGACTTATTATAAGTCAAAAGAAAGACAAAACTTCTGAAACGTTTTAGTGGAAGCTCTGTAATGTCAGAAATTTGTTTTGAGAATTCCCATTGTAGAATAGAAAGTGTATGAATACATGTAAATATTTACATTTTATGGAGACAATTGCCTTTTTTACCTTCAGCCAAGTCTACAGTTCTACTCTTGTAGAACCCCCAAAGGTGATCTAGTGACCGATGCCCAGAGCGTACTAAAATGTTGGAGGAAATTGTGAATATTGATATCATCGACCTCAAAACCAGCACCGTTAGTTCTGCTTTCTTCAGTTTGGACAAGGACGCAAAGAAAATGGGTCTGGCAGTGAACGAGGGTAAAACAGAATATCTCCTGTCATCAAATAAACAGTTGTCGCACTCTGAAAGTATGCGACGCAGTATACGCCGGAGGAAGCAGAGGAAGATCTCCACTCCTTTGGAAGCACCATGTGGAGAAGAACGTGGCTTCGCATTTACCTAAGTCAATAATGCACTTATGCTTACTTTTTATCGCATCAATTTCAACTTTATGAGATCAATAACCCACAAAAGTAAAATTTTTCGAGATAAATGATCCTCTTGTTTACATTTTGAGAGATTAATGACCCTGTGCATTATATTTTATGAGGCTAGTGACCTCTTTGTTTACATTTTGCCGAGGTCAATGACCCCTTTATTTACATTTAGCAAAGTCGACAACCTTTGCTTACATTTGGATTCAAGAACTCTTATGAGGCCAATGACCTTTTTGTTTACATTTTCGGAGATCAGTGACCCTTTTATTTCCTTTAGCTAAGTTCGAAACCTCTATTTACGTTTATCCAAGTCAACTACCTTTGTTTACATTTTATTGGGTCAATGACCTTTTTGTTAACATTTTGCCGTAGTCAATGCTCCCTTTTTACCAGTTATGTGGAAAATTGCCCTTTTGTTTACAATTATATTTGTTTACATTTTATGGGGTTAATGACTTTTTTGCCTACACCAAGAGATCTCTCTCAAATCGGTATAATTAAACCACAATTATACGATTTCTTCGTGAGTCTTTCGAAACGAAACACTGTCGCAAACAGCTTTCTATTTCTTAGGCGTGGTAATACTACCATACAACTGCTCATAGGCAGTGCACACATGCATAAGGTATAATTGTGTGTCAGCATGAATCGCAGGATTTCCGTGCAAGTTCAAAAAAGTGGAAAAACTAACACCGAAATGAAAGTTATGCACTCCGTTGAAGGGTGTAAGTTGGTTGGCTGCGAAGGGTGAGAGTGAAAGTGCCACAAGCGGATGTCGAAGGAGTGACATATCTGGACAGACGGGCGGATAGCAGCGGCGACGACGGCACATACATATGTCACCAACAACTCAAACAATGCCCAAGCTATTGTTGATGCCAGCAACAGTGTGTCTGAGAATGTAAACGTCAACATCAGCTGCAGCAGCAACAGCAGCGACCAACAGTGATGGCTAGCCGGACGCACAGCGATGCTGCCAGCAGCCGCACAATGGCCTGGGCAAAAGCCACCCCCAAACCAAATGAAATCGTAAATATGCACAAATACAATGCAGGCAAAAATACGAACATATGAGCAATGGTCAGACACACACACACATACAAACGCGCGCAAGCAGATTCACCGTTCAATGGCTGAATGTTGGTGAATCCCTTCGTTGCATAAATGTGTCTGCGGCAGCATCGTAATGTGCAACTGGCGTACTTTTATGACAATACAGTTAGACATACATACATATGTATGTATATATRTGTGTGTGTGTATATATTGGCAGATGGAACATAAATGATTGCAGTTGAATTTTGTTTTTGTTTTTGTTTGTTTGATTGAAATATTTATATTAAACGCATCAACCGCAAAGCCAGAAAGACTGCGCCGTTGTTGTTGCTATTGTTTTTGTTGCTTCATATTCTTTGATAGTTGTTGTTGTTGTTAATATTATTTGCTGCCGCTGTTCTTGTTGGTATTATTATTATTATTTGTTGTTGTTGTTGTTGCTTTTCTCTTTGTTGTTGAAATTTCTTCTACTTTTGTTGTTATTGATATATTTTGTTGTTTTTGTAATTATTGTTGCTGGTTTTGTTGTTGTTGATTTTGTTGCAAATTTTGCTCTTGATTACATACTTATTTGCTGGTGTTGTTGTTGTTATTCTGGCAGTTGTTGTTGTTGTGCTGGCTGCTGTTGTTGCTGCTGCTATAAGTATTGCTGTAAAATGTTGCTGTTGATTACATATTATTATTTTTTGTTGTCATTGTGTCATTTTTGTTTTTGTTTTTGTTGTTGTTGTAAATGTTTTGTTGTTGTTCTTGCCTTTTCTTCTTTTGCTATTACCATAGCCTTTATCCCTGTTGCTATTTTTTCTATACCGTTATGATTATTTTTGTTGTTGTTGTGACTGTTGAAAGGCGTTATCAGAAATTGATATGGACACTGACGTCGCGTAATGCTGCTGGGGAGCATCATTTTGTTGATGTCACCGAGGGTGCGGGTGCGGGTGCGGTTGAGCCTGCTGACGGCATGCGCTTATGTTATGCAACAACCCACACTCACATACAAACATACATGCATGTGTGACTCTATTGTGTGCATCTGCGCTATTAAATTACCAATCGAATCAAGCAAATAACCAACCGAGAAGCCAAAGGACGAAACTTTTATCTGCCTCCTCTTCTTCTTCTATACTCTTTTTGTTTGCTACCAAAAGAAATGCAGCATAATTAAAAGTGGAAGAAGCTAAAAGGCAAATGAAAAAGGCGAAATTTGATAGCCAAAGATGTGCATTTGAATGCCGCTGCTTTTTACATACGCCCCTACTCCACCAACGGCAGCAACGGCTTTTTGTCGCCAATGCCACACCGTGAGGTCGGAACACACACACACACAGTACATACGGGGTACAGCATTTCGCATTAAGGTTAAGCATATGCGAAGGCGCAGCGGTCGAGTTGAGATAATGCAGACATTTGCACCTTTAACCAGCGCACATGCAACCATACACACACATACACAAATGTTAATGCGCGTGTGTCAGTGCATTCCGTTAGTGTGTGAACGCACATGCCTCAAAACGGCACCCGCATGCGAGTGTGCGAGTATGTGCGGCGATTGCATTGCAGCCGGTCGCTGGAAGCGTCAAATGTGCAGTGCGCATGCGCATTGAAAAATGCCAACCCAAAAGGGACGACAACTGGCTATGCGTCTGCCGCAAAAAAAGGTTCGAAATAAGCAACCTTTATCGCCAACTGTGCGGGCATCATCGATATGTGACTGTATGTAAGCAACTAGTTAACAGTATTCGTATGTTTGTGTGTGTATGTATGTGCAACAGTGCGGCAGTCAAAGTTCCCTTTGTGCTCCTTGCAGGCAAAGCAGTTTTGTGCGCAAATCGGCGCATACGCTTGAGTAAACGCTCAAGTGGCTGCCTGAAGTGCCAATTTTGGTGTCGCAATTTGCACAGTGAATGCCAAAAAACTAGAAATTCGGCAACAATTGCGACCCTATATGGCGACAAATATTTCCGCACAAAATTATTGCATGCTTGTTGGAGAAAAATATATTTGGCGCCAGTTTTTGCAAGACACGGCTTTATAAGCACGTAAAACCTCTCAACAGACCCTCTAAATAGCATAGTCTAATAATTTTTTTTTTAATGAATGTTTATTGGAAATTCTGAGACTTTATACAAGTTTTGTCCCTAAGGTGATAGGACTGAGTGGATTTAAAAAAGCTGGTTGAACCAATCCTTACAATTCTTTAAAAATTTTCAAAATTAGCAGAAGGAGCTAATACAGGATGCAGCGCTGCCAACGCGATTTCCAAGCTTCGAAGGCATCACGGAAGGCAATCTCTGGAATAGCCTTGAGAGCCGAGGTGCATGGATCCTGGCTTGGATCCTCTCTGCCGGCGTGTGCCACTCGGAAGATTGCCTCTTTGTATAGGAATAATACTCAAAGATCTTCACCTGTGATTTCGTTGTTCAAAAATTGCGGGTCACGAAGCTGAAAGTAGGTCAGAATCATTACCTAAAATTTTGTATTTCGAACCAACTTTCGTGTGCGGAATCATTGCGAAGCACAAGCTTACGAGTGGTACAAAGCTTTCAAAGATGACCAAGGGATATTTGAAGACATCTCTCGTTCTGGAGGACCTTCGACCTATTCAACTGTTGAAAATATAAAAAACGTGAAAAATGTGGTGCTTGAAAATCGTCAGGTAAGTGATAGAGAAATGGCAATAGAGCTCGGCATGATTTGGTGAATGTTTTGAGTATGAAACACGTTCTTGTTCGACTCGTCTCAACATGGACATGTAACCAAAAACCACGCTAAAGACGCTCAAAAATCAAGGTGATGCTCATTCATGAATTTCTTCCGGAGAGACAAACGGTCAATAAGAAGAGTAAAGAGATAAAATAAAATACGCTGAAGGGGCTGAAGGCCATCCCAAAAAGTGCTTATGAAAAGTGTATCGAGCACTCGAATATTTTGCGTTTTATTTAAAGTTTCCGTTTGCCACAATGTATAATATAAGCAGAAAATTAAAAATCAGAAATATCATATTTTAAATCTCGTAACTGTACGCCACATTATTAACCTCCTTCTCCTTTTGCGCTCAAAGCCATTTCGTAAAACGCATGAAAGCGATTCCCTCTAATTTTGCATACGAGCTTATTAAAGCACACAGTTAGACAGTTGAGTGCTTATGCGCCTCCCTACTTATGCCGAGATGTATGTATGTAAATATAAGTGCTTTTATGTAAATGCATGCATAATACCTATAATTTGTGCAACAAAGTGTCAAACCAACTTTGAATCGAAAAGAAAAGCTTTTTGTTCCGTTTTTGTATTGAAATAAAGCAAAGAATCCACTCGAAGCTCAAAAACGACACACAAACAAAAACGAAACCGAAACCGAATCAACGCCATAAGATGCGTGTAACCCGCTGCTTAAGGGGTTAATTTGCCTAGGCACCACTTGCACAGCAAACCTCCTTAGCTAAACATTCAACGTACTCGCATTTGCTTACTCGCCTTCTTGCTTACCTGCGCATCTGTGCGCCGTTGCGGCGCCGAGTTGCTGCACTGCAAGCCGCCGATAAGTGGCCGCATAATTTTCCTTTCGACAATCTTTATCAATCTTTTCATGCTGCTTGCTTAGCTATTGTTACATTTAAGTGCCAATTGAAAGTTCATTAAAGACTCAATTTCAAGTGTTGCAAGTAGGCGCTGCACAAAAGGAGCGCCACAATGCTTTGACGCAACAACTCAAGATGCTTTTCTTACTATTTACAGCGCCATGCAGCACCGTAATTAGGGCGGGTAATGTTAAATTATCGCCTGCGGCGAGTGATCGCGCACACTGCTGTGCTCGCTTGTGGATTCTTAAGTGTTAGGCGTGTTTTGTTCACACATTATACGCCACATTATCCGTGCTTAGTTTGCGTTTTTCGGTTCCTTTTTGCGCTCTTGGTGTTTCCCTGCTGTTTTCAGTTCTTTTGTCGTCTCTTTTGGATGGAATTATGAAGTGTACCTTTGTTAAGATGACTGGAAAGATTTTGTTCGATTTGTTTTCTTATCCGAGCTGTGAGAAAGATTGAACGCGCTGATTATGCTTTGAGTAATTATACCGTTACTTGACGCTGGACGACTTTTGTACCTTTTATACAGGAAATTACCTTGATTATGAATTTATATCCTTTAATTACAACTCAGTGATCTTACAGGCTAGTTTAAAATTAAATATACATTCTCACACTTTAATATAAGGTATTGTAAAAAGATGTCAATTATATTTACAATTAATTAAATGCTTTATTTAGACATAAGACAGTCTTCCAGTTTTCTGATCACTGCTGTATATTTCAAGCTGAAGTCTTTGCTTTGCGAAGGCCGCGGAACTGGCCTCTAATGCACCTGCAGACAATTCCATAGTGAACATCCTAACCATCTACCTGGGTGTAAAAGTGCAGAAGTCATGCATAAAACGATAGATCGGAGGTACACAAACTTTCCACTGGCACTCGATAGAAGACACTATAGGAAAATGATCGGATTACCAACTAGTCACTGTCTGTTGGTGACACACGACCGCAGAGTTGGGCTGATGAAACGAAATTTCATAATGCTGCTCTCATAAAAGTCAATAGGTTTTCAAAAGCTCTACTTGTACTTTAGCTGAATTTGTTATCAACAAAATGATTCGCCATAGACAAGAGCGAACTATAAGAGAGATGCATAAGAACCACTCAACTAAGCCCAAGCAGCTTCTGGCGAGGCGCGGTGAGTTGACGTATTTTATTTCTCATCAGCAGCGACTCGCAGATTCGATAAAATTGCCGGAACAAAATAGATGAACCCATAATTCAGTTCTTATTGGAGACCTAAGGATTTTCTTTTTACTAAGAATATTATTAGTTGTTTTCGATCGATAGTAAATCGAACAAACTATAACAGCTATTTAAACAGGTTTTTAATGATAATTTTTGAGAGAAAAGTTTGAGTTGTCCCCAAGAACTTTGTCTCCAAGAATTTGTCTGCTTCGATTTGTCGCTACTACATAATAGTGATTTTCCTGGTCTGCGGCTCCTTTGAGGATTTGAAATAGGTAATCTTCAAAAAATAAATTCCAGAGAACGTTTTTTCGAATAATAATAAACCTTCTCGATTAAATTTTAAGTTTCTGTGTTTTTTCTTTAAAAAAGTAGGGTGCCTCGAAATGTATAAATTTGTATATTTACTAAAAACTGTTGGCGAGATTGTTTTGGAGTAAAGAATTTATTAAAACGAGGTTACTGCTGGGAGTTTTTGTTTTATTTCGGCAAGCAGAAATTTCCTTCAAGATTTTGTTCGCAATCGTATATTATTTTTGATGTTTCCATGAATGTCATCAGATACTTTCTTAGAATCGACCAATTTAGTTGTTGTAGAAATATAAGATGCATGTAAATCGTTTCCATTCTCTCATTCTTTTTGGAAGGAATTACAATTAATTTCATTCATGAATCATATATAATATTACACAAATTTTTTATAACGGCATGTGTTGTGATTTGAATTATTCTCTGGGCAATGTTTACAGTTAGAACCCTTAAAATAGTTGTTTAGAGTAAGTTATACAATTCGATAGTCTTCATACCTTTTAAATATTTATTCGTCTAGATAATTCCGAAAGATAGGTAAAGATATACAAGTTGGAAGAATTAATTTACTTCCCTGTGCCCAGCTAAAAAGCGAATTTTTCAATATATATTTTTTGCAGTTATCGAACGGTTTAGGGTCTCTTTGGAAACTATTTATTTTGCCATAAATTAATTAAGCGATATTTTTAATAAAAATATTGAATGGTCTACAGTAAATATGAATTATAAGACTGCCTTAGTCACTCACCCAAAATTTCGTCGAAGGAGCAACACTTTTTCTCATTTTCACCACGAGTCAACGCGAATGACATTTATGCACTCCGACTCTACAATACAAATATCCTTTAACCATACGGAAGTTGGCAGCACTGTACCGAAAATAACGGTAACTTCGGACAAATATCTACCAAGCGAATTGGTACTTATACCGAATAGCGTAACACAACGAGCAGCACGTCCTGTGTGACAATAGAGCGATAGAGAGAAAGTGTGAGCGAGAGAAATGGCGATTGGTGGAGAGCGTGAGTGGTGAAAGTGGACGGCACGCGCCATTCGTGCGATTAGCAGCCCCAACAAGCGCTGACAGTTGGACAATTGGCAGGGCTATGCAACGAGCGCAAACACCTGACATTAACCGTTGTGACGACGACGCAGCCAGACGTGCCGTGCCGAGTTGGAGCCGTGCGAAGTAGCAGCTGAACCAAGAAGCTGAAGTAGAACGAAAAGCGCTTTGGGGGTAAAAAGAAACAGAAACAGAAAAAGAAAAAACGCAAGCGATAAGCAGTAGCAGAAGTCGAGCCAAAAATACGAATGACGAAAAGATTTGTGTAGGTAAAATAACGGACTCAAAACGAAGTTGAGAATTAAAGGAAACAGCAACAAAAACAACACGAGAAGCTCGCGAGAAAACGAGCGAAGAACAAAGTGTGTGGCAAGAAAGCAATGTAACAAAGAACAAATTTAGATTGTGGCTCGCTGGCAGCTGTATGACAAGTGTATCGAGTGTAAGGTAATAAATTTGGAGGCGTGGTCGCAATTGTAGGAATTGCCAAAATTCGGCTGCAAAATTCAAGTGTTTGATTAAATGAGTGAGAATTTTTTGAAATCCTACTAAATTTGGACTTCTTGTGGCAATAATTTTGTAGTGAAATAACTGACAACAGCGCCAGATAATAACAATAAAAGAAGACACACACACACACATGCATACATACATATACATACATAAAAACTCATGCAGCAATAGAAAAGGCAAAAACAAAGGGAGACATTGAAGTTCAGCTTTGCGGGCAGCAAGCAGCGCATGCATAAATATTACACATGGCAAACTCACCACAGCCTTCCTCACCACCAAATACACCACAGCGTTGCGCGCGTACGTACTCGCCGTGAATGCGTCGCATACGCTCGCTACTCGTTCGAGGCGAGCGTGCGAGCTCGTCCGTCATACCCAAAGGATTGGACTCTGTCAGCAGACCGGAGCTGGAGCAGCCAACTTGGGCGTATGGCGCTAACGCTATTGCTACAGTGGCGGCGAAGCTTGCAACATTGGCTGCTGGCGCTACAATTGTGCCTGCGCCACCGTTTTGCTTCTTCCACTTCTACTCACACGTTTACTCTGTGCGTTTCGCCGCCTTAGAATCCTTGCCTGTTTTCGCTGTCGTCATTCTCGTCATTCTCGTCGCTTTCTTCGTCTTGTTCGCCGCCCTTACGCTGCTCGGCTGTGTAGACTTATTGATTGTGATAGTTTCAGCGTGTGCGAGCATTGTGACGTTGTGTGTACTAGCGCCCCCGTTACGTTGCTCCGCTGGCTCAGTTCTCGTTCGTGCGCATGCACAGGCATTGTTTTTGTAAAAGAAAATAACGGCATGTTGCCGTGAAGCTGCCATGGCTACTSTCAATGCTGTTCGAGGTGAAGTTCGCTGTGGGTGGTCGGGTGCGCTGCCTTCGACTAACGGCAGTGTAGTGTTGTAGTGTTAGCGTTGCAGTCTCCATTACGTTGTTCGGTGTTGTGTTGGGTTTGTGGTGAATTTTTGCTGTACACATGTACGCTGCGCATTGTTCGTGTGTCCTGCGTCGTGCGACGTTGTTGTTGTGTCTTTTTCGCCCGACATTTAACTGTTTATGTCCGCTTTGTCGTCAACTCTCAGCGCAATCATCGTTGCATTGCCTCGTGCTGCTTTCGTTTTTACCGTTATTGTTGTTTTTTTTTTGGGGTCGTATATGTGTGTGTGTGTGCTTCGGCATTCACCGTATTTTTGTACCGTTATTTTGCATTTGTTGGAACGCAAGGCTCGTGCGCTCGTGGAAAATTCACCAAAATTTTCATTTTCAGTTTTTCTCCGACTGTTTAGGGCGGTTCCGCAGGCAGCAGGCTGAAGAAAAGTGTGTGCAGTGCAGTGTGCAAAAAAGAAAAAAATCCAAAAAAAAATATGTGTAAGCAATGAAAAAATGGAATAAATTTTTGCAAAATTTACAAAAAGTGTAAAGTGTGCCAAAACGTGTGCAAATTCCATGCAAAATGTGTTTGCTCCAGCACTGCGTGCAATAATATTTACAAATTTAACAAACATTGAACGGCAATGTCGTGGCAATTCACATCGGCTGGCTGGCGTGGAAGTTGGTGCGTGCGAAAAGCCAATAAAACGGATTCAAGGTGCCTGCACTGACACTGTTTAGCTGCGGCTGGAAAATTTGTCAAAGCAAATCTCGAAAGCAGCTATAATTTGTGGCAAAAGTGGAGACTGTAGCACGGTCCGTGGTTTTGTGGCAGTACTGCGTTGATTTGGAAATTTTTGGTTTAAAAACAATAGCGACGAGCAAGGATTTGTCAAAAAAATGCACTTATACATACAAATCCTAAAATTATAAATGACATTTCTATACGAGTCGGATACAGCAGCCAACCACTCAGCCATTTAGTCTTCCCGTTCTACACACAATTAGTCAATCTTTTAGTCAGTGTGTCAATAAAGCAATCGTGCAGTGTCCGGACACGCGTCACAATGACAGCCAGCAAGTGTGTAGCGCGAGCGAGTGTCTGTATAAGTGCGTATGTGTCTGTGGGTGTGTGCGAGTTTAGTGTGTCTGCCAGCCCACCGACCCGTCCAGCGCGTTTGTTAGCCAACCTGGCAGACAAATTGTCGTGAGCGTATTATTGGCAGTCAGGTGGCCTTTGGCTGGCGCTTGCTGGCGAGCAGCGGAATTGTGTCCTTCGCTAAATCTCGCCATTACTAAAAAAATGGGGGAAAAAATCAAAACTTATACACACATAAGCACACGCGTGTGTATGTCTACTCGCTACTTCTGGCCAAGCGTCTGCCAGCTTGCCAGCTTGCCATTCCATTTCGCTTGCCGTCTTACATTGTATGTAATGTGAATTCAATGAGTTGTAAACTTCGTCTCGTGCAATTTGAGATTACCGTCAACCCTCCCCGCTGTTACCCACCATGCTTGCTGCCTCGTCTGCTCTCCAACATGCTTGTGACGTTTGGCCTCTGCGCTGCTGCTACTATTGCCGTTGCTGCGCTACATTTAACAGTTACTCGCCGCTCCTTCGCCTTCGCGTAGTCCTTCTTCGCGCTGGTGCGCTCCTCAGCAATTTGGCGTGTACAACTTAGCTTTTCATGGCTTTCAATGCGAAATTGCCCATTCACCACACGTCACGGCGCGCCTTCGTCCGCTTGTCCGCCCCTCGCATAGCCTTCGTCCACCCCATAGTCAGTGTCGAGCATAGAAAATCGCATTTGTCTACCACAGCCGAGTTGATTACTTTTATGTTTTTTTTCGTCTTCTTTTCTTCGGATATGTTGAGTTGTTTTGTGCTTAAAAGTGCACGTTTAATGTGTTTTTGTTGTTATGCGCGCGAGTGTGTAAGTGTGTGTCTCTTTGACATTTAAAAATGTCCTGGCTAAGGTAAAATATTCGCTGGTTTGTTTTCTTCTTTAAATAGTCGCTACCTCCCCTACCTCTAGTTGTGACATCAACCGCAAAGACATGAAATAGGAGAATCCTTTCACTATAAACGACAACAAAACAAACAAGTCTTATATGGATATAGTTTTGCAGTTATGTACGAGTAATTTCTTGTCTAGTGGGATAACGGTGCAAAGAGTGGTGATGGAGGAATATTGACAAAAGAAAATATTAAAGTTGTTTTTATATGAAAATCGGCAATGCTTGAAATCTTTCGATTTTTTTATAATAAATAATTTAAAAATTAGTAAATTAACTGGTCAACTCGTTATAAATTAACTAAATTTAAATTTAAAAAACCGAAAAAAGGTGGATTTTATTTAAAGTCCTACCAATTTTGCTATGTTTTGGCAATTTATTTCCTACTACAGTTAGAAAACAGTCTGAAAATTTATCTAGTTACTTGTATGCTGGTCTTCAAGCTTTACAAGAGATCTCTATTCTTATTTTTCGCGACCATAGTCCATCTGTATATCAGTGACAAGCATTATAATGCTACGAGTTTAAGAATTCGACTCCAGCGCATTCCTTTGCATACTTTTGGGATGCATTTTTCATTCGCATATCATGTGTAATTCTCAACTGAGCTATGTTTGTCTTCAAAATCAATATTTTGTGCAATAATTTAATTACTGGTTTATGAAGCGTCTCCAATTCTAAGAAATATGCTTAAGTATAATAATTATTGTAATTATTGTAGTCTTTTCTAAAAGAAAGTTTACTCAGAAGCTTGCATGCAAACTTTTTTTTCGCATCGGACAAATGTCTTTCATTCATATATTGTCAAACTCATTTTTAGCTGAATTGGCATCGTTCAGAATTGAATTCAAGAAAAAGTTTTAGATTCTCCCAAGCCAATCCAAAAAAAAAAAAATTGGTTCTGAAATTCAAGTAAACGATTTTTTGTGTCTTAAATTATAAAAATATAATTTTTGCTTTATGTAAGTCGTAAAAAGAATCTAGAGGCTATTGTTATACTCTGAAGAATCCGAAAACCAGAGAGTTCAAATTTGCTCAAGCAACAATTACAGCTCCCCGAGTGGTTCGAGTGATTCTCGTGGAATTAGATGCTGTATATTTTAACAGAATAAACTGTTATTAAACTAGATTCAACACTAACGCATCCAAAATATTTTTTATGAATATTATTCACCACTTTGTTAAGCAACTCGTCTAATACAGCCTTCCTTATGGTGCCTTTCGAGGCTGCTTTTTCTTTGAACTGCCTTTGGATGATGTCGATAATAAAACCTATGCTGCCTAATGATACATGAAAACGATTTTATTTTCGGTTTATAAGGTTTCTATAACAGATCATTGGCTGGCACCCTAATGCAATCTGTGTGAGAGTTTCGTCACGGCTTAAGTATTTAGGCAATTTATTAGTCTGGCATATATTATTTTCCTAAAACCTGATGATTATCTGATAGATTATAGATAATTTCCTTAAAAACCATCGATTATCTGAGGTTATGACAAATAGTCTGATACTAGTCATAAATAATTAGGAGAGTAAAAAGATACACATTTTGAGGTTAGAATAATGGCATACTATTTACCAAAATATTTGTGAGAAATATACATATATCAAACTTGTGGCATATTTGAAATAGGATAACAAAATACAACAAACGGTCTGACTCAAGCAATCGGGGAAGAAACATTTATTTGACCGACTAATTTGACTCGTGTTGTCTAGAGTGATTAGTCTAATGTCGGATCATCATCTATGGTGTTATAATTTTTTTTTTTGTATAGTAGGAAAGAGCGTAGAAAGCCGGAGTGCGGAACTTTAATCTCATATCTCTCCCATGGGACCACTGGTCAATGTAATGCTTCTTGGGACGTTTAAGTCATCTATTGTACGGACTGACTGACGCCTAGTCTGTTGTAAATTTAACAGTCTTGTCATTATTAGAGCTGTCGCTTCACTGACAGTTTTCCATTTTACAGAAAACTCGCACATAAGTGCAGTCAAATTTTTCACCGTTAAACTACCTCCAAGTGTGGCTTTCAGCTGTTCCCTTATATAATATTTGAACCCGGAGGACAATGTGGAGTACGTGTTAAGAATCTTCTATACACTCTGTACACGTCGGATAATATGGACTAAAATCATGACGATATTTGTAGTTGTAGGTAGCTGCTAAAGCACCCATGGCCATTTTGATTCTATTTTCTATCTTTGCTGGCGTATACGTCTCTGACAAGTTTTTCGCCGAGAATTCGCGTGCGTTCGTCACCTATGGTATAAAATAAAGTGTCAAAAATAAAGAAATAGTTCTAGAAGGTAGGATAGTAGATGCATGAGGTCTTCACCGCGATTTGTGTCTATTGTGTTGATTCTTGTGATTAAAATTATTTTTAAAATCTATTAAGTACGGAGAATTTAGCTTTTTATGCCTAGATCACTCTATAGAGACCAGACCGTTTGTCTTCTAAGAGCTTTATAGACTTTTGTACAGAATTTGTACCCCTTAATATTTCGTGAGTTTGTGGCAATAGCTTATCTTCACTTGGTGTTTTGTAAGATCGGAGGTTGAACCAGCATTACATGATAAACTCATACAACTCTGGGTCAAAAAAAAAATGTCATCTGAACTTTCGCTCTACTTCGGTTGTGTTTTACAAACCATTTTCACAAGCTCAAAACTTTACACTCAAAATCTAACTAAATTGCATCTGCGCTATTTTTCTTACAGTGTAGCATAATTTTAGATGCCGACGCATTGAAAAAATTAGAAAACACTACAGTGATCACTAAAACAATAAAAAGTTAAATACAAATTTGAAAAAATAAATAAAAATAAGACAAATAAATAATACAAAGAACAAATTAAAACTATTTAGCAATTGCGGTCAAAAATAAAACAGTGTTAAAACATACATAAAACAATAAAAAGCAAGCCTGCGTGTCCGAACGAAAAACCATTGTTAAAAAATTCTAAAACTAAAACACAACGAAATGACGAAAAGAAAATTTAAATAATAGAAAAGAATAAAGCACAATTTAAAACATAAACAACATTAGCAAAAAATCAGTGAATGCACTTTCAACCGTTATCAATGCTTAAACGTTGTAAAAAGCCAAACATCTCAAAAATTTATAATACCAAACGTTTCAAGTGATCGTAGCTGATACCCCGAGTTTTTCGCGAATACCGTTACATTTTTATAATACACGTAAATGTCCACGCGTTTGCATTTGGTGCCTTCCTAATGTTATCAATGTGTTTGTGCGTGTGGGTTTGAAACTAAAAAATATCTATTCAATAACAAAAGGAAGTAACGAATAAATCATAATTGTTGTGTGAGCAAAGTGCACAAAAATTGTTAAGTAACATAACCGAAGCAGTGTCAAATTTACGACAAATTACAAGCGAAACTTTCAACTAGTCAAACAACGGCAAAGTATTGATGAAGATGTTATGAATAGCATGCGGCAGAACTTTGAAAACGGTGAGTAAAAAATAAATTAGAAAATTATGCAAAATGTTCTTAAGTTGATTCAATCGACTTATATTGATGAATCACTATACAAAGTACAAAATAAAGACTTTTCACTTCCTGCCAGAATTCAGCAGTTACTTAAAACCGAAAGCGTTTACATATAAAATTACTATTTTCACCCTTAACTATTGATAAAGACTTCACAAAAATTCTTGACATTATTAAATCTAACACTGCAAAGGTGAATATGAGAAATATTTCTATTTACTTTTTTCCGCTTGGCTTCATCCTCACCCTTCAAGTGGTATTTTCCAAAACACATTTGTTTGTTTATCATCACTCAGGTCTGAGTCGTTTACTTTCCTTATTTATTTTATGTAATATTTATTTAATTTACTTTTTTTTTGTTGCTACATTAGAGTGGAAGTGATGAATGTTAGATCAAGGGAAACTTATTTACCATAAGACATAAATAGATCCATCGTTTACTGCTGCTAAGCAACAAAATTATCGCTAAGTAATATAACCTCCATAGCAGCAAATGTAAATGTGTGCTATTGCGGGCTGTTGCAGTGTTGTAAATTTATATATGTTTAATACAGATAAAGGCATATTTTTAGTTGTAATGGTTTAAACTAACTAAATATAAGCCAAAAACAAAGTCTAAAAGTCTCAACTCAGCTCCACATTGTAATCAGTTTCGTGAAGAGTTTAACAGTCGATTTTTTTTAAATTTTTTTCAAGTGAAGTAAGCCAGAGCAACCTAAAGCAGACAGACCAAACAAAGATCGCTTACATGAGAACAGTACCTCAAGAGAATGTAACTCGTATTTGAATTCGATTAAATTGTGGTTCTTTGAAACGAAAGGCGTATTACTACTTCAATATTAATATACTTCTCATTTGTGATTCTTCTAAAAACAAAAAAAAAAAAAACAAAAATTAAGTAGAAAATGTTGTCTCTACTTAATCCTACTTTGCTGAAGTACAATTTTTTTTCAAACAATTGAAGTAAATTTTTTCCGTGTTTACATTAATGACTTTGACTTTGTCTCATTTTTCTATTTACATTCATTTCCACTATCGAAAGCACTGTGCGGTGTATATCATTATATCGCATTTAAATTTTCTTATAAATATACTACGGATATATATAGCGTCTACGATAGGTATGACGTGATTTTGACAGCTTGTGGTGGCCATGTTTGTTCATGGATTTATGTAAAATTTTGTCCGTAATGTTTGCCATTTCATCACGTTACGTTTTGACTTTGGTACAACTTGAAAACTGTCTAAGATTATTACGCAAATTAACTTTAGAAAAAATCACCAATTCATGTTCATCGCAAAGTCACCTTCTCAGACGAGGTCCATTGCTGGCTTAATGACTTCGTCAACAAATATGGTTCGGAAAACGCAATTGCATCCACAAAAATTTGGCGGTTGGTACGGATAATCGGTCCTTATTTCTTTCGGGTTGATGTACGAGGTTATCTGATGATGATATATGAGTAAAAAACATTTTTTATTTTATATTAATAGAGTTCTTTTAGAAGATAGTAATTATTATTCGAAACAACATAATTTGACATCCTTTTTTTGGAGATTATTTTTTTCAAATGCTGGCCGCGGCTGCGTCACAGATCGTCCATCCAGATCCATGTCAAGCTCGAGTCCAATATTCGATGACTCGTTCGAGCTCTTGGCCTGGTAGCTGGCGAATGATACGCGGGATGTTTTGCTGCAAGGCCTCAAAGCGAGAAAGTCCGCATATACTATTAACTTAACTTTACATATCCTGACAGGAAAAATTCTAACGGTGTGATATTACACGATCTTGGTAGTCAGTCGACCTGCCCGAAACGTGAAATTAGCTGCTTATCGAAGTGTTCTTGCAATGAATCCATTGATTGATGCGATATGTGGGAAGTGGCGCCGTCGTGTTGAAACCAAATTTCGCCGAGACAACCAGCCTCAATTTCAGCCATAAAATAGTTGGTTGTGGCCGGTGATTCCGTCTACCCACAAATCACATCAATCCATTTTTTTTTTCTGGATAAAATGGCAGCCTTTGAAGCTTTTCAAGTTGCTATTCGTCCAAAATACTGCAAGTTTGCTTGTTTACGTACTCATTGAGTCAGAAATGGATTTCATTGCTGAATAAAATTTGGCTGTAAAACGTCGGATGTTCTTTCATCTTTTGGAGAGTCCATACAGCGAAACGATGTTGCTTTGGGAGGTCGAGCGAATTTAGTTCTTGCGTAAAGTGTACTGCATTCAATTTAAGATCTCGACGTAAAATGCGCCAAGGCGTCAGTTTGAGCAGCTGCGAACTGCGCCGAATCAACTCTCCAGGCTCACCGCGTGCTGTACGTGGTATATTCGGTCGAATATTATCGAATAATGATTGCTGACTCTCAAGATGGGTGATTGGTAGGCCGATAGTTGAGAGCGCGCGAAATACATTCTTTAGAGAACGTAAATTTTCGTAAAAAAGTCTAACGATTTGTAAACATTGTTCAGGCGAGTTCTTTCCATGATGAAATGTTGAACAATAGTGAACAAAAAACAACATGACAGCTTGACACAACTCCCGCGTGATCTGTCAATAAAAGGCTATTGAAAACACTACCTCTATGTGGATCATCCGTTATGTGATGAACCTCGCTTTGTCATACAAACAACTGGTGAAGAAGTTAAATATGAGATGATTCGAATTACCAGTAGAGAAAGAGAAAAAAAAAAAAAACAGATGCTTTTGATACCAACTCAATTGTCGCGATATTTATATATCAAATATAACTTATCGGAAGGGTTTTGAGATTTTGACAGTAGCATTAAATGTATAATACATTAAATGTGAAAGGAATATTGTGAAGAATTTTAAATGTAGTTTTGAAAAATATTTTGGCCAATTTCTATTAAAATTCTGCAGATGTACTGGTAGATTTCAGGCTAATTGTTTTTTTAACTAACTCAAGTCTTCTCCAGTTTCCTATATCATTTGCAAGGTCACACCACTTGTGCATTCCAAGTGCAGACATGTGCGTATGCAACTTGTACTTCTAATATATGGGATACGTGGGTGGTCTTTTCACTTTCGATGGAAATAAACCTAGAATAAAAAACAGAAATTGTAATACGGTGAAGTAATAAAAGGATGTAAAATATATGCATATATGTAGAGAAGGTGCCCTTGTTTCATTGTGCCATTGTCCACCAATAGTTCTCGATACGAAGGAGCTTTTCACCGGAGCATCGTCTCTCATGTGTATAATAGGTCTTAACAAGCAAATATGTTGTGCATATAGTTCGTGGTTGCTTCTGTTTTAGGACTCATCGCTCACGGGGATGGCTCCAAGTGTTTTCTCGGTATGTTATCGACAAAGCTTCTGCGCCGTATAATAGGACAAGTGAGAAGAGATTTATAGAACTTACTTTTTGTTCGTTGAGAAAGGATGCTGCTTATCAATCGCCTATCGATCCTTAAGAAACACCTGCCAGAAAGAGTTATGCTGCGCTTGATATCCAGCTTTGGATTGTTTTATCTTAGTTCCAAGAAATTTACACTTATTCAGTCTGTGTGTAGCCTGCTGATATTTTGATTGGCTCCCATAACAAGATTGGGAAGTCATGATTCGCCTTATTATATCTCGCCTTTAAACGGTTATCTTTTAGCTACGCCGAAAATACTTGGTTTAAGACCGAAGGTGATGTAAAGTAATCGAGTTCTGATTCTCTGAAGTGAATTGTGGTTACAGTACTTTCTTCGTGAACTTGTACATATGGCTTCATCGTTCATATGGATTGAAAAGTGAATTTTGTCCATTTCATCTCCTTCAAAGTAGTCCCTTCCCGCTGCAATACACTTATGCCAACGAGTTTCCTAGTCATCATAGCACTTGGAAAAAACCTCCGTTTTGATAACCATCAGAGTCTCTTCGATTCAGATTTTACATATATCCTCAATTGAGTCAAAACGGTGTCCTCGGAGTGGTCACGTGAATTTGCTGAATCGAAGAATTCACTTTTAGAGCCTCACAAAACGACGCGTTTCTCAAATACTAATTATTATTTTGACCTGAAATTAGCATAGATGTCACTAACAGTACTACCAACTTCCAGAAAAACACGCGAAGTAAAAGTTTAAAATTCACCTTTCAATTTGATCACAGTAGTATATATTTACTCTTGTTATTTTGAGCAATACCGCCTGGATAAGCCACTAATATCCAAACAAAATCGGGCAGAGATAGTTATTAAGGTATATCTTTATCTCGAATGCTTTAAATAGAATTGATGGTTCTTCTCGGTGGTGCAATTCAGCGCGTTACAGCGCCATTCAGCTGGATATTCAGCACAGTTTCTTCATTTCAAACACAAGCACAAGCAGAGCTCGTTTGATTTACTGCGTTGACTTTTGCGCGCGATGTGTGCAAATATATTGCGCCTAACGAACTGTGCCATTTACACTTGGCTTTGCTATTATTGTTGTATGCACACACACACACCTATCTTCTGTCTGTTTGTATTTGTTGTGGTGGCTGAATGGTGGCCTTTTGCAGGCAATATTCAATATTTGCAATATTTTGTTGCTCGCACACACACTCTTCTTTGACATGTCTTTATTTATACACACACGCACACACACAAATACCTCGAATATTTGCATTTGTATTAGTGGTGAGCCACCGAATCCCGACACCCACATTGGTCGCGCCAGATCAGCGCGCSTATGAAGTGCTTGTTAGGGGTGTGTGTGTGTTAGTGTGACTGCGGTGAAGGTGTTGAGGAGTGAGGTGTTTGGATTCTATACGCAAAACCAATAATGACATGACTTTTAGGTTTGATTGGTACATAAATGCTCGAGCACACTGTGCAAATACGCATATGTGTTGGTAAATACTCGCTGACACTCACATACACACGCAAATAATATTCGTTATTTATGGCCGCCGTTGCTGTTGTTTGTTTCTGTGCGTGTGTGTGTGTGTGTTTTGTGGCTTCAAAAGCATTCTCCATAAATGTATGCTCTATTAATCGCGCTTACCGCGCTAAAAGGATAATATCAACAATTGGATTGAGTTGAGTTGCGCAAAAACAAGTGAAAAAGCAAACAGATGCGTACATAGCATACATAACACAGCATAGCATACATAGCATAGGCAGTGATAATCCAATCGCTTTAAAATATGTGCCACTTACTGGGATTTTGGAGGAAATGTTTACACATAGTATATACATATACCATTTTTAGTCAAAGGTAGGCTTGGTTACATGCTAGTTTAGACACATCAGTGTAGTGGGAATCGTTTGGGCTTAGTGCTGAGCTGATTGTTAGAGATAAAAAAAAAAATATTGTTAAAAAAAATACGAGAAAAAGAGTTAGCTAAGGTTGCACCTAAGCAATTTGTACGGCAGCTAATATGTATGCACAGTACACGGTAGAATAGTCCGATATCGACGGTTCTAACAAATGAGTAGCTTCTTGGAGAGAAAAATGTTTCAGAATCCCTAATTATTGCAGTGTTTTTCAAGCCGAGGTTACCGGCATTAGGGTAACACTCCGGAGTGCAATGTACTTCAGAGAATTGACCATCCACTCTGACAGCAGAGCGGCGATACTAGCCTTGAACACACTAACTATGGTTTCACTGATCGATAAGGAATGCCTTACCTTGTTACAATTGACATCGCGTTACTTTATAGTAATACTACCAAGGCCATAGCGGAGTCGCATCGAACTGTAAAGCTGATGAGATAGCAAGGAAAGTTAGCCTAGTCCCCGTTATCAGGGGACTCAAATTCCTTCGTATGTTCTTCCACTAGATAGTTGGCTGGTGTTTGGACAGCGCTACGTTACCATCCGTTCATGCGTAGTCAAAAGATCCTTTTGGCATAACATAGATCGCAAGAGGTCTAGTAAACTGTTGTTGTTGTAGCGGAAGAAAACATCCTTGAAGTAATTTTGAGGTATGGTACCAAGTTAACAGTCCTTGGCCGGCTAAAAATCAGGGTCCGTTTCGCTTACATAGATATCACTGTCTTAGGAATGGATCTCTAGTGAGCACTTTGTTCTCAGTAAGGCTATACTCTCCTTAGTTGTGGGGATTCTAACAGGTCATTGCCCTATCGGCGTTCAAGCTGTAAGATTGGCAGTTTTACCGGACACCAGCTGCAGTAATTGTAGGGAAAAAGTGGAAACAATTCAACACTTCCTTCCTGATTGTCGTACGTGTGAGAGGCCAAGGCTTCAACGCATACATTCCACCGGACTGGTGGGAATAGACAGGAAAATTATTTATAAGTATAGGCGGCAGCAAATCAAGTTCAATTTTGAAAGAAGGCTTGATATGACAAAAATAACTTTGACAATATCTTCCCGCGAAAGACAGGATAGAAGAGATAACTATCAAACCCAAATGTTAAAAGAATGTGATGAATGGCAGCTGGAGTAATGGAAGAAAAACGATCAAAGAAACTAAAGTTCAAATTAATGAAAGACTAAGTCAAGAAACCGAACAAGACAATTTGAAAGGAATTAATTTTTAATCATTGAGACTAAGCTCAAGGCTATCAATGAGATATCACTCGTGAGAAGGCGAAACATTGGTGAGGACTGTTAATGCAAATCTAAAGAAGACTTTAACGATGTTTTTGTTACAACTGTTTAAACTGTTAAGAGTATGCTTTATTATAGATCACATTATAGGTTGGCTACTTTAATAATGCCTGGTCATTTACAGCAGACATTTTGTGTTTGACATGAGTAGAAAGATTTTTCACTAATTTGTTTACTTGTTTGTATATAATATATTTACATATGCCAAGAAACTATAAAAATTACATTTTTAAACAATAAATAACTAGCGAATAGAGTTATAAAGTACAGTTTTAATAATGTCTGAAACTACTACGCTTTTATCTAACTGCCGCTTGTCGTTGGCTGTGCTTTCACTCACTGGAAGCGTTGTAACTACTATATACATATTTTATTAGCGCGAAGGATGCGCAAAGGAGATAAGAAGCATATTTATGGGGCGAAAACTGCGACACAAAATACAAAGAGAATAGATAATATGAACGCAGTGTGAGCCATTGTTTCAGAAAGGTAAAAGCTGATGGAGTTTGCTTATACTTTTTTTTCTGGAATATTTTTCGTGCTAAATTTACATACTTAATTATAATATTAAGTGTTAACAGTTGAAATCAAGTTGCGATAAAATAATGTGGGTACCAATTTAGATCGTATCATCTATTTCTAACAGGGCAGTATTTAAATCAGCTTTCAGCAAAAACTGTTCTCAGTTTTCCTTAGAGATATTAAGATAACGCTTCTTATTAGTCATACATGTTTTAGCAGTTCGAAGTTAAAAGCAAGGTGGAAACATACTTTCTCCTTGATTGAGATTGAATGAAGAAAGAAGAAAATATATTGAATGTTTTACTTACGAAATTTAACAGATTTAAATCACGCTCTATTGACCCATAGCTAGTGATTTTTGGTACTACAAAGAACCAGTGTTACAACTCTCCAAATAAGGCAGCTGTGTTGCCGAAATCTATCAAAATTTTAACCTAACCTAGTTAGAGTGAAAATTTGAGGAAATGGAGGTTTACCGTTAGCTGAGGTGGTTCGTTCGTTTATTTGTGTGTTGATTAGTTATAACCTGGGGTTTCAGTCAGTTCGTTTGTTGGTCACTTGCTGTGTCTGTTCTTTGGTCGATGCGGTATTTGTTCTTTAGGTCCTTCGGTCTTTTGGTGATACTAAGTGTGGCGAATGCCCAGACTACTCAACGCAAATTTTTGAGCATGCGGCGCGCATTATAATAGTTTTTTGTGAAATCGCGAAGTTTGTTGGATAAATAGGTTGCACAACTTTTACCCCGCACACCAGTCACCAACCCCTCACTCGTTCCACACGTACAAAAAATGCAAAGGCTTAAATACTTAATCGTTGATATTGAACTTCGGCGAGTTCGAAGCTCAAAGATATCTTTGAGCGAAACTTTGAGTTCTTTACTACTTTTTCTAATCACCTAAGTTTGGTTCTTAATTTCATAGAGAAGATGAAACCAGAAGACTTTCATATAATAGTGTTACTGAAAGAAAGAGAAAAATTCCAGAAAATAATTTTGGGTGATACCATTTTACGCTATTGAAGATAGGTGACACTGCGGTATCAAGAAGGATCCTTTGATATCCTGGGAACCACACGAATTCGCAATAAAATTTGTGAACGTCTTTTGTCGTTATTCAGCCGAAAAATGTGAATTTTTATGTCGATAATGAAAATGGCTCCATTATTCTCGAAAGAATCATCGAACATTGGACTAAACGGATCTGAGACATAGCCGCGCCTGCTTGGAAGATATTATCAAAAATTAACCGCTAAGCAATGTGCTTTCGAATGAGGATCAAAATTGAAATTTCTGTGAAATGTATCTTCTTCTCCTTTACGTTTACGACAGAGCGCCAGTCGTTCTTTTTTTTTCACTGTTTGGTGCAAATAGTCTTTCTAACGGAGGTGGAGGTCATCTGCGTCTTCTGCTTCCCCCGGCGGGTACTGCGTCGAATAATCTCGCTTAACTATGTTAATGTCGTGGTATATCTCGTATAGCTCATCGTTTCATCGACCACGATATTCGCCGTTGCCATTGCGCAAAGGACCATAGATCATCCGCAGAATGTTTCTCTCGAAAACTCGTAACATCGACTCATTAGATTTTGTCATCGTCCATGCCTCTGAACCAAATAGCAGGAGGGCGATGATAAGTGACTTGTAAAATTCAGTTTTTGTATTGTCAAGAGATTTTCAAGTTTCACTTCTTTGCAAGAGCTATTCTGTGTTGAATTTCCATGTTGAAGTTATTATTAACGTTAATGCTTGTTCCAAGATAGACTAATATTTCTACGACTTCGAAAACGCTGTCAAAACCAGCTTTGAAGTCGACGAAGAATTGCCCATCCCCTTTTGAAAGATGTTTTCAAAGATTTGGCGCATGTCGGAATCCACACCGATAAGCTCAAATCAGTTTAATGTTTCACACAATACGCTCGATAGAACCTTATGAACCTTCTCAACAGCGGGTTTGAGAAGGTTTATACCACGGTAGTTGGCGCAGTTTGTGGGGCCTCCCGTTTTGTGTATTGGACAGAGCACACTCAAACTCCAATGAAATGCTTTCGTCCGACCATATTCTATAAAGAAACTGATGCATGCCCCTTATTAGTTCTTCGCCGCTGTGTTTGAATAGCTCGGTCGGCAATCTAGCGTCCCCCCGCCGATTCGTTGTTCTTCAGACGCTATCGGAACTTCGTCATCGATTTTAGAATCAGCAGGTTGTAGAAGTGTTCCCTCCATATATATAGTTCACCCTTTATAAATATAAAGCATAATGCCAGAACAATCAACGGGATAGATTTTAGAACTGAAGTTTTTTTTCGACAAAGAAGTCTCCATATTCGTTATAATTAGAAAAGATGTGTCGCATACCATGTCTCAGCATTTTCATTGGATCCATCTTAGTAGTCTGAGTAAATACAAACCTTTAGGGAGTGAACACGAGCTCTACATACCTATGAATTTTGTTGTTGAAGTTCTTTGCTCACTCGCCTTTTACTTTCACTAATTGCTAATACAAAGGACCAAAGAACCATAACCGGATATGCGATAAGTAAGAGTTTTCTCTTATCCACACTGCCTTTGCTGCTCATCTTCGATTATTTTATGCACAAATAACTTCACATATTTCCACGCATCACAAATTGTCATACATCAACTATTGTCGAGTTGGGTGCTTTCAACATCCCCTACCACTGCAACGCTTCCATCCGACGGTGCCACGTACACTGTGTCTATGTGTCTTATCAACCCCTCAATATCTTATCAATCGTATGAATTGTTAGCGCTTTGTTTAAAAATATGAAGGTCTCTGCTTTATTATTAAGTATTCTTCAAGCGTAACGGAATATTACACACTTGACCACTTTACCGCTATCACCGTTATGGAAGTGTGCGTGTAAACGTGAACTTATTGCATCCCTCGTTCAAGTAACACACTTCGGTTTCACAAAAACTTATTTGTTTGGTTGTGTGCACACGCGGATATACACACGAATGCGTTTGTATCTATAGTTCTTCGTGCGATAGTTGCTTAGTTGCCGCACTTGAACAATTTACGAAGTGTTCGAATTTTCAATTCGGCAAATATGCTTGAAAACCCAACTACTTACATGCTGACAGATGGACAGACACACAGATGAGCAGACTGACGGCCATATTGACGAACTCGTCACTATCTTTTATGCGAAGCTTTCGATGCGCCCATAACTGTACAATGGACCTATCGCCTAATCGACACAGCAGTCGTGAGTGCGCGATCCGACGCTCGTCAGCAGAAGCACTAAACGAGTATGTGTGTAGCATCCATTTGTGGTTATCCAACTAGCCTTTTTGGCACATTGGTCCGTCGAAGGCAGTGACTTGAATACTGTCATTGAATCATAATTTGTGACAAGTATTCGGGCAGCAGTGGATTTGGGTTGAAGTTGTTTAATGGCCGTTGGCAAATGTTGATGGACTGTCACTTTTACGCTGTGTGTATGTGTATGTGTGTATTTCAGTTTTTTCATCCTTCGCTGCTTGCGGTGGCTTGTGGGTGGGAAGGTCCCTTGCTGTCGTCATCGTTTCTAACCTTAATCAAAAGTCAATCTCGGTCAATGCTAAAGCTTCATTAAGTTTTCGTAGTTGACCGTAAAGCCATTGTTTGTTCAAAAAATTATATAGGTACATATACATAAGTAAATAAATATAATGCAACGGAAGACAAAAACAAAAGCTGCTTTAGATTGTAATTACGATAAAATAAATGAGAGTGCAGTCGTAAATATGCAAGACGACTTTGAAGCTACAATAGAAAACACATTTATATACATACATTATGGATTCGTGAGCATACGTCCAGCTGAGGTCGTAAATAATGTCGAGTTTATTTATCCGAAAATTGTTTTCTATAATGGTCTCAAGATTAACAGAAGCCAATAGCTATCGGCTGAGAAGTTTTAGACTGTTTTCTGAGTATTACATCAACAAATCTTTCAACTTTGAGGCAATATGTTGCGAAAGAAGGAACATCGTCTTTAAGAAATACAAAACCTATTCAGAGTCTATTAAAAAAGCTCTGACCCTTTCAATTTATTCTATGAGTAAGCAAATATGATTTGAACTCTTCGCTTTGGCCTTTTTATACTCTTGAAACATGTTGTTACAGAGTTAACCATTTTGTTCACCTAACAGCTGTTTTTATCACCTCAAAAAATCGAGTTAGATATAGAGTTATGTGTATACATATGATCAGGATGATAAGACCAGTTGAATGCCGTCATTCTGTCTTTCCGTCCTTCTGTTCTCCGCCCTTTCGTCCATCTGTCAGTGCAAGCGATAATTTAACGATAAAAAGTTAGATATCTTGATGCAACTTGGTACACATATTCCTTGGGACCAAATGGGGATTGGTATTGCAGGTGGACGGAATATAATTATTATTTTATAACTTATAAACAATCATTGAGGAAATCGAGACGCATTTGCATTCAAAAAAAGAGAGAGACTGAAATATAAAGAGCTTAAAAAGCTGGCTCTACGAAAGGATGGGGCGACTAACAGAAAATGTCAAGACCCGAACATTATAGTGTAGAATCTCCAGAAGATCCATATACTGATGCTCAGAGCATACTGAAATTACGGAGGGAACACTACTCCACCTTGCTGAATGGCAGTGAAACCATAATATCAGGCGAGCCCGATTCCCCAATCGATGAAGATGGAGCAGACGTTCCATTGCCCGACCATGAAGAAGTTTGAATAGCAATTACCCGCCTGAAGAACAACAAGCGGCGGGTGCCGATGTATTGCTGGCCGACTTATTCAAATATGGCGGCGAAGAATTGATAAGGAGCATGCATTAGCTTCAATTTTCAAGCTGCTTTTGTCAGCCCCTAAAAAGAACAGCTTTTATGCTGTTATGTTTGAATTTGGTATCGCCGCAAAACTAACACGGCTTTACAAACTGACGTTGAGGAATACCAAAAGCTCTGTTGGGATCAAAAATGACTTCCCCAAGCCGCTCAATATCAAACGAGATTTCAGACAAGGCTGCTCCCTGTCGTGCGAATTCCTCAATATTCTGTTGTAGAAAATAGTTCGAGCTGCAGAGCTGATAGTGAGAACAAATCTTTTCACATCATCAAAGAGAGTGGTTAAATAAATGAAATCGGCTTTCAACCATGCCAACTCTCCGTAAAACGGATATCTTAAAAATTATAAAAAGTGCGATAAATCGACAACTAAGTCCATCAGGGACATTAATTTTTACCCCCCAGATGGTACAAGAGGGTTTTATAGAAGCTGGTGTCAAAATTAGACGATGAGCGTGGCTTTGCTCACTTTTAGATGAAATCACATATATTTGCACCTAAAATGTAGGTAACATGATTCTGATATTTCTATGTTACAGAGCAAAATTTATCAAAGTTGGTCTACAACTCGCCAACTCGATTCTGTCACTTTCCAAGATATAATTACAGCAAGTACCAATGAATATATCGGGTTGAAACTTTGCACAAATAGTCTATGTTATCTCAAGTCTAAAAATTGTCAAAATCGGATAATAATTGTTCAAGCCCCAGAATCGAAAATATGGACTTAGGTACTTATGGCTGACTTTTTACAGAAAGTATCAGTCAATGTGTCATATATGTATATAAATGAAATGAGAGAATTCTATATATATTATATATCAAAAATTGGTTGAACCGGGTCAATACTTCCCTTAGAGCCATATACCTAGTTGAAACATTTTCGTGCTTCCAGCTGACTTTATACCGCTTAAAGTGGCAAATATGCTAGTTTTCTTAATAAAATTGAGTAATCGCGTTTTTCCAACAATAGTGTATTTACGTGCATATCCTTCCCAAACATGAACTATACCCTCAGCGGTTACTCTCTGTTCATTTCGAACGAGGCTCTAACGATGGAGCAAAGGCGGTAGAACTGTATAATGGGCGCTGAGGAAATTTCTTCACTTCTGTCAGCCTAAAGTCAACAGCGGCAGGCGCCAGGCTCGGATATAGATTCTAATAGGCATCTGAAACCTCAAAATATTATAAGTATATATAGATATATATGTTTTATACCCTATAAAGCTGTATACTATTAGCTACATCAATTTTTGCATTCAAATTTATTCTAGACAATAACGAAAAGGTTAGAAAATTTGAGGAAAAGTTACTTTATAAGGGTCTCAGAGAGCGGTGATGGTTTAAGAATATATTGTTAAAGTCTTGATTAGAATAAGAATTACGGTACTGGAAGGGATATTAAATAGTTGGGTTTATATATTATCGAAAATATTTAAATTCCTCTTGGTCGAAGGGTTACTGAAAATACTAAATTTCAGAGAATTCGAAAACAAAAATGCAAAAAAAAAAAAAAAAAAAATCGCGTTATTTGGCTACCAGATTCCTCAAAACAACTAAGGCAACGCTAGGAGAGGCAAATTTACTATATTTATGCAATCAGATATTATAGTGTTTATATATGTAATGACTAATGCACGGGCCAGTATTAGAGAAACAGTGTATGTGTAAGGTAGCATGAAACTAAAGCAACCCAGTATGAACTTTAAGTGTTTATTTCAGTGATGAGTACGCCGACCTCTGGGCTAATAATCTTAGATTTTTGTATCAGTTGAACTTTTCGAAAAATTGTAGTTTCTCAAGTATAGATTTCAGACTTTATTTGTTCTGTTCCATTCTATTTACACACATTATTCGTTCCAGACGTTGGTATGTTGGTAATTTATTATTTTAAACTTTTTATGCTTAATTTGGTTTACAATTTATTCGAGGTTGGGGAATATTCGTTTTATGTAGTTTGGCAAGATAAGTGCTTTGTACCTCCAATTTTCTGGAAAATTTTATTGAAATCGATCGAGTTTACATGTTTCTTTGCTATGTTTTTCCTATTTATAAGTATTTGCTTCATATATCGTTGTGATATGCATACTATATGTTAGCCTCTTCTATTTGCCATCTTTTTGCTCGCTATATTTGAGAAAAAATATCGCAAAGTCAGTGAGTGGACTTCATTACTAGAGTACATGTGGATGTATCGCTCAAGTGATATATTCGTAATTCGTATCGCTTCACATTGTGGGCTCTTGAAATTTTGTTCACAAAGCAAAACATCGCTAGTTATCAGTCGAAATGCTCGAACGTGTCATCGAAAATTGAACTCAACGACTGGACCATATGAGACGTAGCCTCCTATTATTTAATTTTATACTACATTTTTTTATACTTCTGCCATGCTTTATGAAAAGTTCCTCAAATGTAGTTAATTATTATTTAACTTCTTTCAAATATGAAATATTTGGCAGCAGTATTTTTTGTTAGAGGGTTTTTTTTTCACAATTTCATTGATATTTACGAAGTTAAGCAAATAAGGTCGCTGCTTACCACTTTTAGAAATATCCATTTGACAGCTGTCATAAGCTAAATGTCAATATTATTGCGCTAAAAATACTACTTTTCTAATTATGCAAGGTTACTGAAATGAAGGATTTGCAAGGAGAAAATTCCTTAAGCTCTTAAATCATTTACTTGCCTCTCAGTTATTTAGGGCTCCGAAACTTAATAATAATGTATGTCAGTAAGTGTGTATTTATAGTCGTCTACTATGCTGACGTTGCACGGTTTGGCCTCTTAATTTACCAACAAAAATCTCATAAATCATTGATTAAGTTTTTTTCCATTTCCTGCTGAGATGTCAAAAATTTTTTTGTTGTCAGTTTGATAAGGAAATGTCATTTTTGTTTTGAAAATTGCGCACATATACACACACTCAACAACAATAACAACAACTTGCATTCGTGCTAACTTATTTAAAGTGCATTTGCTGCTTTAGCCGACTAGTTAGTTGCTTTAGCCCCGCATGAGGGAGGGGGCGAGTGGTGGCAGCGAGGCGCCGCCCAATCGTCCACCTGTCAAGTTGCGCTATTTTTTGAGTTGTTTATTATTTTGTTATTGGTTATTTTGCTCATTTCACTTTATTTTATTTTCATTTTCTGTTTTGATGTTCGATTCGTATTTCTTGATTTTTATATTTGCCCCGCATAGAGCACAGAAATGAAAAACGGAAATTATTTTGTTAGAGCGAAAAAAAGCAAAGAAATAATAAATAAGCGAGTAGCGCGGAGCAAGTTGCCGTGACGTTCAGCGGGCTATGTGGATTATGTGCCATGTTTTCCGCTTCCTCTGTACAAGTGTGCACATACTTTTGCAACCGACTGTATGTGTGTAACGGGGTGTGTGTGCAGTGCCTCCATTGCAGCTAACTCCTGCAACGAGCTCGTTCGCTTGCTTGCTATCGTTGCATCACAACACATCAACATCAGGCGATTATGTAAACAAATACGACTGAATATAGTGAAAAATAATACTCTAACGGTATGCATGTGTATGCAAGCGGTGCTTGGTTATATGCCGTTGCATATCCACTAAATGAAAGCTGATAAATTTGTTCGAATTTCTTTTATTTTAACGAGTTTGTCGATATATATTCAGACACATTTTATTGAAGTTTAATTAAAGCGGATTTTAAGGCGCAGAAAACGTAGAACAAATATGGAAAGCAATGAAAAGAAAGGCGGGCTGAGTCGCTCGGGGGCCGCTGGTAACAAAATTCCTCTAAGCTGCCCATAACCATTCAGCTCCTTCAAGGGTAGTTTGTAGAATGGATCTTAAAGGAAGATCTCAGGTGTTGGAACACTGGCAACATGGGGCATTCTACAAAGTTACTTTGGGGTGATGAGGAACAGACCAGAGAGCTTCTACTTCTAGGTACAAGGGAACTTAGTAACATCGTTATCACAGGGCACCTAACCTCAAGATCTTGGCGAAATGCAGAGCAAGCGCAGATTCTTTTTACTATCGTATTAGCAATGTAGGAAGGATATTTTGTAGAAGATGTCATTAAAAAAAGTTCTACAATTCGTCTAGTCGCTTTTTATTGGCTGAAAGTTTGCAGCTTCTTTTACTTTCTTTATGGACGTAGACATCTATAGCCAAGTTTGATCTTGCCAACGGAGTGAAGGTTTTTCTTTTCCTCTGCTTCCTCCGGTGAGTACTACGTTGAACACTCTCAGAGCTGTAGTGTTTAGATCCATTCGCTATCTTTGAGTTTGCTGAACTATATCAATGTAGTCGACTGCGGTATTCGCCGTCGTCAGCGCGCAAAGCACCAAAACTCTTCCCAGAACCTTTCTCTCAAAAACTCGTAACACCGACTCATCAGATGTTGCTTTCGTCCATGTCTCTAAACCATATAACAGGACGAGGATGAGTGGCTTGTAGAGTTTGGTCTTTGAAACTTGTAAGATGGAGCCATGTGTAGATGTTCACGAAGGTGAGGAAAGTTCTCTAAGCTTCATTCATTTGGGAGTGGCCAGAGACGATTCTTTTATACATGTCTTCAGCACCTCACGACTTGCGGTCCACACTAAGTATCCTCTGGATAGCCAAAAGTGAGAAGGCGAAACACTCCTCCCCAGAGTTGTGCGCTAGCTTAGGGAACCGCTACGTAAAAAACACTCACAATGAAAAGAAGAAATCTTGTAGTTTCTTAGATTGTCGAATAACTCAAAGGTTTTCACGACATACATTTTTTAACACAAAACAACTTTTCAATGGGAAAGGATCATAACACTATTTTGAATGCGTCAGAAAAGCCGTTAGCACAATGTTGCATCAGAAATGTTTGAACATCTGGTCCAGTTACTTCAAATCAGTGGAGAGTAACTCTTGGCGACTTTTTGAAAACTAGGCAGAATCGATCTGGTGTAGCCAGTCTCAAAAGACACAATATGGTTATTTTAAAAGAAGTATCGAAAATGCCACTACTATTCCTTCCATAAAAAATGTTCCTGGTGCAATCAAAAGAAACAAAAAAACATTTCAAATTTATTTTCTCTGCGGATGCCCAATACAAGTATCGAATTCGGTCTAGAGTTCTTGAATAGTGAAGTTTAGGTCACTCCAAAACATAAATTGGGAATCCGTAAACCCACTTTTTACTAACCCAACTCCCCGAATTAAAGTTCACCTATATAAATCAAAAGTAAATGTTTAAAAATCATATTAAATAATAAAATTCATTTCTCAAAAATATTTCACCGATTAAGATCTAAGCTATTTCTTCAAATTGAGGATCACCTTAAGAGAGCGTAAGTGCTATTGGCTCCCTAGTACTATTTGGATTGGCATGAAGTAGCACCTGCTGTTATTTTTATACTCTCGCAACAAAGTTGCTAAAGAGAGTATTATAGTTTTGTTCACATAACGGTTGTTTGTAAGTCGTAAAACTAAAAGAGTCAGATATAGGGTTATATATACCAAAGTGATCAGCGTGACGAGTAGAGTTGAAATCCGGATGTCTGTCTGTCCGTCCGTCCGTCCGTCCTGTTAACTGTAACTTGAATAAAAATTGAGATATCATGATGAAACTTGGTACACGTATTTCTTGGCTCCATAAGAAGGTTAAGTTCGAAGATGGGAAAATCGGCCCACTGCCACGCCCACAAAATGGCGGAAACCGAAAACCTATAAAGTGTCATAACTAAGCCATAAATAAAGATATTAAAATGAAATTTGGCACAAGGGATCGCATTAGGGAGGGGCATATTTGGACGTATTTTTTTTGTAAAAGTGGGCGTGGCCCCGCCCCCTACTAAATTTTTTGTGTGTTTTTTGATCTCGAAAACTACTATAGCTATGTCAACCAAACTGTATAGAGTCGTTTYTTTTAGGCATTTCCATATACAGTTCAAAAATGGAAGAAATCGGATAATAACCACGCCCACCTCCCATACARAGGTTATGTTGAAAATCACTAAAAGTGCGTTAACCGACTAACAAAAACGTCAGAAACACTAAATTTTACGGAAGAAATGTCAGAAGGAAGCTGCATCCAGGTTTTTTAAATTGAAAATGGGAGTGGCGTCGCCCACTTATGGACCAAAAACCATATATCAGGAAGTACTCAACCGATTTCAATGAAATTCGGTATATAATATTTTCTTAACACCCTGATGACATGTACCAAATATGGATGAATCGGTTCACAACCACGCCTGAAATCTCGATTATCACTTTATCATACGAGAGTATACAATGTTCGGTGACACCCGAACTTAGCCCTTCCTTACTTGTTTTTCTTCAATTTCTGCGTTGGATTTCGAGGCTGACATTGTTGTTGGTGTTAATGCTGTTTTCAAGATAGATGAAATTATCTACGACTTCGAAGTTATGACTGTCAATAATGACATGGAAGCCAAGTCGCGAGTGCGACGACTGTTTGTTTGATGACAGCAGATATTCCGTCCAGCCCTCAATTTGGAGAAAGCAGAACTAACGTCGTGGTTGTTATGGTCAATAATATCGATGTCAGCAGCTGTACACTCTTATAGAAGATTCTACCTTCTCTATACAGATATGTAGAACAAATTATTTAAGCTTTGAAAAAAATTGTTTTTCTTCATTTCAGGTACATGTCTTTTCGAAGCTTTTAAGCTATTTCGAGCAATATACATATATGTATGTGTTTCTTTTCGATATCTTCGATTTTCGATAATTGCTCAGTAGTATCAATAAAAATTTAGATTTAGAACTAAAATAAGCACCTCAGTGAAGAATAGAGGGAAAGCGTCTAAGTATAATATTTAAGTAAGTTGACTTATCCTAGTAGTTCCGTAACAGTTTCATTAAAATTTTCGCATTGGAAAGTTCTTAGAAGAGCTAAGGAACTCGATCCCAAATCGATCTCAGAAAAAAATTAAAGATTTAAATTGTACAGTCAGTTCATGGATTTGCGAGAGAGTCATACAGGCATATGTACACACATATACATGTATTACGCGTGGAAGCATAGCTTTGTGAAAATGTGTATGTGTATAGCTTTGATTATCTATAGATGTCTATATATAGACATTTGTGTGCCTATTTGCATACGATATGTTATTTATTAAAATAGGAAAATCAAATGCAAAATTAAGTAACCTAACAAACAACGAATCAAAACAACAATGCCAACAAAACTAGCAATAAATTGAGCGGTGCAGTGCGCCTAGCAGTCGATGCAACCAGAAATTGGGAGTACAATAGTGAAGTCAGTTGCATGTATTCCGTTGCAGAAACCCAACCACGCAACAAGCGCATAAATATATATTCCTCGTATATACTATACTTATTCCGCGAATATTGGCGAATTTACTTCGATGAGATTGCAGCTATTTTCGCAACAACTAGTCGAACCCGCCGATTCAGCTTGCTGTGGAAAAGATTAAAATTTGCGCGAATCAAAATAAATTCAATAATAAATAAGCAAAAATAACAGCGACTATGTTGAATAGATTACGGATTTGTTATTTTGGAAAAACACAATCAAAACCCGAAAATAATAAAATTATGCAGCAAAATAAAGTGTGTGGTAAAATTTAGTTACCAAAATAACATCAAATTGCGGTTATGGAAATAAATTCGTTTCTGGGTTAAACACACTTGTGTATCGATACACAAATGAGGGTTTGCGCTAGATTTTGTTGTTTTTATTAGTGCGTGATATTAATATAATAGTTAAACTGGCGGTTTTCAATTTGAGAGTAGATAAAAGCTTTACATTCGATTTTATAATGGTGAATTTTCATTAAGCTAAGTTTAGGGCTATATTGGTGGACTTAAATAGAGGTGTATGGCGAGTTATATTCTTGGTGATTTAGTGCTAGATTCTTGTAAGTATGGAGCAATGAGAGGAACAAAAAAATTCTAACAATCTGTTGGATAAAACGGCCGCTCTTGGAGTTTAACACAGATACCCCTTGTTACCGCGATTTCCGAATAAGAACGAACTCGTACTTTTTTTGCCAAGGAAATCGCTGATCTTGTTTAATCAAAACATCAGAATTTTTACTCAAGTTGCAACATGCACGTGCGGACGGACGGACAGACAGACAGTCACGCGGAATTCAACTAGTCTCGTCATCCTGATCAATTATTTTTAAATAACTCTATATCTATCTCGATTAGTTTTAGGTGACACGTACAACCTTTAGGTGAACAAAACTATTATACTCTGTAGCAACATGTTGCAAGAATATAGTCATATACCAATACTCCCACTACCAACAACATACACTGTCTCTTCATTTCTTTACCTGTCTTGCTTATCTTCTCATATCTCTTTTTCTCATTTCATAATTTCCATACTTGCTAATTGATATTTCTTAAACTAAATTCTCTCTTTCCTTAAATAGTAATAACAACAACAATAAACATTTGCACTCATTAGTTTTAAGCTTACATACATTATGTTAACTTCCTAGCTGCAAGGATTGGAAATTGCAATAATTAAGAAAGTTACATTCGAAAAGAACGGACTTGTTATTATATAAAAGCAAAGCAGTTACTCTTAGTTAGCATTGATGTTAACAAACTACATATTTGAAAATGCTGTTATAATTCCAGCCAAACAACAAAGCAATGCAGTTTGTTCGTTTTATGTTACTGCAAACCCGCCGAGTGATCCTCTGTAATTTCGTAACAGCATGCACAACAGTGTAGGAATGTTACATATTACAAACGCAGTTGTTGTCTCGTCATCATGAAGCAGGGTAGCAGCACTGCAGTAAATTATAAGTGCAACCGACTGACCGAATGTTAATGCAATTTCATTCATGTTTGTTAACATTCTCTGTTTAACAGTCGTGTGTCGGTCAGTGCGCGTCGGTACGTGATCGCGATCAAAGTTTGTGAAAAATTAATAAATTAATGAATTAATGCAGTTTTTTTTTGTATAATTTAAAACTTATTTTAATTTGTGAATGCGTAGTGATAAGTGTGTGTTAATTAGTTGAAGTGAAAGTGTGCAAATGTAATTTAGCAAAGCAGTGCATAATGTGTTGGTTTGGCAAACATGTTTCGGCATGCTTGTGTAAAAAATGTGTTTTTGCTTGAAGATTATGAATGCAGCAAATGTATAGTAAGTAAAGCTAAGTTTAATGAGAAATTTATCAATATTGGTGATGTTAAATTGTTTTTATCGTTCGATCGTTTAACGTTTCAATTACCTAACGTGTGTTTAATTGAAAGAATTGAGATACATATGTAGGTGCAGGCAATGAAAGGTAAGGGTGAAACACGTACCTGTACTAAATATGTATGTATATTAGGGTGCTTAAAAAATTTTTTTCGAATTTTGTTTCAACCTTTACTCCCTTAAATGTTATTGATTGAAAAAAAACATCTTCTCTCAAGCCAGGCGCTGTAGCTTAAATGTAAGGGGTCGAATTTTTTATTTTAGTTTTCTAGACATTTAACATAGGAATTTTCGTTTTTTCGTACAAATTAAAATTTCACCAATTAATTTTCGTTTCTCAAAAATAACCATCACATATTCAGAAATTTGACTTTTCAAACTTTAAAAATTCCCACGAAAAGTCACCAGAAAGTTCGAAAATATTTATGTTACGTTTACAGGGAAGTATTGACCCAATTCGTTCCATTTTTAACATGTTTCATCACGAAATTACAGAGCGCTACAAAAAAGTATAAACACAAAATACCTGGGAAGTTCTGTTATTTTTTTTTGTAGGGCTTGCCGATTAGAACGAGAATCCTTTTGTAAAACACCCTAAAAATCTCGATTCAAGTTTATATACTGATTTTTCGTACTTTTACGAACTATTAGCGGATATATGGGAACTAGTTATCAGAAGTTTTTTATTTAAGAACTGTTTAGGAAGGAATAAGGGACTCAGACCTTTCATATGATATACTGCCTTAATAAAGCGCAAGAGATTTATTTGTTTTTGCACAAAAAGTTTAAATTTTGTTAGCGTTTTCCTCCTTTTTTTGAATTTGCCGATATTTTTTACACTCTTATAAAAAAGAAAATTTTGTAAGGAAATGTACCCATACTCAATGACTATGAACATGATCAGCGTTTCCCCTGTCATCCTGCATTCGGGGGCTGAATATATAGATGTCCGAACTATCTCAAAGACTTCGGACGACGCAACTTGTCAAATTTGCAATGAGAAGGAGGAAGTGGAAACAGCTGGACTCTGCTGTCCAGCTTTCGCCGGACTATGATTAAAGAATCTTGGGGGCATCTTTTTACGAACCCGCCTCAATAAACTTGTGGCTGGCTCTAAGCGTTTTGTCAAATTGCGATGGTCTTTTCGATCCATAACTCTGAGCTCACGGCTCCATAAAGGCGAAATTTAAATTAAAAAAATCTTACTATTTTTTGTCCAAAACAGTACATATATGCTTCCATACACATAGCCATGTTTGCTCACAAACTTCGTTGTTTTTCACTTTCAGAGTAATCTATGCATTTATATTAAAATTAAAATATCTCTGTTTGCTTATAAATTTTCCACACAAACACACACATATGAAGTCACACAGAAAGGCACAAGTAAAGCGATTTTCATAGCTTTCCATATTTTATGCTGTTTGATTAAGTGATAGAGCAGATTTGAAAGTTTGGCTTAGCCGCCATGGCTAAATGACATTTGCGTATATTCGCGCCAACAATAGCAGCAACAAACTTATAAAAAAACTAAACAATAAAAATATATAGACAACAACAATAACTCACGCCCACTGACCGATTTGCCCGCTAATGCATTGATATATCGTATGTACATCCTATATGTATATTCACCAAAGCTTTGCTGTTGTGAAACTGCGCTAACCATGGCACACAGCCACACATACTTGCGCTCGTACAGCAGCTCTGCAATCTCGCATGTGCGATAGCCGATGTGTCCATTTCGCCGTTATTTATTGCAGTTGTCTTTACGTTGAAATATATATTTGCTCACACAACTTTTAATTAATATTTTCTTGTTATTTTTCACTGCAATAATTTAAGTGTGTGTGTGTACGCTTTGTTTGGTTGTAGATGTGAAGTGTTTACAATAAATTAAGTACTTTGGTTTTGGTTAGACAAGTAGTTATAAAACTGTTATAAATGAGTATTTTATTCATGTGGTTAACGTGGTGCAAGTTGTGGTGTCTCCAGCGGGATGAGAACGTGTTGGTAGTTGGACTATACAAAAAAAAAAAAAAAAAAAAAAAAAAAATATTTAGAACTAGTTATAACTGTTTTAGGACAGTAATCTTATAGGGAAGTACTAACATTGCTGATACTGAGTTAGACTTTCATAAGAATTCCTGTGCAACAAATACGGGGCCCTTCTTCTTCTTTACTGGCGTAGACACCGCATAAGCGGTTATAACCGAGTTAACAACAACGTGCCGGTCGTTTTTTCGTTTTACTATTTAACACGAATTCGAGATACCAAATGCAGCCAGGTCCTTTTCTACCTAATCTCGAACGAAGTAGAAGTCTTTCTCTTTCTCTGCTTCCACCGGGTACAGAATCGAAATTCTTCGAAGCTAGAGTGTTATCTTCCTAGCCACCCTCCGCACTATATAGCAGGACGAGATTGATGAGGGACTTGTACAGTTTGAGAGTCTTTGTTCGACGGGAGAGGACTTTACTGGTCAAAGTAGTACCTGTTGAACATTCGGTTTTAGTCTCACCGTCCGATGACATCATTATTGTAAGACAAATTTACTGCCATGTCAAAATCGGAGTACCGATTTTGTTTTTTCAGGCTGTGGAAGCAGTTTCTTGGAATTTTCGAGCATTTGGAGGTTTTGTATGTAGCCTGTAGCAGTTATCAAAAATTGGTTTATTAACTTTCGAAGTGCCGTTTTTAATGAACCGAAAATGGCTTCCATAAAGAACAACGTGAGAAGTTCCATGATCTCGTGAGCTTTTGAGTTGCTTGAATTTGTGGAATGAGAACGTAATTGGTTTGTAGGATATCGGGTTTGCTTCGGAACTTACTTGGAACTAAGGAACCGGACTGAGTACTGAGGAACTTGATACGAAGAAAACAAACAGCTGTCCTGTCGGTCGGGTAAATGGTGGCCACATTATTTTCTGATTTACAAGGAGTAATGCTCATCGAGATTCTTCAATTTGGTTACAGATCTGTACTATGCCAGATTATTGGGACAATTCGTAGCCGTATGTCAAAAACAACACCACTATTTGGCATAGAAAAAAGTGATCTTCACCACGAAAACACAATGGCTTACATGTACAGCGTCGTTACAGACAAATTAGCTGAAGTAGCCTACGCACTGGGAACGTACTGTTGCCTCATACACCGTATATTCCAGATTTGTTCCACGTACGACTTCTTTGTGCTTCTTTTAACTTTAAAAATTCACTCGTCACTGAGTCACTGAGAAGAAAACTGTATTTTTTAAACTTTTTCAGGCGAATGAAGGCAGTGGGAAATCGCTGGATGAAGAACTTTGAGTTAAAGGTTGACTATTTTAAAAAATATATCGCCTTTTTTAAAAATGTCCGTTTTACCGACCGCCCTTACTAGCAAGTGCATATATGGAAAAATTGTAGAATGTGAGAAAGAATAGAAAATTATTTTAAATAAAAATTTATCGGCTCAGCGTAAATGTTTGAAGGTTTTGTTCGAATCTACTATATTTTCAAAATCTTTGTTTTAATTTTGTTGAATTATTTTCATGTGAAGAAAGCTTAAAAGCTACGGTGAGTTGTTCAATATTTGTGCTTCATAAAAAGTGAGAGTTTTTTATTATTTTGTTTGGCCTTTACTCACACTATATCCTACTCTATATTCTAAGTTATGTGAAACTGATTTCCTTTGCGGATTAATGGAAATCGCCCTGCCTTTTAAATACCTAAATATTGCAATCCCTAAAAAAGCAAATATTTCATCGGATTCTTGCTTAACATCAAAGGCAAAAAGGGTTTAAAAAACGACAGTTTCCCCTGAAAATATTGCAGGTAACCACCACTATTTTTCTGACAGCGTTAAAAATTATAAATGATAGAAATAAATGAATTTTTCACGAATAAAGTATGCACATAAAGACTTCACCGTTATTGTATTTCGCATTCTTTTATGTTGCATCAACTTTTTTCATGGGAAATAAAGCAGCGTCTTTACGCTGCAAACTTCTTCTATGAATTGCAGTCAATCAAATGCACACGCATACACAAACACATATCTGTATGTGTGTGCTTGCGTTATTTACTACTAGCTGCTGTTTTTGTTGTTGCAATGTAAGCAGCACTACGCCTGCATTTGAGCTGTGAGCAGCGCGCGTTGAGCGTTGAATAGAGAGTGATGCAAAAAAAGAAATGGCTAACAACAGTCAAAGAAAAAGCGCAAGCACAATCTCAAGAGGAAGATGGAATATTATGAACGCTTAGTCGACTGCAGGATATCAGTCAGTTTCCGTAAATATACTGCCAGCACAAACACACACCCAAACTGCACTTATGAAGGGAAACGCATGTTTATGCGGGTGTGGTTGTGCGAAAAAAATGCGCAGAGCTGCTCATGTGCGACTAAACTCTTTTTCTCACTTAAATGACCTGTAGGAAAAACTGGTTTTTATGCGGTTTACTTACAAAGAAATATTACTAGTCTAATATTATATTAGAAATGAGATCCTTTTTAGTACCAAAAGCTGTTGATAGGTGCCATAGTGGAAGTTGTTTTGTGCGAAAGCTATTCCTTCTCAGATTTCTGGTTTAGTCTTATTTGGCGAAGTGCCATCGCTCTTGAAAAATACAATTCTTTTAGAAGTTATACTCTGTTACTAGGACCCACATGTTTAATATGCCAAGCTTCAGCTACAAATTGCTACTATATAAATCATCAAAAGTGGGTTTTCAGCTGAAGTGCGATAAATTTATGCTTAGTAAACTGTGAAAAGAAATTGCATTCATTTTGGGTGTGGTTATATGCGATTATGCGAAGGATTATTACGTTGATATTGCTGCTCTTCTACTGCCTTATGATCGCCTTTATTTTCTCCTAGGTTAGGTTAAGTGTTACATTCTAACTAGGATCTTATTTGTACAGCTGCGAACGCTGATCCTTTGTGGTATCCATAAACTTTTATATAACAGATCATAAGACCAAAAAACGAACCACCCAAAGACCTCTCATTAGAATTCGACGAAACGCTTTGAGCCCACAACAAATTTGTTGAGACGGCTAATGCTAGTTTAAATTTACATATGTCTTTTGGTTTGACGATGGAAAATTAATATTTTAATGGTTTTAGAAAATATCAACAAAGTTCCCGACCAATTAACAATACTAGTACGTAGATCACAAATTACATACGTGAAGTATGAAGAAAGCTTTTGTGCTTATATTTTTCAAAAAAGGAGCTTTAAGCTCCTAACTTAATATCCAATCTAAAGATTAAAGAAAAATATGTGAATTCTTAAGACAGCATTTCAAAAGCACCACCTTTAATGCTAACTTGTATAGTAACTTTTCTATTTCATTGAATCTGTATTAACCTGTAGCCGATTTCCGACAATCCCAACAGTTAGACAATAAGTTAGAAGTGATTTTTAATACGAGTTATTAAAGCTTTGTAAAACTTAAGCAAATACTTAAAGCATTTATACATTTATTATCGCTAAACTAAAGCTGTTTAAACAAACTTAAGAATAGAGTTGCCATCTTCGTAAAATTATTATTTAAATAAAATATAATCCTTTTGAATATAAAATAAAATATTATTTGAGATGATAAAAGTTATATCAAGTAAAAAGTTTTCGAGTTTACTTTTGAACAGGGTTGCCATATGTCTAAAATTGATATTATAAAATTTATATCAAATGCAAAATGTTCGAGCACATTTTTGAACTGGGTTGCCATATGTTTTGAAATTAATGTTAAACAAATATATGTATATATGTCCCCAATGAATAAAAAAACGTAAATAATGTTAATTGAAATTTTTAATGCTTAAGATTTTTCGGACAGGGTTAACAATTTTCTAAATAATTAATAGTTATAAATAAAAAACTACGAAAAATTACCGAGAACAAACTTCTAGCTTATTTTTGCACAGGGTTGCCATATGTATATGTAAAATTCGTTTTTAAATATGTATATATGCATACATATGTATGTATCGAAGGCATGAAAGGCATCACATTAAATCTTAGATGTTAGTAATGCTAGTTGATATGTTTCATGGCGAGTTTTTTTAACAGAGTTACCATATTTACATCTTAATAATTTTAAATTTTGAAATATTTTAGGTTCATAAAATAATACTGTAGTCCAATATTTAGTGTTTATTTATCATTTATATATTACACATCTTCTTCTTTTTGATTGGCGTAGTTACCGCTTACGCGATTATAGCCGAGTCGTTTCTTCTTTTCGCTACGTGGCGCCAATGAGATATTCCAAGTGAGGCCAGGTCCTTCACCACCTTCTCCTTCCAAAGGTTTTCCTCTTCCTCTGCTTCTCCCGGCGTAGCCAGTGCCTTTTAATTCGCTGAACTATGTCAATGTCGTCGTATATCTCGTACAGCTCATCGTTCCATCGACTGCGATATTCACCGTGGCCAACGCGCAAAGGACCATAAATCTTTCGCAGAACTTTTCTCTCGAAAACTCGCAACGTCGACTCATCCGTTGTTGTCATCGTCCAAGCCTCTGCACCATATAGCAGGACGGGTATTATGAGTGACTTATAGAGTTTGGTTTTTGTTTGTCGAGAGAGGACTTTGCTTCTCAATTGCCTACTCAGTCCGAAGTAGCACCTGTTGGCAAGAGTTATCCTGCGTTGGATTTCTAGGCTGACATTGTTGGTGGTGTTTACGCTGGTTCCAAGATAGACGAAATTATCTACAACTTCAAAGCTGTGACTGTCAACAGTGACGTGAGTGCCAAGTCGCGAGTGTTTCGTCTTGCCTTCATTCACTGCCAGACCCGATATCAATATCATCGGCATACGCCAGCAGCTATACACTCTTATAGAAGATGGTACCTTCTCTATTTAGTTCTGCAGCTCGAACTCTTTTCTCCAGAAGCAGGTTGAAAAAGTGCACTATAAGGAATCGCCTTGTCCGAAAACTCGTTTGGTATCGAACGGCTCGGAGAGGTCCTTCCCGATTCTGACGGAGCTTTTGGTGCTGGTCAAAGTCAACTTACACAGCCGTATAACTTTTGCAGGGATACCAAATACAGACATCGCGGCGTAAAGGCAGCTCCTTTTCGTGCTGTCGAAAGCAGCTTTGAAATCGTCGAAGAGGTGGTGAGTGTCGATTCTCCTTTCACGGGTCTTTTCCAAGATTTGGCGCATGGTGAATATCTGGTCGGTTGTTGATTTTCCAGGTATGAAGCCACACTGATAAGGTAAAATCAGTTTGTTGACGGTGGGCTTTAATCTTTCACACAATACGCTCTATAGAACCTTATATGCGATATTGAGGAGGCTTATCCCATGGTAGTTGGCGCAGATTGTGGGGTCTCCTTTTTTGAGGATTGGGCATAGCACACCTAAATTCCAATCGTTGGGCATGCTTTCGTCCGATCATATTTTACAAAGAAGCTGATGCATGCTCCTTATCAGCTCTTCGCCGCCGTGTTTGAATAGCTCGGCCGACAATCCATCGGCCCCCGCCGCTTTGTTGTTCTTCAGGCGAGTAATTGCTATTCGAACTTCTTCCKGGTCGGGCAATGGAACGTCTGCTCCATCGTCATCGATTGGGGAATCGGGTTCGCCTTCTCCTGGCGTTGTGCGTTAAGTATGCTCTGGGCATCGGTGACTAGATCACCATTGGGGGTTCTACAAGAGTATGCTGCGGCTTGGAACCTTCTGTAAGCCGCCGCATTTTTTCGTAGAATTTTCGAGCAGTACCCCTGTCGGGCAGCTTATCAAGCTCTTCGTACTCATGTATTTCGGCCTCTTTCTTTTTCTGTCTGCAAATGCGTCTCGCTTCCCTCTTCAACTCTCGGTATCTATCCCATCCCGCACGTGTTGTGGTCGATCGTAACGTTGCGAGGTAGGCAGCCTGTTTTCTATCCGCTGCGACACGGCACTCCTCGTCGTACCAGCTATTCTTTTGTACTTTCCGAAAACCAATGGTTTCGGTTGCAGTTGTACGTAAGGAGTTTGAAATGCCGTCCCACAGTTCCCTTATACCGAGTAATTTCGTAACCTAAACACATTATATTTTTCTTTCTGGGTTCTGATGGGACACAACGTTAACATAAGAGAGTATAAAATTGTGAAAATTTAGACCGTAGATTAACGGCAAACACAAAAATTCCACATACGCCATGGCATTGCGGCCACAGGGTGTGTGTGCGTTGCACGCTTGCTGCTGTTGCTTGGCGACTTGGTGGATGCCTTGCTGGCAACTTACTTTCGTTTGTGTTGCTGAGCTGACTAGTTTGCGGTTTAAATTTCAAAGTGAGCGATGCGTTTCCGCTGCGCGCGAGTTATCACCAACGGCAACCGCGGACCAGAGCGACATTGCCAGTGAAGTGTCGCCGTTCAGCGTGTTGTTGAAAAACTTCTAGCTTATGAGTATGTATGTATGTATGTCTATATGTGCGTGTGTAATTTCATCTTCATCTAACTGCTGCCAGCATTGACGGCCGCAGCTGGCAGCAGAGCAGCAACAACAACAAAAACAACAATGTAGTCAACTAAATTGGGCACAGAGCTGGCAATTGCAGCAAGTTTCATGTCACTACTCCCTGTTTATTCTTCCGCTGGTTGTTGTTGTTGTTGTTGTTGTCGCTTGTTGCCATATAAGAGTATTCTAACAAAGGCTTAGTGGCGGAAAAATGGCAATAAAACACTTGACATGCTTCAGACCAACCCTAATGCTGCGGAAATTGGTAGGGTGCACACATACATAGTTAAACACACATACACTCGCCGGTGTACAAAAGAAAAGCGGCAAATAGAGCGTCGAAAAGGGGCAAAAGTTGAGAACGCAAACAAGCGTTGCAGGCAAAAGTTTTGTAAACAAGACAGCATAAATTAAAAATATCAAAAAAATGAAGAAAAAAACTTGGAGCAACAACAACAACATAAACGTACAAACTAACCTGAAATATTTGCGCATTTGTAGTGCATGAGCGAGCGGGGGTCAGAGTTTAGAGGGGAGAGGGAGAGAGTTTAGCTTGCGATGACTTTATTTGGTAAATACTCACAAGAATAGCGTAGAGCTAAAGGTGGAGAGTTGGGTAAACACTCGCCGGAGTCGAGTCAAAGAGCAGCAGGCGTTGACCGGCAGTTGAAGTTTTCAAAAGAATTCAAAGAGATTAAATAAATAAATATTTTTTAAATGCAAATTTTGTTGAACTTTGAAAAAAAAAAGAAAGATTTGCTTTGAACTAAACAAACGCGGCAGCGATGACGTAGGGTGCGCGAGAGCTGCGAGGGTCACTAACTCTTGAGCGCATCATTTGATATAACATTTATTTGTTTACGTGCTTAAAGGATTACATTTAAGAAATTTTAATTTATAAATTTTAATACCATTTACAAATACAAAATCTTCCTTAAAGAACAAGATTTCGACCGGATAGTTTGTATGACAACTACATATGTATATGACCTGATCACAACAATTTCCTCGGAGATTACACCTATGCCTTGGATAATAATCCATGCCAAATTTGGTAAAGATCTCTCACCAAATGAAAGAGCTTTCCAAACAAGCATTTGATTCCGATCGAATAGCTTGTATGACAGCTTTATGGTATAGTGATCCGATTTGAACAATTTCTTTAGAAATTGCACCAATGCTTTAGTTAATAATCTATGTCAAATTTCGTGAGGATATCTCTTTAAATGAAAAATACAATCCATACAAGCACATGGATCCGATCGTTAAGTTTGTATGACAGCTTTATGCTATATTCGCTCGATATCGGCGGTTCCGACAAATGAACTATTTCTTGGAGAGAAAAGGACGTGTGTGAAATTTCAGCATGATATCTCAAAAATTGTGTTACTTGTTCGCATCACAGACATAGCTTAGCTCATGACACGCGTGATGTTTTGCTCCAAGGCTTGGATATCACGAGCTTCAATTTTAGGCATCAAAGAGTGGGTCATAATGATATAATAACGGTCGCTTTTGATGGTTACGTTCTCGCCGGCATTATTTTTGAAGAAGTATGGACTAATGAGTCCACCGACTCACAAATCACACCAAACCGTTTGTTGTTCTAGATGAAATGGTAGCTCTTCGTCCCAAATACGGCAATTTTGCTTGGAACTTTTAAGAGCTTTTAGAGCGAAGCGATGTTGCTTGGGCAGGTCGAGAGGTTTCACTTTTTATACGAGCTGTATTTTGTAGTTCTATATGTCAGTCCGAGTTGCTGTGGTTCTACATGGTCTTCGTGTACACACTCAGTTACGACTGCGTTTTTTCTTTACTGCGCTGGGTCTTAAGATGGGTGATGTTGTTGCAAATAGTACGCTTAGTAAGCCGATTATGTTGTTTATAGGACGAGCGAAACGCGCGAAATACATTCTTTACAGAACGTGAATTTTATAGAAAAATCAAGCGATTTATAAACATTATTCAAGCCTTAGTCTCTCCATGATGGAATGCGATACAATACTGAACAAAAATAACATGACAGCTTGACGTGAGTCACGCGTGATCGGTCAGAAAAATGCTATTGAGAAAAGTACCGCTAATTGAATCACTCGTTATATGTTATATATATTGTTTCGTCTATCTTCGTTTTCTTCGAGATTTCACAAATTTCGTGGCAAAATTAAGATGCACAAGGTATCCAATCCTAAATAGGAGATRTATGTATGTTCAAAAATACAACCCTTCCAGTTTGAACTTAAAGGCGATATTCCAACGTTTCGAAGCAAAAACTGCGGTTGGGACTAGTGAGTGGCAATTAATAGTTTATCTTTTCTTTTAATGAGATTTTCTTTCGAAAAGTTTGCAATTATTGTTTTAAGCTGAGAGAAGAGTGTTCTATAAGACCAGATGTCGATGAAAGTTAAAAAAAGAAACCTGCCATTTTTAGCGGTAGCATTTAGCTAAGAATGCTTATAGTCCGAAATATTAGTATTTTACCGAAACCATGCTCCACAAGATTAGAGGGATTCAAAAAGCAGTAAGAGTCCTTCTGAAGAGATGTCGATAATATTAATTTTTCACGCTCATTATACTGAGTTGTCAGAGTGATTTGATCTGCATAAAAGTTGGGGAGTATGGTCACTATTGATTCGGTTTCATAAGAAAGAGCAAGTAGGTACGCCAGTGTTGCAAGAGGTACAAATATTAGCTTAAAACTCTGGACTCTTATATATAAGTCGTAAGAGGCAAAATCCGAAAGTCATTCGAAAATCCTGCGCTTTGGAAGTAGATAATACGAACTAAATATTTAGTGAAAGAAACGTACGAGAGAAGAAAAGCGTAGAAAAATTAATAAAGGGTATAATTTTAGTTTCGGATATGTATCTTAAGTAAGGTATTTCGGGAAATCTGTGCCAATCGAAATCAACTGGGAGTGAAATGTGACAGAGAATATTTATAATTTTATTGAATTTTCAATTGTTCAAAAAAATTTTTTTTGATGACTCATGCCCAGCTCTTGGCCGATGCTACGGCTGCTACTATGCCGGTCTCTTTTCACCAATTCAGCGATTTTATCGCAATTTTCGACGACAGGCCTTCTGGAGCGTGGCGCATCTTCGACCACCTCTACACCTGAATGAAAGCGTTGAAACCATCGTTGTGTGGTGGAAATGGAAACTGTAACGGGTCCATAAACTGCACAAATTTTATTGGCGGCTTGAGATGCATTTTTGCCTTTATCGTAGTAGTGCTGTAAAATATGCCGTATTTTCTCTTTATTTTGCTCCATGTTTGCGACGCTATAACTCACGAACGACTTAAAAGAAAGAAACGACAATCAATCAAACACGTGTTAGCGCATGAAATGAGCTTTCCAAAAAGGTATAGCATGACCCGATGCGACGAATAAAACTAGAACTACGCGCTCTCAGCGCCAACTAGCGAAAATACCGCAAGACTTTTTTGACAACGTAATACTTAAGATAGCTATCCAGACCCAAGTTTTGATTCTAAATTTGGAATAACTCAAAAAGAAGGAGATCTTTCCGATTGTTGAGTGTAGTTTGATTTTGATGGAATTACTTATAATATATGATCTAAAATGCAGTCCTTTTGATTTAGGGAAGTTTAGAGTTTCCTGCTTTTATCAGTGTTGATACATAGGCTTCCTCGCGTGTAAAACAGCTTTATCATAATTTTTTTTCTCGTATAAAAAATGAAATAATTTTTTTGATTGTTTTTTATTGTTACAAACATATGCTATTAACAAAGAAATTCTGAAATTTTTGGAAAAAATTTTCGTTCGGAAAAAAGATGCGCTCACATTGGCAGGGTAACTCCTTACAGGATCATCGAAAGTGAAAAAATTACATGTTTCAATTAAAACCTCAACTTAGAACTTGGACGAAAGAAAAAAACTGAAAATTGTATGTGGCTGAAAAAATAAAAATTTCTTTGAAAATTTTGCGACATTTTTTTTTTCAAATGAATGTAAACGCCTTCGTCCGAGTCTTAAAGAATTTTATCTCAAAAGCCTGTGTAAAGGTTAATGAAGATGGGTTGAGTAGTTCTCGAGAAATCTTGCCAACCGACTTCAAAAACACAGTTTTGAGCAAAAGGCATTTAAAGAGAGCGCACTTAGCCTAATTAGCCTCGAGCTCTCGGGTAGAATTTAATAAGACAATAAAAAAAAATTGATTGCTTGAAACCCCTAAACACATGTCACCGCTTGAAAAAGCTTTTTTGTTCTACAAGATAATAGAATGTGCATAAAAATTGGATTCGTTAACATTTTCGCCGTTATAACCGAATGCAGAACACAGTAGCGTTCTTAGCTCGCAGCAAATTGTTCGCTGTCTTTCCTAACGAACAAATATTTGTTAAAAACTGCTGCATAATAGCTTTGTACATGTCCTAAGCAACGTGAAATAGGTTTGTCTGGAACAATTTATGGAAGGTCGGAAGAAAGGTTTGTTAGCTATAAACTCTCCCTAACTTTTTAACTTTCCACTAAACGTTTAGCTTTTGACGCATGTCTTTATTGTTCCGCTTTCAGTGGCTTGAACGCTTGTAAAGTGATTTCCTTTTTATTTTATTTTTTTTTTTAATTCCAATGCATCTTTGGCATCATTGCGTTGCGTGCATTCGCCGCTGCCGCATGAGCTGCTGCTGAGTCAACTGAAAGGCGTGCGAAAAGGCTTTAAATCTCATCGACCTACTGACCGTTTGGACTTTTGCTTGCGTTGCTCATGCGGTCATTTGATAATCCATTCATTGCTTTTCACTTCTTTTCACTGCTTCCAATATAAATTATGCTGCATAAATGCTGAACAAAGCAATTTCTCTACGAGCACACTACATACAAGCATGTGCACAAATTGCCCACATAGAGAAGAGGCAGCTTATATGTATATAACATAAATATATATATATTTATATAGGTATATGTATAAATACATACGCATGTGTTGGCTATTAACATATCCTTATGAAATGCGCTTTTGGTATTTAAATTTTATGCGTTATTTTTATCAGCCACAGAGTATGCAGAGTTCAGCTATCGACAAATAAATTTAAAGAGATATTGAATTTGAAAGAAAGCGAAGGAAGCTGCCTGGTTCATAAAAAAATTTAATTTATAATAATAATTTATTGAATTTTCTAACGTCTAATTTATATTCCTCACAAACGTATGCAGGTATGATGGTTTTGGTTCTAAGTACACACATTTTGAAAAATGAGAGAACTTAACGTGTCAGTTGTAAAGCCCCTGGCCTACTATAGTAACATTTATTTTTTGATATTTTTTTTATAATTATTATTATTTTTTTATATTCAATATGTGCAGTTCTAGTTCAAGGGTGAAGCACATATTAAAGCGACGTTTACGATTTGTCTTTTGCTTTAGAATAGGCTTCAATTTCGGCGATTATTGCTTCATTTCACGAAAATTCTTCCCAGCGGGCATTATTTTTAGATTTGTATACTGGAATTTGTTGCTGGAAACCAGATCTAGAGAATACGGTGGATACGGAAGTAATTCGAAGCCCAATTCCACTTCTGACACGGTGCATTGTTCTGGTGCAAGAGCACTTTATTTGTTTTCAGATGCGAATATAATGTAATTGGAAATCCATTATTGAAATTATTGAATCCGGTTTTAACCATTATAAATATAATATACATATGATTTTGTTTTTTATTTCCTTATTTTTCTAATTTGCATAGCACATATTCTCACGTTATTCATTAGAAAGTATAATGTGTCTCTATTTGTGTTGTTCCAAATGTATATATATAATTTCTAAAAGTCGAATTTGAAAGATTAAACGCCAAACTAAATTTTTTGAATTAAGTTAAGTAATTACTTATATAAACAATTATCGGTGCACCAGTTTTTTTACCGGAATAAACATCGAATTTCGTCCCCAGTACAGGCATTGCATGGAGAATATTCATGGTTTCGTCGTCGGGGAAGCCCGGAAACAGTTTTGAGTACCCACCTTTTTTTTAGTTTTTTAAATTTGAAACTGTCCGTCTTTATATACGAGAACTAGTCTTTCAATTTTTGAGGTATCGATCTGAAATTATGCATACGTTCTTTTCCCCAAGAAATTGCTCACCACTGAGTTGTCGGAATCAAGCCGTTGTATGGAAAACTTTTTTAGCAAAGCACCGCTTTAACTTCGTTTCAAAAATATCAACAAATTTCCAGATCGGACCACCACATCATATATTTAAGTTCTTGTCGAGTACGTAGCCTCATACCGGACTCGTCAGTATGACGTCGATCTCCATTCATTTTTCCTGCGTAGAGCTTGGTGAGGGAGAGTTGACGTCTATGGCTGGCACTGGCGAGTTGCCTCTGCCCACATCACTTAAGTGCCTTTCTGCTGTTACGCTGCGCTCTATTTTGGGTATTTTGGTCAATATTTCTGTCGCATCATTCTGAAGGTGATTAGTATTGTGGGAATCTGTATGCCTCCTGGTTTCCACAGGAGGTTCTGATTATTTAATTTTCAAGAAACTTTCATATTCTATGTCCTCTTTGTCAACCGAGGTGACGGCAGCATGATGCTTGTCAATATTATCTGGAATAGAAACCTTGTAGCGGTTTTTCTTAACTTGATTCAAGGATTTCTTTTTTTTTTTGTTGCTTTTCTTTTCTTTCTTTCATGTTCTTTCTTTACTTTGATTTATTCCTTTTCTTTCTATCATTTTTTCTAACGACTTATTATGGCTGGTCCATCTGAGCGTACTTCTAATTTTATTCTGACTGGAGGGGAGGAGGACGTCTTTGTCGGACTCGGTTAGGGTTCCTGGAGTTCTATATTCTATTATCAATACCGTTGTCGCTGACAAATCGCCGGTAGTCAAGGTGTTTGTAGTTGCAGATTTAATAATTGGTATCCCTACGAGTCACCCGGAAAAGGTTGATAACTCGTCTGCGCAGCCGGTATTGACAAAGAAGGCATTTAATATCTCCGACCTCGCCAGGGTATCGAAGTGGATTGTTTACGATCAGTTATTTAATGAAGTGAAAGTCAACTTTTGGACAGAGACCAGCGCATGCTTCCTCTTAATTTTGCCACGAGTGATATTTTCAGACAATTTATAGAAAATCATTCATGATTTGGCCTCATCATCTTTCGTTCAACAGCTGCGACTATCGCCGAATAGATCTGAGCGCATTAACTTTAAAATCCATTACTGTAGTCCAATAACAGTTTAAAATGCACGCCCATTCATACAAAAACGACCAAACTTCAGTTCCTGCTTGCTCTCCAATTACACCTATTAACACTCACGGATTGATTTCCATAAACGAATTTAAGCCAACAGCCAACCACTTACATGAGCACACTTAACTGAAATTTAACTAACCAACCGTTATGTGCGCCATAGCGTGCCTGATAACGGGTTAATATGTCCACAAAAGGTGTGCCGGATGAATTTCGCGCAACGTGGCAAATATTATTTTTAGCGCAAAGCAAAGATACGCGCTGCGACCATGGCTTGCATGGATAATTTTCATAATTAAATATCAATTAACGTGAAGTGAATTATGAACTGAGCGAGCGTAGCGATCGGGTGGGCCGAACAATCAAACAAACAACAAATAGCAGCCAATGAGCAAGCGAGTCGCTGAAATCATATGTACATACATACATATATATATGGGGGTGTGTGGGTATACATGTGAGAGTTGTGTGTGTGAGTATGTGTGGCGGTATGTTTGTATGTATTAGTCCGCCACATGCTCGCTTAGAGTTTGCTTTGCTTTTGGTTTGGCGACCGCTGGCTGCGATAACAAAATTGATATTCCGCGCAGCAGCAACCGCGACCAAGGAGTTGGGAGTGTGGGGAGCGGTGCAACACACCGGACGGCGCCAATTTTGCAAATTTTATGAAAGTAAAAATCAGCGCGCGGAAATACCCGCAGATATCCACACACACATACACAACTTTAAGCGCATTTTTCTATTAATGCCTGTGTGCGCCCGTAAATATGCAATGCTAAATTTACTGTTTACCTCAAAAACCGCAAATTTGTCGATGTAATAAATTTTTCGTAAATTAAATCAAGCTTTTAAATCATTCCTTTTGCAACTTTTTTTCCCCCCGAAACTAAACACACACAAACACACTCATATACATATACATTCCTCTATTTGCAAATTTAAATCCATATAGCTGTGTGTGTGCTTGTATGCGTATGCAGTTAACGAATAACGGCAAATAACAACCCGACCGCAAAAATAACAGTTTTAATAAATTTATTTGTTGTCTAAAAACCGCACTGACATAACGGTAACCGCAAACGCATGGAATGTCGGCACAAACTGAATGTGCGAGTGCTCGCAGTGTGTTCGTTTCGGCATTTTAATTAAAGCTAACGCATAAACAAATGGCGCGTGGGCGCGTGCCAGTAGGTGGTTAGTTGACGGAACGAGAGAAAGAGAGAGAGGGAGGGAGAGAGAGAGAGAGATATGCTCATTGATTGTTTTCTTTTTGTGGGTTTCGGTTGGAGTTTTTGTTGTTGGCAAATTGAAATTAATTCTCGACACTTACTGCGGTGAGGTGCGTTGGATTTAGCTAAGGTGAGCGGTGTTGAGGTGGGTCCCTTTAGTAGTTGCATGCATTCTATTTTTTTTAGCGTGAAATATGCGGCTAATAGCTGTGAATTCCTATCTCAATAACAATGTGGCTTTTGAGTTTATTTTAGAAATTTTTGCTTTTCTCGGAAAAGAGTCAATAGTTGTTGAAAAGTGTAGGGAGTTGGCAGGTTGTGAGATTACTAATAAATGAGGCTTAAACGATTAAAATAAAAAAATAAAATGTTTGAAAACATACAAGGAAGTGTTGGAGATGATAATACCTTTAAAAAAAATATTTTAAATCCATTTTTGGTTTTTAAGCGAGAGCTCTAGCCGTAAAGGATGTCTAAATCCTAACTAAGAGTGCAAAAAGTTTCAATATCCGTACAAGAAGAGGCAGCTTAGATTTATTTTATTAATCCTATATACTTAGGATTCTGACAGATCTAGAAATCCTTTAAGGATAGACCATTTTGCAAAAGGATAATATTGCTGTATCGTCCCTCATGGTGAACAACGTTAACTTGTGATACCAAGTGAAGTTATATTTCATAGTTTCGTCTCTTAAATTCAGAAGATTATTCCACACATACATTAAAAAATGTTCTGATTTTATCGATCTAAAGCAAATTTGTAAAAAAGGCACACTTAGAGTAGATTACATGATATCTTCTGATAACTGGAGTTTGTGCACTCTATCTAAGGCCGATCTCAGCGCGAAAGATACAATAATATTCAACTGATGGAATGTGTAGAGTAGTCGGTTAAGTCTTTTCGTATTTCTAATCAAATTTTAACTAATTTTTTATTTTTTATTTTTTTATTTTTTTATTTTTATAATGAACTTCAATGAACCAAATATGTACCATTTTTGTCGATCACTTTTTGCTATTTTTCCGCTATAGACCTTATTTCACTAGTGAAACACTTTTCTGGCGATAAGTAGTTTTCCCTGGCTTCTCTTGAAGCCAACTTTAGTCCATAATGGGTGCTCTGCATTGACCGAAACAAATGGTAGTCCGATGATACATGGTCAGGGCTATATGCTGGACGCATTAAAACTTGACAGCCAAGCTCTCCCGGTTTTTGCCGAGTCATCAAAAATGTGTATGGTCAGCATTTTTGTCGATCAGTTCTGACAGTTTTTTCAATTTCTTGCTTTAATTTCATCAGTTGTTGACAGTAAAATGTAGAGCAGCACATAGTGCATTATTCCTTTCCAATTCCATCAAATACTCAGCATAACCTTTCGAATCGTCAATCCTATCATTCCGACCATTTGTTGAACTTCACCACGCTTGGACTATGATCTTTTTTGCACATTATTATCGTATTTGATCTACTTTTCGTCTCCTGTTATCACTCGCTTCACCAAGGGTTCGATTATATTTCGTTTCAGCAGAGCATCGCAGATGTTAATTCGGTTCGTTAAATTTTTCACAGACAATTCATGTGGTACCCAAACATCGAGTTTCTTTTTGTAGCCAGCCTTTTTTAAATATTTCAAAACCGTTTGATGATGAATGTTAAGTTCCTTGGCGATGTCAATTTGTTTATGTGACGGTCCCGCTCAATCTTTTGCACGATAGGTCGACCAAAGCGAGTTGCATCTTTCACATAGAAATTCACAGAACGGAAACGAGCGAATCATTGTTGTGCCACACGAACTGTTACAGAAGCGTCTTCGTAAACTTCAGAAATTTCATTGGTGGCTTGCATGGTATTTTTCCTTTTTTTATACAAAAATGTCAAAATACAGCGAATTTCTTCATTATTTTCACCCATTTTTTAACAGCTGTAACTTTTTTTCAACTTCCCTGCATTTAGTTTTTTGTCTAAATTAAACCTAAAATCTCACTTTCCCAAAAATTTTTGGTATAACACAATGTGATTGGTAGCACTGGATATATAAGACTGCAACGACATACATATATTGACAAAATTCGAAAAGTATTTTTCGAATACCCAATATATGACAGAGTAGCAGAAAACCCGTCCTTTATGATGCCAAAGGCCTTAGGTATAGATGAGGAGCCAAAAGTCCTAAATACTAATGAAGAGAGCCTCATGTGTCGGCGAAGTAATTTAAGCCAAAAACAAAGTCGTTGAAATGGCTTATATCGAGTCAATGTAGTTCGAAATTATGTCACTCGAGATGTTTTAACCTCAGTCTAGCAAACTCTGATCTGAGCCGAGGAGAAAGAGTTATGAAGTTTCCACGTCCGCGTCCTTCGGTCAAATTGCACTAATGACGTTCTTGAAAATTTCTGGACCCACTGTATGTATGTTTTTGGACAGCGCGTGGTTAAAATGACAAATGGCAAAATGAACCGCACTAAAAAGAAAGTATTTCAATGAATATCTTGCATTCTACTCTTGGCTAAATGAAACTCGAAGCCTCGAAAGTGCAAGTCGCACTGACCTGCACTCTCTGCGCTGAAGTCAGGCCCAGATATCACAAGAGGACACGGCAGCTCCGATTTAAATGTAACAATTTCATCCAATGGTAGACGCTTAATTAGAACATCGCATATATTAAAACAATAGCGGAGTCTATGTAACCAGAACGATCCGGGATTTGTATGCGACAGAGAGTTTTCAACTTATCAAAAAAGTGAGTCAGAAAGTCAGAAAGCTGCAGCAATAGCTATGTAGATGTGCTGTGACAGGTTACTAACTTGGTAAAAAGACTGATTTTCCTTAAGAGAACCTTTAGTGAAATTATTTTTCTATTCCCTGAACTCAGTTTATTTGCTTGCCTAGAAGACTGAATTTTTATCTCTGCAAATATTAAGTACTTTGCAAAGTAGTCTCTCTCTATAAAGGTACCAATAAACTTGCTCTTCTTATATGAACTCACCAGGATGCTACCTTATAGTTTGCTTTCACGCTTTGTCTTGTATCTAGCATTCCTTGGAACTTGCTCATGCTATCCTTAGTTTTTCGAGAACAGCGTGGTGAAGGTTACACTTTTAGCCAGAAGTTTTATGCATGCCTCTTATCGTGGGTATTAAAACTGATTAGACGGCATGCAGTCCAGAATGGTTTCCATATCTTGTAAACCCTGTACTAACACGAGGTTACAATATGATGGACCACCCTTTGTACCGATGATTTTTTGTAGAGGAAGTCAGCAAGCTGGACAAAGCCGGCTAATGTAATTAAAGATAGTGCGTTTCAGAAAGAGCGTACCAGCTAGAAGGTTCATAGATTAAGATAGGATAGATAATAAATCTCTCCTAATTCATAACGATTCACTTAGCCACAGCGTAGTGATAAATTACAATAATACTGCTAAGAGGCGATGCGATCCCTATTTGGAAATATGGATTTAAAGGCCTTTATCCTGCGTCTACAGGCTGCTATGCAGTCAATTAGTAGGTGTTCTGAAGAAGCTAGACTCATGTTGTATAAGTGCTTCTTGAGCTTGCAGCGGCCAATGTGAAATGTGACGAGCAGCCTTAGTTTGTCCCTAGGAAGGTTGAATACATACTTAAACTTGCCCATTAGCAACTTGGCATGGGGCATGCCTTGGAGTTGTTGCCTATACGTCGCTCTGACTGCTCCTTTTTCCTTGTGTAACAGCTTATTTATGGTATGAGGACCTACTACGATGAAGGGTTCAGGTTCTACCATTTTAGTGGATGTTGTGCAGCGGGCGAGCGTATCAGCTAGGTTCCAGAGATCTTCGGGGCCGGACAGCCAGATGAAGTATTCTTAGTGACGTTCCGATAGATAAAAGATCCATACATTTCTCTGTTGGTTCCGATCAAAACCGTTCGAATATACTGAGTCGAGATGCAGTTCCACGTCCCACTGTATATCCTTCATCATCGAGTGGACATAATATTGCTGGAATACTATAAATGTGGATTCGTCTTGGAACTTTCAGACGATCATCTCGTTCTGCTACAATGCAAGGCATCTACATCTTTATACATAAGGATTGCAAGTAACATCTGAAGCATGATTGTAGCCGAAACTGTGTTTCCTCGTAAGAATTTGACTCAACAGCAGTTTAACCGCTATTATTTGCATGCCACAAGTAACGACTGTCTGCCGGACGATTAATACAAGCGTAGCATAACCATAACCTGCCATCATAATAATAATAAAAGCAACAAAAACAACAACCACAATAACAACAACAACAATACCAAGAATGTAAATGACCACAATACCAAGTAAACCCGAAGCAGTTATGGCAAAATCTCATCACCATCAACACAATATCAGCAAAGCAATCATAACAGTAACCAAATTACAACAACGACAGACAGCGAACGAAGAATAGCGAATGCCACACGCACACATAACTATATGCTGTATAAATAGGTTTGTTTGTATGCATTTGGTTGTGGCATAAATACTTGCCGTTGTTGCAACAACAGCAGCACACATTAATTGCAGGAATGAAAATGGTGCAACACCAACAAATTGTGCTGCCAAACGGAGTGTCGGTGGCGGCGGCAACATCATTTGGCTAACAAAATCTAATTTGCAGTTGCAAGCTAGCGCTAATACCCATTTGTTGACCGGACCGTTATGCTGCCCCGCCGCGCCGCGGAGTGTGGCGCAACCATCAAGCTACGGTGGAAACTGTGAAATTCCAAAACACGAGCGCTTGGTGGTGTGTGTGCTCGCAATTTACCGCTCAACAGCGCTTTGTTGTTTTTTTTGTTTTTTGTTTGCTGTTGGGTGAGTGCGCGTCGCCCAGTCTCCGTTGGTAATAGCAATAACAAGTGACGGCACAAATCCTTGCAATCTTTTGGCTACCGTTTTTGTTGCATGCGGTAAACAACAACGACAACAACGACAACAACAACAACAACAATTATTCACCTACACACGCGTGTGTATATGTGTCTGAGTGATATTAGATGCTGCTGCAAGTATTATTAATTGATGCTAATGTTGTTGTTGTTGTTGTTGTGGTTGCGATTTTCATTGATGTTGTTACATTGGACAACCGTAATTAACTCAAAACGGAACAATGTTTAACCATAGCAAGGGGATGCAGCGAAAACAAGCGGTTGCAACAACACCAACACCAACACCAACACCACCAACAAATACACATACCACACCCTTACAGCAGGCAAACCATTGATAGTTGTGGGCGGTGAAGTAAATAGTAATCTGCATGAATTTGTATCATCACGCACGCACACACACACACCCATGCAAATTTGTTGCGTTTGTGGATAATGTGGCGCGTTTTTGATGTTTGAGGCACGCAAGTGCAGGTTCATGTAATTAGTGGACACGGCTAATAACATCGTAATTCCAATTCGTAAATACACCTCACGTACTACTCTCGCTTACCCACACTCGCACAAAACATATGTTTGTATTGTAATTACTGTCGTATCCATGCATGTGTGTGTACGTGCATGCGTCTAACAGTGAAATCACATTTGTTGTACACGGTTTCAACGGTAAATGCAACATATTCCACTGGACTCCCATTTTGGGCACTGAGCTTTTTAATCTTGTTTTAAACCAATTTCGAAATGACATTCTCCCAAAATGACTCAAATATTTGAAATTAAAATGATACTTAACGTAACGGGATATGTGGGATTTTAGGGAAAGCATCGAATGCCGGAGTACGGAATTTTAATCCACCGTTTTGCACCGTTATACTACCACTGCACTAGGGGCATCAAAATACGTGTTCAGAGACTTCTACGGACTCTGTACAAATCGAACAATACGGACTGACTTCATTTTGAACTTTGTATGTAGGATGTCAGGTATAAGTCTGTAGGTCCATCGTCCTTTTCTTTTACTCCTCCCTTATTTTTGATTTCGGTAATTGGCTCGGATAGCTTATATAATTTCCTGAATTCATCTCCCTGGATGTCTATGCGTGGCCTACTAGCTAACACTTCAGCTGTTTCGCTGGATATAGTTTGGAAAGTACTTGTTACTCTTATTACTGTGAGTCTATGCACCGGATTTATTGGTCAGACATACGCTTTTATGCCTAGTGCCTGTATCCGGCATATTATATTACTGAGGTCATCGTTTTGCGATTAGAAGACGATGGTTGGAGCGCGCACAGCCTCTACTTGCCTCTTAATCTTAAATCTTATTTGCTTTATTTGATGTGTATGCCAAGCGCTCCTTGAATTTCCGTTTGCAGTCCACAATTGCTCCTAAATACTTCAACTGTGGTTGTGAGGTAATCGCACACTCTTCTATAGTGAGAGTTATTGTTTTCTCAAATTTTCTGGTGCTGATAAGCAATACTTCTGTCTTGCGCTTTGCCAGTTCTAAACTCGTGGAAGTAAATCATTGGGGCATACCACTTATGAACTCATTACATTTATTTTGGAGCACATTAAGTTGTTTAGCTACTGCTTTCACTATAAGGTCGTCCGCGTATGCTATTAGCTTAACCTTTCTTTGGTTGCTGTATTCTAAGCCTGTCTCTTATACACATCTTGCTTTCACTATAAGGTCGTCCGCGTATGCTATTAGCTTAACCTTTCTTTGGTTGCTGTATTCTAAGCATCACATCATACACGAGATTTCTTAAAAGAAGACCTAATAATGTACTTTGTGGTACTTCACTTGAAATAGGGTAGCTCTTGGTGCGTTCGCTGGTGTCGCAGATCAGTTTTGTATTTTCAAAATAACCCATGACAATATGTAGGAGGTGCTGAGGGACTTGTTTGTCCACTTAGCGGTGTTGAATGCTTTCTTTACATTCAGGGTAATCAAGGCACAATATTTTTTTGTATCACCTTTCCATCTTTTGCACATTTTGCAGTGTGAATAACTTCGTTTAGTACATCGATAGTGGACATCTGTTTTCGAAAACCGTATTGCCTTTCTGATAATTCTCCGGCTTGCTGAACAAGTGGGATACGTATATACTCGTAAATTTAGAAATTGCTGAAATGTAAAAGAAAAAAGTTAAAAAAACAATACATAAATTTTTCTATTATCAGAGCAAATAAAAGACACTTTTCGCCATTCTCAAGGTCTTGAATGCCTCACTGCTCTAAACGATAGCAATAAATGTCGTACAATAATACTTATTTACACGAAATATTTGACTACAGTGGAACTCACGATCCAATTAACTCAATTGTAATAAACCCAAAATTTCTTATTCGAAAATTTACCGTGGGAAAAATATGGCTTCAACATTTTAAGCTGGAGCTCAATCGATAGTCAGTAGTTTGGACTGATTGCGATAAGCCGATTCCCAAGCAAAATATGTAATGCGGACAGAGTTAGCGCATATAATAATTTCCATCGATTATCTTGAAAAAAAAAAAAAAAGAAAAAGTTTTAAGGTTCTTTGAAGGACAGAACCTTTCGACAGCAACATTTTCGTGTGCTCAGCTAATATTGTCTGTGTAGAAAGTACGAAGATGAAGATGTAATCGCCGAGAGTGGAGGGTATTTTGAAGATATGAACAAATCAAGAAGCAAAAATGTTATGGAAAAGTTGGAAGATCGCTGATTTCAGTAAAGCTTTATTGAGCTCAAGCTTATAGGGAAATTGTTTTTGACTAAAATATAATTTTATAAGACTTTTTCTTGTCACAGTACTTGGTAAAATTAATAATAATTATTGCAAGCAGCTTTCTAGGGCTGAAATAAAAAGTTTTGATTCATCCATAAGGACTCTCCTAGGGGAGAAGAGGAATGTATGCAGTCTATTAATATATTTCATTTAAATCATTCGAAAACTAAAATAATTTGATCTTGAATAAAAAAGATTCCAATGCAATTTACTCTTATAATTGGTAATTTTGCAAAACCCCCGAAGATGACACTCAATATTGTTCAACTAAGTCACCAAGTCAGCCAAAGTGAATCTGATTTGCCACGGGCACACATGTGCGCACACTGCAACACTTACATCATTAAACTATTAGATTTTAATAGAATCACTTGATTAGAATCAACAAGCCACCAACGAACGAAGTGATAACTAATCAACCTCAACCAGCCATTCAGGCCAATGAGTGCTGAGTGTTATATTAGCATAAAATCACAAAATGGCAAAGTGAGAGAGCAAAAAACCACAAAAACGCTGCACGTGCTCTTATACGAGTATATTGGAGCGTGATTTGATTGAGTGATGGCAGAGGCGATCTGATGACTTGCAGCAAGCGTTGTGGCATCTTCTAAATAATTATGGAAATTGGCTATTAAACTCGAGCACGAGTTAAGTAGTTAAGCTGCACTTTTGATGAAATTTTAATTGCGATATTAATGGGCATAAGCAAATTATATTTGTTGTTATTATTGTTAAATCTATAAGTGGTAGTACTTAAAAGCAAGATATGCAAGCGTCGCCATGGTGCAACGTGGGTGGTGCAAGCGCACTTGAAAGGGGGGCAATGTGAGATAGAGAGAGTGAGTGTGTTTATGTGTGTGTTGATGCTGTTTACAGTTATGGATTATTGCTGCGGCGTTGACTGTCAGTCGTGTACCTTTCGAATATTGATGGCCGTTGGTTGCATTGCTGATCGAAAGATAAATTACAACTGTGATATATATATTATACATTTGGCATTTGTAGGAGATTGCTTGATGATTGTTTAAAGATAAATGAGGTTTGAGAAGTAGAGTTTAAAGAAAGAGAAATTGCTCTCGAATGTTATCTGTTTGTACTTATAAATAACGTTTTCATTTATAACTTCCTAATGTTTATAGTTGATAAAATCAACTCACTAATCTAAGTTACTACTAGAAAAACATAGGAAGAAATTAGCCATCTTGATACCGTCGGGAACTATTTACTGGTCAGTTTTAAGCATCATGACCATGTAATTATTTTCCAAGTGGAAATGGCTTCTATTAAGGTGCAAGCTTAAACCGCTCCAAATAGGGTTGACTCGCCGAAATAACAATCAATTCTAATAATGCAGAGGCGGTCTTAGAAGGAATAGGGTAGTTACTTCTGCACACTCTTCCAGAGTAATGGCTATCCACTACGATAGTAGTCGACGATATTAGTCCTGAAATCGCTGACTGTACGCTCGTCACTAGTAACCAGATTTCTCGACTTATTTGCATAGACTGGTTTGGATGCATTGCGGGAAATTGCATGGGTGATGAGTTTGCTAGGTCAGACACTTCCGTTTTAATAGAGGTAGGAACAGATGGGAGCTCTTTTGTATTCACGTGTTTCACTATTGGCTGCTTGGGTTCGGCAAGCGCTGGTGAGCTACCAGCAGCTGTGTAATTGCAAGATAATTCTAAAGCAGGGTAAATCGTAAGAGGTCTACTGAGCTCAGGTTTCGATAGTTGCAGGAGTTCTAATTACACACTGTTCGATTCGAGTAAATTAAAAATTATGTGGGATGACTGTTGCACAAGAAGATCAAGGCTAAAATAAAATACCTTGCAGCACAAATTTTTAGACACCCAGGTGGAATAGTAGAAAGAGAAATAAAGCGCCAAAGAAGATTTGTATTAGGTACAAGGCACTTTGTCGAGCTTTATCAGGATACACAAGGAACCGCACATAACACATCTTTTTGAAGGAACTAATTAGCAAAACGGTTAGTAGCCAATAAATTTGCAAAAGAATTTTAATTTCCAATTCGGTGGGATGTGGGAAGGTATGCGTTCCCAAGCTTTTAAGTCTTGAGCTCTCAAAAGCGGGATAGACATGAAGGCAGTGCTGAGTTGTTTCCACTTCATCTTTTTCCATAAGTTTCTGTGTCTGGTAAGATTCCCAACCTTTCAAAATGTACGCCAATGGTTCAATGGCCTATTTAAAGCCGCAAAACTTAGGAGAGGCTGGCCTTACTGAGGCCCACGATATCACTAGATATCTTGTGATCGCTCTTGGGCCGAAAGGTTTTTGTGACAGGGTATGTGCCGTTGGTGGCCCGCACTGGCCAAACTCTCGGGAATTCAAGCTATTTAGTAAGGGATTCGAGGGAACCTACCAGCTTCCATTTTACTGATAGCGGTTATAGGGTGCCTTTCCTTGGCAGCTTATCAGCTTTACAATTTCCTGCGATGCTGCTCTGGCCTGGCAGCCATACCAGTCTTATCACATAGGCACTCGATGCTATTAATAGCGAGGATAGACAATCCTTCATGAACTCTGGTCGCACTGTTAATGAGTTCAAGGCTAGTATGGAACTGCTATTTGATTGGAATCTCTGAAGGAGGTTGCATTCCGAAGCAGTAAATCTACTTATAGCTGAATAGCTGCAACTTCGACTTGGAAGACATTACAATAGTCAGGAAATCTGAAGCTGAATTTGATAAAAGGCTTCTGTCACAGTAAACTCCTTCCTCTCAAGCTTTGATCCATCCGTAAAGGAGCTCACTTTCCCTCTTCTTCAACGGTTTTTACCCACCCATAACTCCCTCGCCGGTATATTTGCAGAGTAAGAGCCGCTAGTGTTCGGTTTGGGGGCTCCATAATCCAAGTGAAGTCAAAGTATGCAGGTGTTTCCAAGTGTTCAGAAACGTACTCTTTTAGAAACCTAGTTGCTGAAATTGCTTGAAACGAAATGATTATAATCTTTATGATGGTATGTCTCCTTCTTCTCAACGAAAAATACGCTGCCATTCAGGCCATTGTTGAGGCGAATCCGAATCAGTCATAAATTTACATATATATTAGGGTGTGCCACAAAAAAAAAAAAAAAAAAAAAAAAACCTACGCTGTAAATATCAACCGATATAAAAAAAAAACTTTTTGTTTTTGGTCCATCCTAATATGTGTTTGTATATATGTACATATCGCATAAAGTTTCGAAAGCGAAAATTATTGAAAAATTGAACACACATAAACGCCATTATTTTTGTAGCGATTTTCAATTTTATCACCGCCTTTAATGTTGCCTGACAATTTCATTGGATGCGTTATTGCAAATAACACCACAACAACTGCAAAATACATGCGGCGCTGCAAGTGTGTCAAGGATATGCGTTAGAGCTACTACTATATGCATGTGTGTGCGCTTGTGAAGAAGCAAAAAAGGACGCAAGCACAATATGAAGGCGGTGTCGAATGCAAAAACAACAACAACAATCATAATAACAACAAAGCCTGGCTGGCGACAACGAATACGGTGCTGTTGATGGTTATGGCGATTGTAATGGCGACGATTAACTGCCGTGACGTTGACGAGAACGGACATTTGAGTGGCGTTCGTGCGCCGTGGTGGCCGAGCGGCAGAGCGCGCTTATCGCTGTGACGAAAGCCTGAAATTATATGCCATTTCGCTATTTATCATTTCACGCTGAAGTGGCGGCGGGGCAGCGCCCACTCACGCCAAGCGGGCGGAATTGATTGCCGACTGTTTGTTTTGTTTTGTTTTTTTTTGTTCTTTTCTGCTTGTTTTGTGTGGCAAGTCAAATTGTTGCCTACGCTTGGCGTCTAATTGTGTTGTTGTTGTTGTTGTTGTTGTGGTTGTAGTGGCTTGTGGTCAACGAGAAGCGGTGACACGCGGAACGGGCTTGGGGAATGACCGCGAGTGGGAGTTACTTAATGACTTATTTTGTGCAAATGAACGGTAGATTTGCATATGCCAGTATGTGTGTGTGTGTGGTTATAGTTTTTTTTATTGGCAACTTTGCTTTGGCCTTATGTTCGTTAAAATTCGTATTAGTGTGTAGTTATGTTACGTGTGCTAAGCGAAAAAGTAATTTTTTCAACTACTTGTCGCTGCTCTCGTACTCACGGCTATTCGCAGAGAAACAGTCCACTTACGCCAAGTGCCAAGTGCGTGTTTAATGTTCCACGAACTTTATTAATCAGCTTAAAAATGAAAGTTTTTGTTTTCCTTTTTTGTTTTTAATTCGCTGACTTAAAACTGGCCAATAAGCAGAGGCCCTTGAAAGCAAAAAACAAAAAAAAAAAAAAAAAAAAAAAAAAAAAANAAAAAAAAAAAAAAAAAAAAAAAAAAACGAAGGCAAGTTAACTTCGGCTACACCGAGACCATAATACCCTTCACAGTTTCATTTCTTATAGCGCAAAAGGGTGTAAAAAAATTATGTACTTCAACTTTCATCAGTGAGTTTGTATGGCCGCTATATGCTATAGTAATTCGATCTGAAAAATATATACGGAGACTATAGCATTGACTTAGACAATTATTCGTGCGAAATTTCGTGAAGATATTTTGACAAACAAAAAAAAAAGTTTTTCATACAAGCACTTGTTGCCGATCGTTCAGTTTGTATGACAGCTATATGCTATAGCCAACGGATATCAAATATTCCAACGTATGCAAAGTCTCTTGGGATGAGAAAGTTTTTTGCAAAATTTCAGATCGATATCTCAAAAACCTGAGGGACTAGTGCGTATTTCCTTCAAACAAACTGGAGGCAAACTGAATATTTCTTGTCGTGGGCATAAGCACCAACAACAAAATACTTACTATCAAATATTTTTCGAAACAGCAAACTATAAGCGCAACTTTATACGTGAAGAACAAGCACACATGTACGCACGCACTTACACATGCATACATTTTATAAGTGAAAAGTTCTTCTTCTAGAAAGAAGCGCGAAAAAGCAAGCGAAAACGCTGAGAACTAATGATAAATAGTAGCAGGGAAAATAAATAAAGGAACTGCGCAACTTGCCACTTGTCACTTGCTACTTGCTATGTTTTATACGCCGCTATTTGCGCGCTACTGCGCCCTTGCTGCGCAGCTGCATAGAGGCAGCGCGAAGAAAAAAGTTAGTTGAGCAAAGGTTGAGAACTCTTGGATAAATAGCGATCAGCATGGCGTTGTATCCAGCTTTTTCCTAAAAGTTGTTAGATTAATTAAAAATTATATGTATGTACAACTAACCGTTGCTATTAAGCTGCTAGTTAAATTAGTTATGAGTAATTACTTTCGCAAAAACATCCCATTTTAAGCAATTAGAAAATTGTTTCGAATCTTCGCATTAACATTTGTTAAATGGAGCACAGAAAATTTTAATCTTCAAAAGATCGATAGAGAAAGAGAGAGAGAGAGAACCGGTAGGTACTATCGATATATCGAATTTCATACATAAAAGTACAGCAGCTCAAAACACTTTGGGTTTGTGCGTCTTCACACATGTGATATCACATAGGTAGACTTTTCCCTGTAGGGATACGTAAAGTCTGTAGTTTATGGAGACAATCGCGCTTCAATTCAGGCTTTGGAGCAAAACATTACGCGTATCATTCGCCAGTTATTGAAATGCTCGAACGAGACATTCATTCTTTCCAAGGGACATCCATTAAATTTGAAAATCATATTTCACAAGAGAGCTACTCTTAAAGATACCAGATTTACAGCTTTCGAATTCGATGTTGGCTTTAATTAAATCAAATCATTTGAAAATGTCTGTGCTATATATTTCGGTAATAGTTTTCCTTACTTTTTACTTACTTACATGAACTGAGGTAAATGGAAATTGTAAGTCTAACGAAAGTGTTATTAAGTGGCAGTCCTTCTCTTAGTCTCTTTCTTTAGACCTTATCGACTTGGTACCAATATATAGATCTGGATATAATAGATTTTCCTTTGAATATTAGAGTTTTCGGTTAAGCTGAACACTTATCTAGATGAAAATTCTAGCCTTAGTTGTTAGTTATGCCCTTTTCAGTTAACTCGGTGTTATTAGAAAAATCATTCGGCAGCTCTGGAACTAAGTCCAAGCGTTACATTTTATTGTATCTACTTTGGAAAACAACTTTTTTGGTAAACACATCGTACACAAGCCAACCAAAACTATTGCCTTGTTGCATCAACTAAGGTTTCTACTGCATCCGAAAGTCTGGTAAAAAAAGGAAGTCTTCTTGATTGAAATTACGTAGAAATATTTTTTTAAGATTCGTATGACTATCAGTGCTAAAATCTGCGTCAAATGGCACATCAAAGTAATCAATAATTTAGTTTACGCTTGTCTTTTCGAAGTACAAATAGTGCATTTGGTGATTTTTACGATGAGGAAAATAATTTAAGGTAGAAGTCCCATTCAATTTTGTGTGCGGAAGAAAATTTCTAATACCCAAACGTTCAGAATGTTACAAAAGTTCTTCAATGATGATCGCGAGCAAGTTGTTTTGATTGGAAAAAATTATTAAAAGAGGGTCGAGAACATGTTGCGGACGAATTACGTGGTGCTGTCCGATATCCGTCCGATTGGACTAACTGTAAACAAGGAATGAATACTATTTGAGCTATTCGTGAAAAGAGACCGAAATCTTTGTTTTTGCACCATGATAATGGACCATCGCGTACCTCATTTATTGTTAGTGAGTTTTTCGCCAAATTTTCAACCAATATCGTACCCTAAACACCAGCAAACTCAATTCCAATTCAAAATAGGTTTCCATAGAGGTCAGGCCTTCCAATTTTATAGTATGATCAATAGAATTAGAGTCTATGATAAATTCGTAAAGTTCTTATTGCAATTAAAAAATCAAAAAATGTGCCTTTTGTTTTTGTTTTGCATATGATTTTATGGCGTTTACATTAACCAGGCTCCAAGTTTTGTATGCAATTTGTCTATGTTTAGACGTGAAATATTATATGAGGCGGGAAATGGATATCGTCTACATCGATTTTATGAAATTTAGGGGAAAAACTTGGTCATGTTATAATGTGCGCTATTGATAGTAACGGTATTTCCCGATTCATTTCGTAAGCAAGAAGTCCCGATTAAACCGCCATACTACAATGCGCACCAAAAGACACATTTTTGGAGATGCAATTTTGATTCCTAAATCACAAGAGCATTTTACTCATTCAAAAAGTGACAATTGTGTTCGTTGATGCAGCCATTAAGCCCGAAATGGGTCTCATCTGAGAATATGTTGCTCCGATAAGCCTAAATTTGTGAATTTTTCGGAAAACGTGAGTCTACGGTTTTAACTTGAACAATATCTTAAAACAAAAAAATTTCCCTGTAACAACATGATGTTGATCGATCATTTCCAGAAAATTAGTAATTTCTTGACGATAAAATTCCGTATGTTAATTTTCAGATCGGTATCTCTAAGATTGTTGGATCTTAAATCATATATAGGCGGGTATATAACTTAAGGGGTAACTGACGTTTCCTGCTGGGTGTCGCAGACTGCGTGACGAATTTAATATTTTTCAACTCTGTTCAGGGTATAATAAAGCGCTAACTGTCAAAAAGCATTTTTAGCATGAAACATGAGAGCCGATAGCATTGAGTTAATATGAAATTGTTGAAGTTAGGCCAATGATATATTTGCATAGGTATACGTACTCAATTAAGCTAATTGCAACTACACGCACAAACCGCATTTCGATTTCATTAATTAAACTCATAAGCTTTCAATCAAATTCACTTGAAAAGCAGAACTTTCACAAAACTTTGAACAATTATGCCGTTCTTTTAGCCATTTCACGTCCGTTCGCCGCACTTTCCAATGGAACTGCATAAACATAACTGTAATTACCCCGCAACGATCTGTATTAATAAGCACATGTACGAATGCACCGAAAAAAGCACAACACCAACAACAATAAAAGTGAAGAATATACGAACAACCACAACGGCGACGTAGAATGCACGAGCGAGTAAGTGCCACGAACGCAGCAAGAAAATGAAAGGCATCCACATAACTATAACAAGAAATTGTATATGGATTCCTGCAGCGAAAATAAGAAAACTGCAAATAAAATACGACAAAGGCGCAGCTGAGCGGGTGCACACCCACATAAGGGAGGCGCCGCGGCAGCTAAAACTGTTGGCAGCTGCCCCAATGCCGAGCGAAATGAGCGAAGCGCACAAAAATGAATTCTTCGCCTCTTCAACATTGTTTGCAATATTTGCCATTGCTTGAATGCCTCTCGTTGTTGCAACGCCAACAACAACAACGTACATTCAACGTTCATGCCCAACTTGCCACTATGCGCCTTTCATTTCATTTTATATCATCTTTTTCGGCTCGTTTGTGGCCGACAAGGCAACGCCACGTTGGGTTGCCCTCTTTTCTTGCTTCTACTTTGCTGGCGTTTTTTCTTCTTTCATTTGAGCTGTGCTGGCAGTTGCGGTGAAAGTTCAAGTGTTGGCGGAGGCCGATTGGGCGGCTGAAATCTTGAATGTTGAAAGCGCCAAGACGCGGGAACCGCGACGCACAGCACATCACTTGTGTTTGGACCCAGCGTGGCTCGTTGGCCGCAAAGGTCAGGCGGTGGACGGACCTGCAGATGGAAAGGCTCTACACAAGGCATACATATAAATATATATATATATATATATATATATTTGTATATATGATATATGGACACAGTCAACCGCAGACCCGAGTAGGTAGTAGTAGGACTCAGCTCGTTTTGGCTTGACTTAACTTGACTTGACTTGGCTTGGTGCTATCATCAACGTTGGCGCAACTTTGCTGGGCCATGCCGCCCATTCGTCCGGGTATTGCTCGTTTTGTGGACATTTAAATGGCTATTCACATTCTGTATATATATGCCGCTGTAGGCTGCTGGCGATTGACGTCACGACTTAGAATTCGAGTCGAGTCGAAGGCAACGATGCTGATGCTGCTGCTGCTCCTGCTGCTGAACGTGGCGCTCGTGGAGACCGAGCATAGGCCAACTTCACTTCAATCGCCATTCATATTGCCATCGAATTCCGTTCGCATTGATCACTCGCGCGGCGGCTCGGGGACGAACTGGTGTCTTCACTACCGCGTAGCGCCGATTTTTTGATGCCATCCTCAGCCGTTGGCTGGCTGTTTGCTTGTTTGTGATTTATGAAAAATGCATTTCCGTTGGCGCGCTAACGAAAAATGTGCGCAGAAATATTGCTTTTGCTGCGGCTGCGGCTGCCTCTTCAGTCCTCAGTTGATTTTAGCTTAAACGTTTTTATTGCCAGTCAAAGCGCGCGGTGTCAGTAGCATGAGCTTGTGAAATATGCAGGCAGTCCATCTTCGTATGCCGCGCGCAAAGCCATTATTCGATTTGCATTTGAGGCTATAGATGTTTTGCGTTTCGTCTTTGAGGCCATCAATATGTGGTATAATTATGGCGTACTGTGGCGCTGCCTTTTTTAAGTTGACCGAGAAAGTTGAGCGCCTTTGGGCTAATAAATTCATGGTTTTTATACGCCGCCTGCTTTCCGTTGGCATTTCGTGAGTTTTTACTTGCGTTTCGAGTGTGCTTTGGGAGTGAAATGAATTACGCAAAAACAGACATATTTATTAGAAGAATTCTTGGGAGAGAGTTTAAGAAAAATTTAAGAAATTTCTTAAAAATTGCTGAGAACGCTCTATGTCGAGTTCGTTTATTGGCTGAAGAAGGAGCTGTAAGGGCGACAGACCACAGGCAACCGCATTTAGGACATCAGTAGATCAATTGAACTATCGCCTAGTAATCAAATTAACTTATAACTCAGGAGATTGGTAGGGAAAACCTGTATTTCTTTTGTCGTCCCAGGTACTGAGTAGTTCTCTTGAGTTGGTGCATGGAAAGCCGCGGAAAGATATTGCGTTTCAAACGGCTGATGGCTGGTCATTCGCATTGCTAATGTTCTTGGGTATCATCATCCTCCGCGCATGCGCTGATTTCTGTTGTATCCACTTTTTTTTATTTAGTAGGTGCCCTGTGATGTCTTCGACATTATTACTAAGTGTTGCTTCTAATCCACGATTTTAGTTGGTCATTTAGGGTAGATTGTTTTAAGCAACCCTTGACGGAGCTAAATGATGGGGGCCAGTTTAGAGGAATTATATCTCCAGCTGCCCCCAAGCGGGCTACCACGTTGCCTTTTCATTGTCTTCTATTCCTATATGAACGGGTATTGAGATAATATTAATCGATTTACTTGTTGAGAGTCTTCTTATTGCCTGCTTGCGTAACCTAACATAATGACTCTTTGTATTGACACTACGAATAGCCTTAATTGCCGCTTGGCTATCCATTAGAATGTCTATGGACTTGCTAGTTAGAGCAAAAGCCCACTTGGAACTTTCAATTATGCTCATAATTTCGACCTGAAAGACTCAATTGCAGTCCATTTAGTTATGGTTATGGACTTATACACAAGAAGCATGTGCCTGTTATTATTTCACCCTTTAATCCGTCAATGGATTTGTCGATTTCGCCGTTAGAACTGTCGATTACAGGTCAACTGGTTCATTATTGTCTACTGGGAATAAAAACAATATTTTTTATGCCCCGTGATCTCTTTTTCTTGATATGGTAGTTTAGTTACTTAAATTTTTTTTATATTTTTAATGAGCTTGCACCGTTCACAAGACAGTCGGGTTTAAGTAACCGGAAGAGACTCCTGTTTTTAAGCGTTCAAGGACTGTCAACTCGGCACTATGCCTCGTGTTTACTTCAGGAATGTTTTATATCGTTACAACAATAACAACAAGAACTTATATTCCGCTGTTTAAATATCACCTCATGACCCTTTTACTCTGTATTGACAGCAATTTCATCGTCTTTCCATATGTAGGTTAGGCCACACAGACACTGTAGACCCAGTCTCTCTTCTTGATGTCAAACGCTAAGTAGCGTTTGTTATATTCGGTATTTAAGCCTTTCTTAACACTTTTTCAAACATTTCATTTTGTAGAAAAAACCCTATAAAACTACTTAACTTTAAAATATATTACTGAATAATTATTTGTTCTCTTCTTTTTCCAGGTAAGCGATTAACGCCATTAACAAAATATTAAGATTAACAAATGGACAGGTAAATAGATATGTAAATCTAAAATTTATCTGTAAATCAGTCAACATTAATTCCTTTTGCGTAATCTCTAGCCAACTACACTAATGATCAGGGTTGAACAGAGTTTTTAAGAGGTACTCAATTAACTGACCCCCTAAAAACTCTGACCAATTTGGATCAAATGACTTACAAACTTTTTAAGGGGGTTAAGTTCGCACTATTAATGGTCTGACAGTCCCTGAGGTCTTTATACCTCGAAGAATCCTAAAATGGGTGAAAGCAAAACATTCTGATAAACCAAAGTAGAGTCAAGTTTGTACCAAAAAAATTATCTGCATGGAATAATAAATATTATTGTATGGAATTATTTAACTACTCGATGCGTTGTAAAAAACTGTTGGGATTTGTGGAAAAAATATCACTGGACTTCCTGGGATAAATATATCAATTCACTGCGGTAATGAGAATGCCTTCTTTAGGTCTTTCTCAGTACCCATTTTGCAGCGACTTTTTTCAAAACTTGCTAGATAGTTTCATTTTCGTTGCACTTACAATATTGAAAGCTAAACATACCTATCCAGATATTTAATAATTTATCTTAACATTTGAAATTGTAAGCTCAGCAAGCTCTTATTATATAAGTGATCCGGGTGACGAGCTGAGTCAATCTAGCCAAGTCTTTGTATCTGCCTGTTTGTGTATACACTAATTGGTTCCACAGTTTTGATTTTCATTCAAAATTTTTTATACGTTTTTTCTGCCTAAAAAATGATGATTTGCCGCAAATTCCGGACTACTATTGTATTATTTGTCATACAGACTGAACGATTCTTGTATGTCCTTGAATGGAAAAGTTCTTTATATTGCAAGATATCTTTAAAAAATTGGGCAGAGATTGTGTTCCATGGCAAAAATCTATGTAATCTCTGAACTTACTGCTCAGATCGAAGGACTATAGCTTATAGCTGGCATACAAACTGAACGAACGGAAAAAAATGTTTGTATGAAAAACTTTTTTATTTGACGAGATATCTACACGAAATTTGGCTAAAATTATATCTTAAAGCAGCGATAAACTATGAGCAAAATTTACTTAGATCGGAACACTATAACATATGGCTGCCATACAAACTGTTCGAAAAAAATCCAATACTTGTGTGGAAAAATTGTTTATTTGGCGAGATATCAACACGAAATTTGGCATGCATTATTGCTTAAGACAACGATGCAATCTCCAAAAAAATCGTTCAGATCGAACCACTATAGCATATAGCCGTCATACAAATTGAACGTTCAAAATCAAGATAAAGATTTTAATTGAAGATAATTTTTCATTATTGAAACGTACATATCTATATGTACCGCATAAAGTCTGGTAACTAAACAACGAATGAGTAAAAACATTTAAAACAGCGAACATTTAAAGCACATGTATTGATGTGAATACAAATAATCGTATGGCGACCGTGGCGTATGAGTGACGTTGGTTATCAGCTCCAAAGCGTGAATGAAAATGTGTCGCTGTGTCGTCGCAACTACAAAAATAATCAACGTGAAACCTCAAGTAGCGTGACGTAAAATGCGTGAGACGAGCACACACACACACACACATATACAAATGCGAAGCCGTGCTTATGACGTAAGGCTGTAATTTTTTTACCACCAGCTCTGGCATGCGACTTGCTTCTGCAACATGTCTTAAGATACGTGAGCGTCATGCTAGACAAAACAACAATAGCAATACATAACTGCTTGTGTAAACAATCATAATTACAGTAACAACAAAAACAACGAACGTTGAACAGTGAAGTAACTTGCAGCAGAAAAAAAAAACAAAAAAAAAAGTAAAATGTTCTGGTTAACAACAAAAACAACGACAAAGACAGACACAACTTAATAAAAACGCTTAAATCATTTCTGCCGATTATTGCCGCTATTTACGCATGTGTTGTTGTTGTTGCCATTGAAGACACACCACTTTTCTGGTCCCCTCACACCGATCCAGCTGGAATTGCGCATATTGTTTTTGTGGCATGCAATATAGGAAGGGGACGGGATGTGGCACGTTGTCGATGTCTTGCCACAATTTAAGTTGCTCGTTATTCATGTGCGCTCAGCTACTGGTTGGATCCACGTGTGCATTAATGTGCATACATGTGTGTGTGGGTGTATGTGGCAGAGTGCTTTACCTCGTTGCACTGTATTACCCCCAACTTTATGCCTTATCCACTTGAGGCGCCTGTAAGGGCCACTTTAACTGTACATCATTGCAATACGCCGTTCGTGCCGCCATCGCAACGCTGTACAATACAAGTAGATGTTGTTGTTGTAATTTTTTTTGTAGCTGCGGTTGCTGAATGTCGGTTGGCGGCTTTCACACACCCCCATACGCACACACACATAGCCACCGACACGGGCTGACATTCCTCTAACTGCAATTTGTTGTAGCATTCGCTGTTGTTGCTGCTGTTGGCATTATGCGTAAAGTTCCAGCTGTGGATGCACATAAATGAAGATGATGGCAGGCAATGATGAAGATTTGCATGTTGCGGTTGTAAGCGCATTATGCGTATGCGTGTTTGATTGAGTGCACACCCCTTGAAACCCTCGCGCTGGGTAATGTGACTGTGTGGGTGTGTGCGAGTGTGCGGCTGCATTGTCTTATTAATGCATTACGAGCACATTCATTCACACCTGAAGTGCATGGCACGAGTTATGGATGCTTCTATTATATAGAGACATGTATGAATGTGTGTGTGTGCGTGAGTATGTAATGACGCGTTGCATGTGTTGTGGCAAGCTTCGAAATCTGTATTTAAGTTTTACATTGCTGTAAGTTTTTACACAAAAACGCTTTCAGCTGAAGGTTGATGTTGGTAATGCAGGAACAAAGAAACTTAAAGGAACATATTTTTGATACCCTCAGTTTGAAACTCTCTTAAGACAACGTCCGAGTCCAAAAAAATTTTAATTTTTTTGTTTCAACTCTTACCCCTTCAAATGTTAGTGATTGAAAAAAAAAATATATATATATATCCTCCCTCAAGCCGGGTGCTGTAGGTTAACTCTAAAGGGTCGCTAGTTTTTTTTGAATGCCCATTCATTTAACATAGGAATTTTCGTTTTTTCATTCAAACTAAAATTACACCAATTAATCAATCAATCAAAAATAACCACCACATTATTCAGAAAGTTGACTTTTCAAACTTTAAAAATTTCTGCGAAGGAAATTTTTTTGTCAATCACTAACATTTGAGGGGTTAAGAGTTGAAAAAAAAACTCAAAATTTGGTTTTGGAGCACCCTAATATATACTTGCATATAGACATTTTTAGTGCGAATACCTACAGACAGAGTATAATGCGTTGAGTTTATTTAGCCCTGTGCGACCCTCTGTCTGTATATATCCAAACTAGTCTGTTCATATTTTGAGATATCGTTGTAACACTTTCTGCACGCTATTTTCTCATTAAGGAAGGACTATTTGAGAATATATCCTCATCATATTTTGTACTAATTACTATCTAATGAAAAGGTACAATCTCTGCAGAAATTGTTCGAATCGGACCACTGTAACTTATAGCTGCCTTATAAACTGATCAGTTGAAATCCAATCCTTGTATAGAATACTTTTTTATTTGGCGAGATATCTTCATGAAATTTGGCTGGAATTATTGCATAAGCCAAAGATAAAATCTCTGTAGACACTGTTCAGATCGGACCACTATAGCGTCCAGTACTAACTGGTCAATTTAAATACAGTTTTGGCATCGCATCTTTTATAATTGTGAGAGAATTGTAGTTTGACTTGAATTTGAAGCCAAATTTTTTTTTTTTTTGTTTTTTTTTTTTTGTTATTTTGTATTTTGTGAGACGTGTGTTTCGCGCACTGCTTCAAGGTTTTATCATCTCTTTTGCCAAATACCATTAGGAGATTAGTAGATTAAGGGTTGTATGCAGTTAGAAGGCCGAAAAAAGCGATTTTTCTGGAAAAACTTTTAATTTGGTTGATCCAAAAATTTGTATGCATATTGTTATGTTTTTTAACTGTATTTTAAAACTAAGTATTAGGAAAACATTTATTTGGAAAAGAACTACAGCTGATCAATGGCAGTTCCTCTTAAAAAAGACTATAGCTCAGAACTGGATCATTTGAAATGAGAAAACCAAACAGATTTCGAGTAAAGCAAATCAAAATAATAAGCAAAATAAATGTTTTTGACTAAATGCCAGTTTCTAAAAAAAAAAAAAAAAAAAAAAAAAAAAAAAAAAAAAAAAAAAAAAAAAAAAAAAAAAAAAAAAAAAAAAAAAAAAACGATTTTTGTTCAAAATTTCGTTTAATTACAAAATTGTTTAATAAAAAAATTTTTTATCGGTGACAAAAATCTTCGATTAATTACTAAAAAATATCTTTAAGAAGTTTGTGTTAAAATTTAAGGCTAATGGATTTAGCTCTTTCTTGTTCTTCTTGCACTCGGAAACGCCTTCTCAAATTTGCGTATAACGTCGAAAATATTCACCGGAACGATATGAAATTTTCTGTATGTATTCTTAACTATATGTACATTAAGAAAATATAATTTAAAAAAAATCGATTTTTTGAAAATTTTAACTGTAAAAAATCCCTTGAGGTCGCTCTACGCCCTCAAAACGAATCCAATTGGAATGAAAGTGACAAAGAGCCCTTTGCTAAGAGCCTACCAACTAGTTTTGGAAGATCAGTTTTGAATGGCACCTCTAAGGATTTCTAAAGCGTGGAAGTGGTAGTATTAGTGATAGTATAAGTATATGTTAAATTTACACCCTAATTTACTATATTAATTTTTATAGAAGAAGCTGCTGAATGTGAATGGAATAAGGATATATTTTTGTCTAAACCTAACACCCTTAATACAATAAATTCCCATCTCTTGGTTGACGTTTTTACATCAACTCCTCAATATATCGAATTTGTCCTCCTCGGTTGCCTTATGTGAGATGAGTTTTATTTAAGGAATTTTAATCTAATTTTAACTAACTCTAAGTAAAATATAGTTATGAAACTAAATGGGCATATGATCTACAATATACGTTAAGAAGATGTGAAATAAGTTTGAAATCCATTTACGATTTCTTCGAACAATGAAGTTCAACTTTTTCGCAACAGCTTGTTATACGAAATTTCTACAACAGCTGAAGGTTTTCCAAAAGGTTTTGATCACGGAATACTTGTACTTAATTTCTGCATATTCTGTTTCTTATAATAACCTAGCAGTTTTTTGAACTGATTAAAAATCGAATCTTGGTAAAATACCAAATTTTTCGTCAAAACTCATATTCAAAAAACGCTTTCATTTTGTCAAATTTTGTTTTTTTCTTGTTTTTGCAACGTAAGTCATTGTAGGAATAATATCTTCTAGGAGCAAAGTTTGCTTTAGGTTTCCTTCACGTAGAGCATTGGAGTTACTGCAGCAGTGGACCATATTTTTCAGCGTGGCGGAAGATCATTTGTAATTTGAAAATTATTTAATTTTTTTTTTTAAATTTTACTGTGTATTTTTAAAATATGTATAATTATATTCTCAAAGTAAAAGAAAAAGTAAACATAATTTTTTTATTTTCGCAAAAAAATTTTTTTGAACTAAATGTATTATTTAAAATAGCTTAAGTTCAATAGAAAGTGACAGTTTGTGGCAAACATGCCTCACTATTGGGTAAAAAAGAAGCAAAATAATATTAAATTAAGTTTAGCGGCTAAAAAAGGCATTTTCCTGCAGAGAAAAACAAAATGACTATGCAACATGCAGATAAATATTAAAATAATCTCTATAAAAAGAACAGTTATAAATGAATACATTTAATCTTTTTTCTCTACCATAAGCGCCACGTATACACACAAACACCATATAGCATATTTTCTATATGTTTCTGTTTATTTATGCATTTGTGTTGCTCGTCGGACCTGAGGTTACGTATACGTTCAGGTGGCTGTTATTTAACGCACTCATTTTAATGCCGCACATTCACATTAATCACGCACATACAGACAAACGCACGCATGCATAAAGAAGTAAACCGCATAAGAACTACGCTTTTTTATGCGCACGCACACACACACGCATACACTCATCGCTATAAATGTGTTTTGTGTATGTGCTATCTCTATGTTCATAGTCTGCTGCTATTCATGCCGCATTGAAGCACATACGTCTGTGCGCGCACTCGTACGACCGCCCGCCGCTTTATTATTACATTCATTGCGACTTAATGAGCGTTAGTTACTTACCATGATTTTATTTATTTAATTTTATTTCGTTTGTATTTTTTCTCTTTTATTTTATTTCATATTTTTGCTTTTATCTGCTGCATTGTGGCTTTCATTACGCGCTGCGCTGCTTTTTGTTCGCGCTACGCATATTTGCTGTTGTTTTTGTTGCTTTTGTTTTGCTTTTTTGTTGCTTTTGTTGTTTTTCTATATTACTGTTGGCATTCTTCGACTGTCGGCGCATTTTGCTGTTAATATGAAGCCATCAAGATGACATTTAATTTTATTGCATTCAATTTTCTGCTAGAAAATTCCAGTGCACTGTTTTTGTTGTTACTGTGTAGCATAGAGCTAAATATTCGGTAGCCTTGCAGACAGCTGGCAGTTGGCAACTAAAGTGCAGCGCATTTCCGCTTCCTGCTATAGAGCGCAACCAGCTACCTACAGCGCACGCCACGGAGCATTATGTACCTCCACGCACGCACATACAAACGTACGCACGCACTCTCATATATGTTGCCGCCACCCGTGCCTCACTGCCTTCACTATCTTCATTCTTATGCGCCGTTATAGCCGTTATTATCTACTTAACTGCTGCGATTTTGACTCTGCCGCATTAGATTAATTTGCGCTCGTGTGTGTATGCGTGTATGTGCGGGTGTACGTCTCGCGGCTATTAGCATTTGACAGCCAATTGCTGAGGCATTTTAATGTTGGCCGGATTAAGAGGCAATGCAGCGGCGCGATTGCGCTTTGTTGCAGCAAACTTTGCTTAATCCAACTTTAAGTGTGCTTTATAAGTAGCTAAGTTTTTGTGAAGTTTCGGTTGGAAATTACAGGCAAACATTCGCGCTTAAAATATTTTTGGCTAAGTAGTTGAGCGCTAGTGCTATTTGCCAAATTAACTTAGGCTAAAGAAGTTAATTGCTTAAATCGTTGCATACAATCAGGCGTTCATGCACTTCAAAGTGCGAAAAATAAATTGTGTAGGTGTCTGCTTGAAGCTAGTGAGGTGAGAAAGAAGTAGCGGTGAGATGAAAGAGGCAAATTTCTAAAACTTTCTAAAAGCTCGCTTTCGGTAACCATTTAAAATTTTTTTCTACCTCACCTTTATACCAAAACAAGTAGAGCCGTTTCGCAATTTCTGGTTAACCATCATTTGTCTGTTAAGTTCTGGTTAAAAAAGTATACTAGCACTTAACTGACAGCTGGCTGCTAACCAGACAGTAAGAAAACGGCCCTACAGATAGGGTTTCGGCCCGTTAACTCTTCTTTGCTTTGTGATGTCAAAGAATACTCGTCGACCAAGGCTCCAATAGATTTCATAGTATGGTTAAGACAACAGAAATTTTGCAGTCTGGCCTATCTAGATGTTTAAAGCATGTAGAGCTAACATATTACACCTTTACTCTCACAAAATCTTAGCAACATACTTATCACCTTGAGATGATTTCATCTTCCCCACTACGGTTGCATATATCTCTGTTGACAGTACTTATCTAGAGAACTCGCAGCTCCGCAATTCTAACCGAATTTTTATTGTCAACCTAATAGTGCTTGTGTTGGCGATTCCAACATTACCAGTTGTCTGATTTCTGTCGACTTCCACTGAGTTATGAGATAAGTCGCGCTTTTAAATGCTCTTTTGCAACCTTATATCGGAGAGGTTTCTAACGGGACGGAAGCAATCTCGGAATTAATCCGACATGGCATTCATGCATACTCAGGTTGCAGAACAACTCGACTACCAGCCCAGTGTTCAACCAAATCCAAAACTTCGGCCCCAGATGTAGTTCGTAGCAAAGTTGGAATTTTTGGAAAAATCAGGTTTAGAGCCCCAGGTACCAACTCGCCAGTGTGAGCTTCGACTTTGTCGCAGTGTTCAGTTCTGAGGATTATATGTCTAAAATCAAAGCGATGCCATAAAATGCTTCTGAGCTAGAGAAATGTAAAGATAAACATTTATTGAAATCGGTTGAGTACTTCCTGAGATACGGTTTTTGGTCCATAAGTGGGCGCCGCCACGCCCATTCTCAATTTAAAAAAAAAAACCTGGA